>NW_023606146.1:0-360001 GCF_013339745.2 Dermacentor silvarum
TGCCCAAAGGGCGGCTTGAACATACAAAAGATCGGACCTACCTCAGTGAGTAAAGCCCTCATTGCAGCAGTAGAACTTAATCCAGAGCAAACCACGGAGTTAATTAAAGGGAAACTGAGACTTCCACCCAAATGTAGCAATTTGCTACAATGGAAACCCAACCGGGTTCCTCGAAAGAAAGCCTCGCAGTTGAAGAAAAATTCGTCCTGGTCCGGGACTCGAACTCGGGACCACCGCCTTTCCGGGCAGCCGCTCTACCATCTGAGCTAACCTGGCGGCTAGCAGATGGCAGGGCGAAGTCGAATTTGTCGACAACTCGAAGCAAAGGCAAGTGTTTTATGTAATAGTTCAGCGGAAATCCGCTAGGTGGAGATAAGTAATTAAAGGGAAACTGAGACTTCCACCCAAATGTAGCAATTTGCTACAATGGAAATCCAACCGGGTTCCTCGAAAGAAAGCCTCGCAGTTGAAGAAAAATTCGTCCTGGTCCGGGACGCGTACCCGGGACCACCGCCTTTCCGGGCAGCCGCTCTACCATCTGAGCTAACCAGGCGGCTAGCAGATGGCAGGGTGAAGTCGAATTTGTCGACAGCTCGAAGCAAAGGCAAGTGTTTGATGTAATAGTTCAGCGGAAATCCGCTAGGTGGAGATGAGTAGTTAAAGGGAAACTGAGACTTGCACCAAAATGTAGCAATTTGCTACAATGGAAACCCAACCGGGTTCCTCGAAAGAAAGCCTCGCAGTTGAAGAAAAATTCGTCCTGGTCCAGGACTCGAACCCGGGACCACCGCCTTTCCGGGGCCCGGACCAGGACGAATTTTTCTTCAACTGAGAGGCTTTCTTTAGAGGAACCCGGTTGGGTTTCCATTGTAGCAAATTGCTACACTTGGGTGGAAGTCTCAGTTTCCCTTTAATTACTCATCTCCACCTAGCGGATTTCCGCTGAACTATTACATCAAACCACGGAGTACATTATATGTTTCATTATTACGCAGAATATCATGGTGACGAGCACGCCATTTCGAGAAAATGCAGATAAGTATGCATATTTAAGGGCTATCTGAATAGCCGGAAAAGTGTACGCAGGCAGCGCTTACGAAACTGCCCCAAGCGACACCTGCAAGAGGGTAATCAGATACATCGACACTGCCTACGATCACAGGACGATTGAAAGAAACATCTTGAATGACCGCAACCCCTTGGCACTAGCGGCGAAAAGAATCAAGAACTCAGGATCAGTGATCATTGTGTTTGATGGACTTCGCGTCCCAAACTTCGTAAGATGTGGACCAATACTGGTACCCTGCTACTTATATCGTAAACAAGTGGACATATGCCACGTATGCGGCAAACTCGGACATCGTGCGGACGTTTGCCTCGAGCCGGGCTCCACCGAATGCAGGGGCTGTAGACTTCCTAACCCCCTCATCCCATGTGTGCTATCCTAAATGCAAGCTGTGTGGGGGCTTGCACGCGACAGCGGACAAGGTGTGTAAGAACCGCTATCTCATTCCATACGTAGTACGCACACAAAGACAACGAGCGCGACTGGAGCAACAAGAGAAGGCAAAGCTAGCCGAAGAAGAAAAGCAACACGCGGAACGAGGCCGATTTACGTCGAACACGCCGGGACGCAGCCGCTCACGCTCTCGATCGAGGAGCCGCACATGCGAGGACAAGCAGGAGTCGTTAAAGGTCACAGGTGCGCTTCGGTGGAAGAACGGAGGCGACTTCACGTGGGCAGACAAAGTCAGAGGCGCTACAACGACCACGCCAAAGGAAAGTGAGTCCCGCAACCCAGATAAAGAGCGGATAGCTATGTTAGAACAGGAACTAAGATAGATAAAAGCCGCGTATACTAATCTAACACTGAAATTAACTGAAATACGTAAAGCGAGCAGCAGTAGGCCAACGCACAGTCTCGAACCACCAACCGACATCGAAACTCCCCAGCCAGTTGAGATTGCGAGACACGGAGAACAACGCGAAGAATGCCCGCCTCCTAAGAAGCGAGCTGTAACGCAACCGCGAATGGCCGTGCGATCACACGTTAAGGACGCCATGGACGCCATGAGCGAGAATATGAGGCTAATGCACAAGAGGGTGCGAATGAACGAGAAAATGGACATATTTAGCACGTGAGTTCAGAAAATGGAAATGTATCTAAACAACACGGTAGTACCGTCCATGGAGAGGATGAGTTCACAACACATCGGCGCGCAAGGCCCACACCATGATGGTTTCACTGCAAGTGAAGGCGGCTACAACACCCACTTGGCAATGACAAATAATACACGAAATCTCCGCATCTGGCAATGAAACTGCAGGTGGATCGCCCCCAAAAAGGCGGTCCTCCTGCAGATGGTCAAATCAGATACCGAGGAGCCACGCGTCATCTTGCTACAAGAAACACTCATAACTGAACTGGCCCTTACGGGATATAAGGCCGAAGCCCACAGAAACGAGCAAGGCATGAGGCGTCGCTATTCTGATTGGAAAGGAGATCCCGTACATTCGGCATGAAATCCGCAACACAGCCTGCTATCTAGAACACCTCACGATCGAGATCATACCAAACGACCACGTAGGGAACAAGCAAAGCATTTTTCTCACTAATCTGTACAGCAGCCATAAGGACACGAGGCAAGGGTTCAGAAGCATACTGGGCAAGATCGGCGCATCGCCAAGATTGTCCGATGATTGTAGGTGGGGATTTTAACGCCCCACACCAGGCATGGGGCTACGCGTATCCCTCTAGCAAGGGAGTCTTCACACGACAGCCTCCGATCTCGACTTCACGCTGATCACAGACCCGGAAACCCCAACTAGCTGTGGCACTTCCACATGTCGAGACACCACACCGGACCTCACTTTCGTCCGGGGCGTAGAGAAATGTGCCTGGTACAACTCGGGCATAGACTTTGGCAGTGACCACTATATTCTCCGAATTGATGCAGAGCTCCCGGAAAAGAAGCAAAGGGGGTACAAAATAATTGATTGGGACAAATTTCGTGCAATACGGACGCAGCCATCCAACTTGGCAGGCGCAAACACGAAGCACACGATAACGAGCTGGACCGAACAGCTGAAAGCAGACATCGTAGCCTCGGAACGAAAGAAGTACTGCAGATTGGGCAAGTTGGTGCGCGAACGAATGATTACAAACGTTAAGGTAGAGAGAACGGACAGTCGGCTAGCGAATCTACTCGAAGCCAAACAATCCATACTAGCCAGGTGGAAGGGTCAACGTTTCAACAGAGGGCTACGAAGAAAACTCGCCGAACTCAACAAGACCATTGAAGAATACTGCGTGGTTCTCTACAACGATGAGACGAAGTAGTAACTCCCTCAACGGGCAAATACGCAGAGGGAGTGGGTGGAGGCTAATAAAACATCTCCTCGACGAAAACGCAACAAAGTCCAAAACTATGCAACGAATCAGGCTAAGCAAATTAGTACACCACGCGGAGCAAAGCAGTACTGCCGAAGCACTTATAGAAGACCTTGCCAAACGGTACTTACCGCTTAAATCGGGGCAATCTAGTAGCTACAAAGGAAGAACTATAACGGTGTCCCAGATTTGGAGCTAGATGCGGACTTCACAGAAAGCGAAGTACGCTTCGCAATTCACAACCTCAACAGTAACTCTGCAGCAGGCCCCGATGGTATCACAAATCCGGCTCTCCGAAATTTAGACGACACTTCGGTCACGTTCTTAAGGAAACAAATCAACGAATCCTGGAAAACGGCCATCTACCTGCAGAGTGGAAGCCTGCCAACACGGTCCTCATCCCAAAACCGGGCAAGCCACTGGGGCTACCAAACCTGAGGCCCATCTCACTAATGTCCTACCTTGGAAAACTAGCCGAACACGTTATCCTGAACTGACTATCGGAATACGTAGTGGAAAAGGAGTACTTCCCCTACAATATGATCGGCTATAGGCCGGGTCTCTCAACGCAAGACGCTATGCTAAGAATCAATAAAAGTCAGCTGGATTGCCCCATTTGAGACACCAAGGCGCTACTAGGACTTGACGTGGAGCAAGCTTTTGAACATCCAACATCAAGCCATTCTCAACCCCATATCTGAATACAACCTCGGAACACGCTTCTACCGCTACGTCAAAACGTTCCTGGAGGATCGAACGGCCACTCTCCGGATAGGCGAGCACTTCTCGGATATCATTGAACTGGGCGATAAGGGAACACTGCAAGGCTTGGTACTTTCGCCATTCTTATTTAACTTGGCGATGACAAAGCTCTCTTGCGCACTGGGGGAAATTGCCGATGTGGAGCACACCATATACGCAGACGATGTCACCATCTGTAGCACAGATGGTGCCAGTGATGCGGAATTAGAATCCCGCATGCAAGAAGCCATCTCGGTTACTGAAGCCCATCTCACCCCAATGAAACTTCGCTGCTCTTCCAGAAAATCCGAGCTGCTCATCTACCATCCCCCAAGACCAGGGTGCCCGTCCAACGACCGGCGCAGACACCACGCTCCATGCATAGAGTTACACGACAGGTACGCAAATCTCATACATACGGTTGACAAAATACGAATCCTATGACTAATCGTCTAAAGTAACGGCTCCAACTGGGTGATGCTGGACAGCATCAAGATCAAATTGCGAAAGCGATCCGAATTTTTTGGCGCATCATGACGAGTTACAGAGGAATAACGCAACACTACAGTCTGGCGAGGTGCAAATTTCCGCCAGCCACCCGAAACTGAACAAGAGACAGGCGGTCGCATGGCGGACAGCTGCAGACAAGAACGTTTATAAACCCGGTGATCTTAATCTGTTACCCAGAGCTCAGCTCCGCCCTCGAAGACCAACTCTGGGCCGTCCAGCGGGCCGAGGAAGCCGCCACAGCTCAAGGGCTCGTGGCCGACACCTAGGCAGGGTATTTTCCCAAATCCCCGAATAACTCGCCGGAGTAAATAAAGTTATCGTCGTTCGTTCGTTCATCATGAATGTGAACAGGGGACTGAGCGAGGACAATGCCATTAGAACGGTCTACACTTTTGTACTCGGTCACACCACATACGTGACTGCGATGCTCAACTGGAAAAAGAACACCCGAAAAAGCTCGAAGTAAACATACGACGAGTTTTCAAGACAGCGTTGGGGCTCCCCGTAATGCCTCCACTGATCTACTCTTACAGCTAGGAGTGCACAATATCCTTGCCGAAATCATCGAGGCTCAGCACACGGCACAGATCGCACGCCTATCAAGCACCAAAGCGGGCAGAGAGATTCTCGTCAAGCTCAGCCTGAACCATAGCGAAAAGGGACAACGTCTTGGAGTTACCTAAAGTCATGCGAAAACCAATTAAAGTGCTCCCCTTCCCGAGAAACCTACACCCGATCCACAATCAAGGAAGAAGGCTCGCCCGCGCCAGAGCCCTCACGGCAGACGCAGCAAGGTTTCCCGACCAGACAGTTTTCGTGGATGCTGCGTACGTACCGGGAGAGCACGCCTACTCGGTAGCATGTAATCGATGAACACGGGCGAATGCGCAATTCACTCACGCTTTACAGTTAGAAGCCAGAGGTAGCTGACAAGCAGCGATAGCACTAGCTCTCAAAGACTCGAGCTTACAACTGTTTACAGCGACTCTAGAGCAGCCACTCGAGCTTTCGTAAAGGGTGGATAGACAAGACGGCGCTACAAATCTTAGGCAGAAGTAACATCACCGATCACTCCATCGTATGGTTCCCGGCCCACATGGGCAGCTTAGGGGGCGGCCTGTGGAATCTCAACGAGATGGCACACGAGCGGCGCGAGGACTCATCGACCGCGTCCTTCCGGTTTCCCCCGCTAACCCACATATCGAGTACAGGGATCAAATATTCACTTGCACGAGCTTAAGCACTTTTATCCAAGCAGACGAGAGCTCCCCTCCCGGATAAGAAATTAACGCGCAGCCAGTAAGTCACGCTACGCTTGCTCCTAACGAACTCATACCCCAACCCCTAGCGCATGAAGCACATCGGCCCAGACTACGACGGACAACATACGTGTGGGCATTGCAGTGAACTTGTTGACTTGAACCATATGCTGTGCGGTTGTGCATCGAGTGACGCTTACGCCAAAAGAAGGAACATTGGGACAAAGTGCTAAAAAGTGCTTCACTACACGACCAACTTCGGGCTGTCCAGAAGGCCCGCGAGGCGGCGGAAAGCTTCGGGCTCTCTGTGCCGACGTGGGAGGTGCCCCCACACCTGGCGCCTAGCCGAGTGTCCTTCAGGACCCCTTTTGGGAAATAAAGTTTACCACCACCAGCTCCTTTCCGAAGCTGTAGCAGCCCTCTCCGCGAATGCAACATTGTTCTCTCTCCTTCTTTTCTTTATGGTCGCGAACCTTCCTCGTTTATGGACACGATTGTTTTGTCACGCCCCGACGCTTCAGAATCTACGACTCTATCCGAAGCCGCCACTTATGCCGAAGAGTCGTCAGATCGCAAGCTCCCTTACCGCACAAGACCACACCAGCCAGAAACATAGACGTGACGCAAGCTTGTCTTTTCTGTCATATTCACCTGGAACGCTGGTCTGGCTCCGCGTTCCGTTCTCTACTCCCCATTTGCTCTAGCAAGGTTGCACAATGCTCTGAGCAAGGTTCTTCTTAGAAATGCTAAAAGCATTTCGCGCACGTCGGCGGTTGATGTTCGAGGGTTGACCCGTTTTTTTTCAAATATGTCAGTTGCCAGTCCAGCGTTGTGGTGTCTCTTCTGTCCTTCGTGCTTGCGTCTCAATTTTTTTCGCTGGTTTTTCCAAGTCTCTATTACAGCTTGACGCAAGTATGAGAACTATTATACTGAAGCAGCAGGGAAGCTTGTGCTTGTTGGTGAACGTTCACATTTGGCGAAACAGAGCTAAGCAGACAGAGCTACGAAACGTACACACAGCACTTGGGTGTGCAAATACCATAGTATTTGAGGTACGAGATCACTTTTCCAA
Organism: Dermacentor silvarum; assembly: GCF_013339745.2. Classification (NCBI taxonomy): domain Eukaryota; kingdom Metazoa; phylum Arthropoda; class Arachnida; order Ixodida; family Ixodidae; genus Dermacentor; species Dermacentor silvarum. The sequence goes on from NW_023606146.1 coordinate 6,974, forward strand.
TGTCTGTCGCGGTCACCCGCGTGATCTCCGATATCTGTCTTTCTGGGCACTCATACAAGTTCCAATGTTCAGAAAAAACTCAAGCTCGGGTTTATTTAGGAGTTAAACAGTATTACCTTAACCGGCAGAGATTTTCGCTACAGTATGCGTAACATTGAAATGCACCTATGTAATCAAGGGTAATACAAAAGTAAATTAAAGGAGTAATAAAACCATACCCATTACTTTCGAGCTTGTGCCTCCAGGAATCAGATCAACAATGTCCAGCCTGAAAAATAAAATATTGGTATTTGTGAAAAAAGAAATCGACTGCTCAAATTGTATTTTTGTTACTACGTATTTAAGGGTGTGTGACCGTATTTTCTTGCTCTAACATGTTCAAGATAACTCAGTGCGATTCATATTTTCAAGTATAACCATGCCCGTAAAATGAGTTCAGTAAATTGAGTCTAGCCTTCACGTCATGCTTGACCCTGGTTAACAAATGCCATCCCCATTCTTCTCTCCAGAGGGATTTCATTTTCAGCCGCGTTACGTGTCGCGCCTTATCGCTCATCGCTATGAAGTAGGAATTCAAACAAGCTACGTTAACACTTTCATTCAGTCCTTTCTACCCATCATCGCAGCAATGGGAACAGCGTCCTCGTGACCTCACCGCCTTCCTTAATAACACTGTTGGTCAAGGACGCAGCTACCATTGCGTAATGAGGAATTCTGGGTATGTTATATTGCTTACCTATATTTGTCTAAAATGCTACTCCCCTACGCAATGCCCTTGGGCCTGGATTCTAACATAAATAAATAAAAATAAATAAACATACTGTGCGGGTATGCTTAAACACTCTATAACTTCAAAGTTTTTGGAAGATGACTTAGCTTTCTATACTTTTATTAAATGCTACAAGTATCGCATTGTCCGTGTGTAGTGATAGGGAAGAAGCAACTGCAATATTAGGAAAAATCAATAAGAAACTGAGCAAATGTATGAAGCGACGCGTTGCCGAATACAATAGACTGGTGTTGTTTGGTAGATGGGAAATGTTATCAGTTATGACAGCGCGTAAATTACGGCGGTACCTCAGCTGTGAATTTCACGGGCATGTACGGTCGTCGTTAAGGTTCGCCTTGGCTCACACATGTATGCATTCTTTCTGTTTAGCTGAAATCCGGGCTCGCTCGTTTCTCTGGGTTTCTTCGGCGTCTGGGATTTATTGGCTTGTAATGTTGAGCTGCTGGCTCGCACCGGTTGGCTTTCCGAGAACGCCGGCATAGCCTGCTTTGGGAAGCCGGTGGCGAACACGGCTCAGTGAAAAGCGTCGCGGCAGGGGTTTCTACCGCACTGGTTCTGGCGTGCACCATAAATCGCACAGCACACCCGTAGCAGCATATGGAGGTGGAAGGTTTTGGGGGAGTGTTTGGGTCGGAGGCGAGGCGGCTTGCGTGGCTTGGGTGGTACGAGTGGCGCCCACCACTGGTGTTAGTTATGGGCCCCGGACACATGATCCCGGGGCTAGGAATGCGAATGTGCGCTGCTAAGCAGGTAGTGGGGTCTGAGAATTGAGAGACAAGACCTCTTAAGTGCCTCATCAGAGTGTCCTCGAGAGCTTTGCTCAGCCGCTTTCATTGATTTGTGCGCTCGCTTTCTTTGTTGACTATATACTCGAAGTGTAACCTCTAGTGTCTGTTCGCAAATAAATTCAGAATTATTCACGTTCACGATCTTGAGTCCCATAATATCGAAGCACGAGAAGAGGGAAGCGGCTCAAAGCGAGCCGACAATGACAAAAACTAGCACAGCAAGACAGAACTCGGTGTTGGAGCAAAGAAACTTATTGGCGCAGCCCGACAGCACAACTGTTCCTCGGTAATCCTTCGGCGGATGGCAGCGGCAGAAGCAGACTGTATCCGATCAGAACTCGCGAACGTTAACAGAACTGCAACGACGCGAACCTGTATAACCTCAATGGAATTGGAATTTGGAAGATTCAATTGCCAGTTGACCAGCGTAGAGCACGGAACCTTAAAATGCGAGGAAAAGTATAGATTATACCACCTGACAGTCGTCTGGAATCCCGCGAGAAGGTCCTAGCTAGTTTTTCCAAAATGCTCAGCAGGCTTGCAACGCCGATACCATCGGACCCAGGGGTTCCGATGTAGCTGAAGGGAACTGAGGGCGTCTTTCGGTCAAACGGAGTGCTTGGGAGTATCAAAAGTCACCTGGTGCTACCGCTAATCGCAGGCTGGATTCGGCAAACTTTTTTGAAGTTGCCAGACAGCTACGATAAGCTAACGGAGACCATTTTGTCCGAGCTGAGGCTGTCACCGGGCGATTATCTCAGACAGATGCGGTCTGCAACACTGATGCGAGACAACATTTGGCAGCATTTTGCATCGAAGTTTGAGAGCTATTGTGTCTTCTATATGGAGGTGCGCGACGTAAAGACTTTCGATGGGGTTTAAGAATTAAACAAACCTTGACCCAGGAATTGTAGAAACACGTTAGGCATGGTGAGGGTAACGGGTGGTCAACGCCACACAAGGTTCTAAGTTCCTTGAATATGAAGATATCGAGTCTAAAGGTCTTGGCGGAGGCAGGTGGCAGCGGGAAAATAATCGGCGCGCTGGAAACAGGACCAATGACACGACCGTTGTAGCACCTTTGTAGCCGTAGGAGAACAAAGGAGCCGGTCTACAGAAAATGCAAGCCGTATGCTTTGTGTGCAACGAAGGGCACTACGCGCGAAACTCTAGCCAGAAAGTGGTTACACAGGTGAAAACCATGAACCTGGTTGTCACAGACCACAGTTCGGAAGTGGTGTCCGGGTGCCAATAGTGATGTCTCTTGGCATCGAGTTTGGGCACGCTGTGGCGGCACATAAACCAAAATTAAGAGAGAACGCTAACGCACTCCACAGCGGGTACGCTGTGGAGCACGTTAACTTAGTAGCGGCCTTGTTTTTGTTAAGGCAATTGCTGATATGGGTAGAGATTACGGTGCTCAGAGAAAGCGTCGTGTCCGAAAGCGCCAGACATGTGATGGGAAATGTCATGCTGGTAGCAGCTTCAAGCACAAAGTCGTGTCGGCGTTGGAGCGCTCGGCGCTAAGTCTGGATGTGGGCGGGAGTGTTCACATAGCAAGGGAAGTACCTGTAATGCGCGTTTTAACTGAAGAACTAGCGACGGACAACGCTGATATTCTGCGCTCGGTGAAGGCATGGTAAATGCTTAAAGAAGCATGCACCGGTATTGAAAGCGTATGATTAATTGAGACTGGTTTTGACCCCCATCGTATACATCAGGAGAGCCGAACTTCGGCGACCCTGCTACGAGCGCGAACATCGACCAAGCTGCCAAAGTTGGCTTAGGGGTGCATGGTGTGGGGAGCTTTGACTGTGGTAGGACAGAGCAAAATCGGGCCTTTCGGGAGCCGCACTAAGCAGATTCGAGTATAGTCGATGCATGGAAACAGAGTGAGGGAGGCAGGCAGCCATGGAATATTTGTTCACGATGGCTGCTTTTTAGAAAAAAAGTCAAGGCTTGCGCAGCACAGGCAGTACAGTCACAGCCTATGCTGGGGAAGCAGCTCCATAGGAGCTTAATTTTCCGCACCAAGCACTACAGGGTCTTCACGGTGAAGTCTGCTATCGTCGTTCAACGAAAACGATTGGAACTGTCCGCCCAGCGTCGACGGTGAGCTGTGGCTTGTGCCTCAACACCCGGACTCTGCACAGCGGTCTGCTGAGGCCGACGTTGCCGGGTTGCAGCCGCGCGCATAGCCATACGATTCGCTTCTTCAGCAGAGGTTTGTAGCTTGCCAGGAGGCGCCATAACGTGTACCGCAGAGTAAACAAAGGCATCCAGACCACGTGGCGCAAATGTCACATCCCTTGACCCGTGGCACGATGCGATGCTGTTGATGACGATAACGATGAAAAACGGGGTGGTCATAATAGTCAACTAGCCTGCTTGAGTTTACCAGGTCCAGCTACGTGCAGCATGCAACTGCTATATGCAACTCCCACATGTCGGGACTCCTTGTGGAATATAGCGCAACTGCAATGCAATGTTCGCACATATCCGCAATAGGTGGCGCGCATGTCACCTCGCGTGACAAATTGCACGATACGATACTAATGACGATGATGATGGTTTGATGACATTCTCTTTGAAACGGGAAGGTGATAGTCACCTAGCTTGCTTGATTTAATCAGGTGTGCTATACCTGCACATGTTTTCCAGTATTGCATTTTTGTATACATCTGCTAATCTTCTTTTTCTTCCGAAACCTCCTCTACCTACTTTATACAACTACCTATGCAAGTGCTATGTAGCGTGCTACCTGGTGTATTAATAATGGTACATACCGTCACCTATGAGCCATCCACTGTGGCACGTACACGCTTGGGGGTTGGAAGAAGAAGAGAACGGTTTTCATTTGGTCTGGTTCCGGTAAAGACGTCGACTCCTGACTATCTCTGTTATTTCGCCCACGACATTACTGGTGGCGTGCGGGGTAAATGCACCTTCGTACCCAAGTTCCGCCGTCACTCCTAGCACCCTTACAGACACCACAGCTCCCACAGAAGAAGCAGCCTCCGCCTGCAAGGACAGAATTCGTTCCCTTGTCACCGAGACTGGAAATAACAATGTCGACGACCACTACAAACGAAGCGAGCCAAACCCACGATGACCAGTATTCTATCCAGCATGTTTTCATGCGCCACAGACACCTAGACCGTTCCACGGAGACACTTTTGAAGATGTTGAAGACTGGCTGGACCACTTCGATCGGGTTGCCAGCATTAACGAGTGAGATGATGTTCGCAAGCTGCGGCGAGTTTACTTCGCGCTAGAAGACTCTGCGAAGACGTGGTACGAGGACCATGAGGGTTCCTTGCGACATGGCAAGAGTTTATCCGACAGCTCCGCGATGCGTACCGCAACGCCGAAAAAAGGAGAGGGCGGAACAAGCCATCTCTTCTAGGAACCAGCGGCCCAACGAGAGAGTCTCGATGTTTGTCGAGGACGTGCATCGTCTTTTCAGACGCGCAGACCCTGCAATGTCTGAGGAAAAGAAGGTGCGACATTTAATTCGTGGAGTCAAGGAACAGCTTTTCGCGGTACTCGTACGCAATCCACCAACAACTGTGGCCGAGTTAGTGAGTGAGGCAACCACGATGGAGCGTACTCTCCAGCAGAGGTCGTCACAGTATGAACACCACGACATCACAGCTACTGCATGCTCTCTTGGATCGAACAGTGAGAAGCAGGTCCTCGCAGACTTCATACGAAGCGTTGTGCGTGACTAACTACGACAACTCCTAGTGGCACCAGTGGGACCCCACCACGTATGACAGCACTTGCGGACCTCATCCGGAGTGAAATCAGGCGGTGCAACCACTCGCACAACCAAGACCTCAGGTCCCTGTGCTGACATATGCGGCGGCATTGAGGGTTCCTGCCACAATCTACAGATCCCATCATGCGTACAGTGGACTAGGCTACACATCTGTTCCCGGGCACCTCTTCGCATCCGCTAACCGCCTCAGGGTACCCGAGCGTACCTACGTATCGACCACCTACTCAAGACAGACCGCTACTAAGGCAAGTGTATGGCACTCTTCGGATAACCGTCCGCTGTGCTACCACTGTGGCGAAGCGGGTCACGAGTACCGCGATTGCCAGTATCGCCAGCTAGGTCTCCACGGCTTCCACCTCGGCGCGCGGTGCAACGTTACTGTGAGCGTCCCCGCGATATTGAAGCGTATCTTTCGGGCTAGCGAATTCCTTCGACTGTTCAGCGCCGCCAATCGCGATCACCATCCCCTCGCCGGTCCGTGTCACCTAGCTTGCCCGTCGTCTTACGCTCCCCTAAGGAACCGCTCACCGAGTCCCCACAGGGGAAACTGGGAACCGCGACTTCTGGGGGTGAAATCGCTTTTCAACGAACATTCCAAGAGCCTCCCTCGACGCAATGACCCGACGAAGATCGTTCCGGCTTTTATTATTTTCCGACAGTACTAGATTATTTCTGCCGACACCGCCGTTGTTGTTGATAATCATGCTGTCACTGCCCTCGTCGGCACCGGTGCCGATTATTCAGTTATGAGCTGCGCACTGGCAACTAAAATGAGGAAAATCACCACGCCATGGCAAGGGCCCCATTTAAGCACGGCAGGTGGCCCTCTGGTGATGCCACTAGAATGTGCACGGCACTTAATCAAATCCGTGCGTCGACATTCACGGGGTCTGTTCTCGTATTACCTGTGTGCTCCCACCCGATAATTCTTGGAGTGGACTTCCTTTGTGAATACGGCGCAATCATTGACGTGCGTGAGTTGCTGGTGTCGTTCGAGGGCTCTTTTCCTTGTGAAGCTGACATCATCCAATTACCGAAGACCGCGCTACGTGTGTCCGATGAATCCGTGACTCTGCCCCCTCGCAGCAGCCTCTTTGTCGGTGTGGAATGTGAGCAGGACGTTCCCCACGCTGCAATTGCGGAGGCAAATTTGTCTTTCCTTCTTGCACGGCAAATATGCGTTGCCCGAGGAGTTATTCAGCTTCAAAACTGACTGGCTCACCTCTAGGTCAGGAACTTCAGTGATGAATATCGGCATCTTACAAGACGCACCGCCATTGCATACTTTGCGAAAATTGCCGACGTCAACCGTGCGCCAGTTTTAGCTGCTTTTTCGCCGTGCGACCATTCTGCCAAGGCGTTCGCGAGCACTCTCGATGTGAACCCTATCCTACCATCAGCACAGCGACAAAGTCTTCTGGGTGTACTCGATTCTTTTCGAGGCTGTTTCGCTACAACGACGAAGGCTAACCAGACGCCGCTTGCCCAGCATCGTATCACTACTGAACCAACCGAAAGGCCCGTTCGAGAAAATGCCTATAAGGTATTGCAGAAGAAACAAGACGCTATACGCCACCAAGTTCAGCAGATGCTTAAAGATGACGTCATCCAGCCATCGACCCGTCTCTGGGCTTCGCCAGTTGTGTTAGTAAAGAAAAAAGATGGTACCTTGCGGTTTTGCGTGGATAATCGAAAATTAAATAAGATCTTGAAGAAAGACGTTTATCTCCTGCCGAATAGATGACTCCTTGGATCGTATACGCAACGCTCGCTACTTTTCATCGATGGATTTACGCAGTCGCTACTGGCAAATCGCAGTTTTAACACGAAAGTGTTTTATGCCGGGGTCCACCAAGACTTCACTGACGTATTTCCGTCACGGAAATGTTCGTGTGACGTATTTCCGTCACGGAAATACGTCACACGAACATACACAAATAATCAAAGAAAGAAACCAGAAGAAAAAGTTCCACAAACATGCAAAATTTGGAAATCGAACCCACGACCTCTCGGTCCGCGACGATAGATCGCCGAGCGTTTAACCCGTTGCGCCACAAACGCATTTGCAGAGAGCTACACAGACGCGCCTTATATATCTAACACTCCTCCGTGTACCCGCGCTCTTGCTCGGGGCGGTGCCGCCGCCTACGAGCAGAAAAGTACTGCATTATGACACTAACGCGCACCGACAGTGAACGCTTCGGTGGTCTCAGCACTTCGACGCCTCGATGCCAGCATTCGAAGGGACGCTGGCATCAAGAAGCACTACCAACGCGTTCTCGCAGAAGCACTACTAGGTGGCGTTCACCGTACTCAGCACAGCGGAGCGTGGCCTCCGCAATTAGCTCTGAAAATGTTTCTGAAGTTGATCGCGGAGGCTGCAATTACGACGTGCTGTACGCGCTGATTTGACTCGGTGACGATTCAGTTACGTGCTTTGTATTGCGCGTTGTATTAGTGTGTCAGTTACGTGCTTGTCTTTCGCATTGTGCTAGCGTGTGCAGCGTAGTGCAGCTTCCATATGCACGACGGTTGCTCATGGTCATCGACGTTGGTAGTCGTGATGGAGGAGACGTGCCACCAGGCGTCAGCGTGGGTGCATCAACGCCTAAGGGCGCTTTAGCCACAAAACACCAATAGACATTATATATCAATGTGCAATAAACATTACACTTCTGTGAAGACACGTTTCACTTCGTGTTCTATACCGATTCCTATATAAAGGGATCAACCACATTTTTTTGATATGCGTTGTATTTTGCCTAAGGGCAAGCTTTCGAAAAAAAAAAGTTGTCGCAGTTTCACCTGAAAGGCGAAGCATCATTTTCGATAGCAAATTTGTAGAAAGCTATACGGAGTAATGATATTAGCTTTATCAGCTGTAAAACTTGGACATGCAGCAGCACCGGCAACACGCAGAACTGTTGTCGACGCCGTCGGCGTTTTGCCCGCGTTCGTTCAAAATGCGTGCGGCGTTGGTGACTGTTGCCGGAGCCTCTGATATAAATAGGCACTTGGTGCCGCAGCTAAACGTCGCCTCCCTTCCCTCCCCCTCCCCCCCTCCCCCATGGTCTCTCGCGCGTCGGAAGAAGGCGCGTTGCTCTACATATATGGTGATTGTAAAGGAGGAAAGAGACGCCTACTTCTGCAGCCCTTCAGCGAGCACGGCGCAGAACGCGCGTTTGTTCTCCGCCGTGCGTTCACTCACCGTGAAAGCGCGCGCCCCTCGCGCCCTTTCACTCGCACATACAGCGTTCGGCGCGCGGCGTGAGCCGTGCTCCCTCAAGGGCTGCAGAAGATAGCGCCAACCTTTCCCTTTCCCTCAAGAACCACTTACCGACCGCGGCGACGATTTCATCTCCATTGAAGTCATACGGAACCTCACGGCGACGGCGACGGCGACGACGACGGCGACGCCGACGGCAGAAATATGCTTTTGAGTGTCCATATAATGCTATCGCAATATAAAAAAAATCGCAGTTGATGCGCGTGATCGTGAAAAGACCGTTTTATTATCGGTCGGCATTACGAGTTCAAGGTGCTTCCTTTTGGGTTTGCTCAGCGCAGGTACTTTTCAAAGAATGATGGACAGGTTCTCTCTGGGCTGAAATGGCGATCGTGTCTCGTTTACCTCGATGACGTGGTGGTCTTTTAGGACACGTTGAACAGCACATCCAGCGCCTTCAGACAGTTCTTCAGGCAATTCGAACAGCTGGACTTTCTTTCAAACCCGAGAAATGTCATTTTGGGTACGAATAACTGACGTTTCTAGGTCACGTTGTGAGCCATGCCGTCATCCGCCAGACCCGAGGGAAAACGAGCGCCGTCGCCGCATTTCCGTGCAACAAATAAACGCGATCTACGCCGATTTCTGGGGCTCTGTGGCGTATAACTGACGCGTCAAAAAATTTTTCTAAAATGGCTGAACCCCTCAACACCTTACGAGGAAGGATCCCGTTTGTTTAGGGTCAGGATCAGCGCCTTGCATTCGATACACTCCGAAATCTTCTCCAGGCGCCACCTGTACTCGGTCACTTTGACGAGAACGCTGACACGGAGTTGCACACAGACGCTAGCAACGTCGGTCTTGGAGCAGTCTTGGTTCAGTGGCAAAATGACGTAGAGCGTGTGATTGCCTATGCGAGTCAAACGCTATCCATTGCTGAGAAAAGTTGTCGCAGTTTCACCTGAAAGGCGAAGCATCAATTGCGATAGCAAATTTGTAGAGAGCTATACGGAGTAATGATATTAGCTTTATCAGTTGTATAAACTTGGACATGCAGCAGCACCGGCAACACGCAGAACTGTTGTCGACGCCGTCGGCGTTTTGCCCGCGTTCGCTCAAAATGCGTGCGGCGTTGGTGACTGTTGCCGGAGCCTCTGATATAAATAGGCACTTGGTGCCGCAGCTAAACGTAGCCTCCCTTCCCTCCCCCATCCCCCCTCCCCCACGGCCTCTCGCGCGTCGGAAGAAGGCGCGTTTGCTCTACATATATGGTGATTGTAAAGGAGGAAAGAGACGCCTACTTCTGCAGCCTTAAGGGAGCACGGCGCAGAACGCGCGTTTGTTCCGCCGAGCGTTCACTCCCCGTGAAAGCGCGTGCCCCTCGCGCCCTTTCACTCGCACATACAGCGTTCGGCGCGCGGCGACGATTTCATCTCCATTGACGTCATACGGAACCTCACGGTGACGGCGACGGCGACGGCAGAAATCTGCTTTTGAGTGTCCATATAATTGCTATCGCAATAAAAACTACTCTGTCACAGAAAAAGAATGCTTAGCCGTTGTCTGGGCCATAACAAAGTTTCGGCCATACTTGTACGGTCGCCCATTCAGAGTAGATAGCGACCACCATTCGCTTTGCTGGCTCGCGAATCTCAAAGATCCCTCAGGTCGCCTGGCTGCAAGGTCGCCTGGCTGGAGCGTTCGACTGCAAGAATTTGACGACACCATCGTTCACAAGTCAGGACGCAAACACACCGACGCTGACTGTCTCTCACGTGCACCAGTCGGAAGTGCCCCCCCCCTAACCTTGAAGAGGACGACACTTTTCTTTCTGCCGTATCAACAACAGACATGGCTCAACTTGACTTGGAGCTCAGCCCTCTGATTGACTATCTGGAAGGGCGCCCGTCAAGTCTTCCTTGAAGTTTCCCACGCTCGCTAGTCTGCTTTGTTTCTGGGATGGCGTCCTTTATAAGAACTTTGACTGTACGCAAGCTACATACCTGCTAGTTGCGCCGATCTCGCTTCGTGGCGATATTTTACGTGCCTGTCCCGACGAACCATCGTCCGGACACCTAGGATACACAGCACGTTGGAATGAATTCGCCGCTCTTACTACTTGCCACCTCTCGCAAAGACTGCGAAGCAGTATACGTTCGCATATGTCGCGACTGCCAACGACGTAAGACTCCACCTGTACGACCAGCAGGACTGCTACAACCAATAGCAATATCGCAGATGACATTTCATGAGATTGGTATGGACTTGCTGGGATCATTCCCCACGTCTTCGTCCGGCAATCGCTGGAAAGTGGTCGCTAACTATTACCTAACACTGTACTGCGAAACAAAGGCCATGGCCACTGGATAAAAAAAGTTGTCGCAGTTTCACCTGAAATGCGAAGCATCAATTGCGATAGCAAATTTGTAGAGAGCTATACCGAGTAATGATACTAGCTTTATCAGCTGTATAAACTTGGACATGCAGCAGCACAGGCAACACGAAGAACTGTTGTCGACGCCGTCGGCGTTTTGCCCGCGTTCGCTCAAAATGCGTGCGGCGTTGGTGACTGTTGCCGGAGCCTCTGGTATAAATAGGCACTTGGTGCCGCAGCTAAACGTCGTCTCCCTTCCCTCCCCCCCCCCCCCCCCCCCCCCCCCCCCCCTCCCCACGGCCTCGCGCGTCGGAAGAAGGCGCGTTTGCTCTACATATATGGTGATTGTAAAGGAGGAAAGAGATGCCTACTTCTGCAGCCCTTAAGCGAGCATGGCGCAGAACGCTGCGCCGTGCTCCCTATTGGGCAGCAGAAATAAGCGTCACTTTCTTCTTCAATAAAATCACTACTACATGGCGCAGAACGCGCGTTTGTTCTCCGCCGTGCGTTCATCCCCGTGAAAGCGCGTGCCCCTCGCGCCCTTTCACTCGCACATACAGCGTTCGGCGCACGGCGACGATTTCATCTCCATTGACGTCATACGGAACCTCACGGCGACGGCGACGGCGATGCCGACGGCAGAAATCTGCTTTTGGGTGTCCATATAATTGCTATCGCAATAAAACAGGTGCGGCCTGTTGCGTCGCGCCGAAACGGCGTCTCGGGTCTAGTTCTCCACGCGCCCGCTCTGGCGCCACTGCTCGGATACAGCCGTTCACGGAGAAGCGCTTCCATAGCCGCGTTGGTACGCGGGACAGTGACTCTAATGAGACCGTAAATAACGCATTTTATAGTTGCACATTACAGGTTGAATGTTGAAGTCGTTATTATAAGTGCCCATTGCTTCACAAATGTGAAAAGTGCGCCCTAGGAGTGCCAATCTTTTGTAGAGTGGGTCTCAATGCTCTCCATGAAATCTGCCCGCTCGACTCACCTGAAAAAAAAGAAGTGCTCTATTACGAATAATCGGGAGTGGATTTACGTGTTTCATCAAGACGAAGCAGTCAGTGATGCAGGCACTGAGGAGGGTGGTTTTTTTTACGCTCTGCTCATCTTGTATTTTGCCCGTGTTTCTGATGGGCATGTCTCTCCCAACAGCTCCACTCGCCCCCGCGCTTGGCATAAAACTCACCTTGTTAACTCTCTCGTGCTACCTTCTTCCCCCAAGAAAAAAAGTGTTGGCTACGTGCCTGACGTTAAGTCACGAATTCGAAACCACACATGAATGTACATGAGCGAGTGGAAAATTTTATAACTGTATGGGTAGGTGACATAAGTGCGAAATGATTCGACGAACACCTTAACACATTTACTGCAACTTTATTGTACATAACGAAGAGCTTATTCACAGGCGGAAAACCTTCCTTGACAGAAGATTATGCGACAGCGTCAAAACTCGCTCTACAGTTGCATTTGCATTCCCAGCCCAATTCGCTATAGGAGGCCTCAGCAAGGTTTTAAAGAATACTTTGAAAAGCTCCTCAGTGTGGGCGTGGTCATTTTCATTCACATATGAATTGTCCACAGTGAGTGAGATGTGGAAGCAAGGCTGACGTCAGACGGTGGCACAACTTGCTGCTTTTTCTGATGTCGTCTGCCTTCATGACGCGTTGAACAAAGGTGCAGGTAAACATACCAGCGAGCTGTCGCTTGGCTCCCACTTGCTTCCTTTTTCTGACGGCCCTTGGCGAGAAATATTCTTCATGCTTCCCGACGCTGTAGATCGCAGGGTAATTCGTGGTACTTCACAGTAGCGTCTCTTCTCGCGTTCGAGTTGCACAGCGGCACACAACAGCTTCGCGGCATTACACCACTAGAAAAAACCGTCTGCCACACACGCGCACTCCAAACAACCGTAGTGAAGCACAGAAAACTTAAGGCAAGCTGCTCACACACACGATCACGCAAAAAAAGCACACGAGAATGCGCACGAAAGAGCACACCAACACGGATAAATCCTGCGCAAACCACATTGTAGCACGAACTGGCGTCTCGCTTGTATACTGTAGCAGTGGCGCCCTCACTAAAAACAAATTTGTAGAGAGCTATACGGAGTAATGATATTAGCTTTATCAGCTGTATAAACTTGGACATGCAGCAGCACCGGCAACACGCAGAACTGTTGTCGACGCCGTCGGCGTTTTGCCCGCGTTCGGTCAAAATGCGTGCGGCGTTGGTGACTGTTGCCGGAGGCTCTGATATAAATAGGCACTTGGTGCCGCAGCTAAACGTCGCCTCCCTTCCCTTCCCCTTCCCCCCCTCCCCCACGGCCTCTCGCGCATCGGAAGAAGGCTCGTTTGCTCTACATATATGGTGATTGTAAAGGAGGAAAGAGACGCCTACTTCTGCAGCCCTTAAGGAAGCACGGCGCAGAACGCGCGTTTGTTCTCCGCCGTGCGTTCACTCCTCGTGAAAGAGCGCGTCCCTCGCGCCCTTTCACTCGCACATACAGCGTTCGGCGGCTCGCGGCCACGATTTCATCTCCATTGACGTCATACGGAACCTCACGGCGACGGCGACGGCGACGCCGACGGCAGAAATCTGCTTTTGAGTGTCCATATAATTGCTATCGCAATAAAACAGCGGCCGCAACTGTCAACTTTGCCGAGACGCGCTCGCCCATTGACGGCGACGCGACGCAGCAGGCCGCACCTGTTTTTTATCCAGCGGCCGTGCAACCGCACTCCCAAAAGGTACCGCAGCAGACCATCGCCCATTTTTTGCCAAACGTCGCCACTGGTTGCGCCGTCCGTTACATCGTTCTCTACGTCACACCCAAGCGCGCGCGCCATTAGTAACGCCGTTAGTGACGTCGTTTTCTGCGTAATACCTGCTCTGTCCGCAACGCCGGCTCCTCGACTCGCCGTTGTCGCATGCGTTCGATATATGGAGTTACCTCGGCGTCGTGGTTAGCAGAATCCGCCCTCCATTGGCACTTGCGTTCCACTTCGCGATTTCAACGTGGACGTTTCGTTGCAGCCGAAGCGAAAGTGCCGCTCGAGACACTCCCGCCGAAAGCGGCCGTTGGCCCCGGCGAAGGCGTTCCCGGCATTTCCACGTTGACGCTGCTCGGCCCGCAACGCCACCTCATCGGCTCGCCGTTGTCGCATGCGTTCGATATCTCGAGTTACCTCGGTGTCGTGGTTAGCAGCATTCGCCCTCCATTGGCACTTGCGTTCCACTTCGCGATTTCAACGTGGACGTTTCCTTGCAGCCGAAGCCAAAGTGCCGCTCGAGACACTCCCGCCGAAAGCGGCCGTTGGCCCCGGCGAAGGCGTTCCCGGCATTGCCACGTTGACGCTGCTCGGCCCGCAACGCCACCTCATCGGCTCGCCGTTGTCGCATGCGCTCGATATCTCGAGTTACCTCGGTGTCGTGGTTAGCAGCATTCGCCCTCCATTGGCACTTGCGTTCCACTTCGCGATTTCAACGTGGACGTTTCCTTGCAGCCGAAGCCAAAGTGCCGCTCGAGACACTCCGCCGAAAGCGGCCGTTGGCCCGGCGAAGGCGTTCCCGGCATTTCCACGTTGACGCTGCTCGGCCCGCAACGCCACCTCATCGGCTCGCCGTTGTCGCATGCGTTCGATATCTTGAGTTACCTCGGTGTCGTGGTTAGCAGAATTCGCCCTCCATTGGCACTTGCGTTCCACTTCGCGATTTCAACGTGGACGTTTCCTTGGAGCCGAAGCCAAAGTGCCGCTCGAGACACTCCCGCCGAAAGCGGCCGTTGGCCCCGGCGAAGGCGTTCCCGGCATTTCCACGTTGACGCTGCTCGGCCCGCAACACCACCTCATCGGCTCGCCGTTGTCGCATGCGTTCGATATCTCGAGTTACCTCGGCGTCGTGGTTAGCAGCATTCGCCCTCCATTGGCACTTGTGTTCCACTAAGCGATTTCAACGTGGACGTTTCCTTGCAGCCGAAGCCAAAGTGCCGCTCGAGACACTCCCGCCGAAAGCGGCCGTTGGCCCCGGCGAAGGCGTTCCCGGCATTGCCACGTTGACGCTGCTCGGCCCGCAACGCCACCTCATCGGCTCGCCGTTGTCGCATGCGTTCGATATCTCGAGTTACCTCGGTGTCGTGGTTAGCAGCATTCACCCTCCATTGGCACTTGCGTTCCACTTCGCGATTTGAACGTGGACGTTTCCTTGCAGCCGAAGCCAAAGTGCCGCTCGAGACACTCCCGCCGAAAGCGGCCGTTGGCCCCGGCGAAGGCGTTCCCGGCATTTCCACGTTGACGCTGCTCGGCCCGCAACGCCACCTCATCGGCTCGCCGTTGTCGCATGCGTTCGATATCTCGAGTTACCTCGGTGTCGTGGTTAGCAGCATTCGCCCTCCATTGGCACTTGCGTTCCACTTCGCGATTTCAACGTGGACGTTTCCTTGCAGCCGAAGCCAAAGTGCCGCTCGAGACACTCCCGCCGAAAGCGGCCGTTGGCCCCGGCGAAGGCGTTCCCGGCATTTCCACGTTGACGCTGCTCGGCCCGCAACGCCACCTCATCGGCTCGCCGTTGTCGCATGCGTTCGATATCTCGAGTTACCTCGGCGTCGTGGTTAGCAGCATTCGCCCTCCATTGGCACTTGTGTTCCACTTCGCGATTTCAACGTGGACGTTTCTTGCAGCCGAAGCCAAAGTGCCGCTCGAGACACTCCCGCCGAAAGCGGCCGTTTGCCCCGGCGAAGGCATTCCCGGCATTTCCACGTTGACGCTGCTCGGCCCGCAACGCCACCTCATCGGCTCGCCGTTGTCGCATGCGTTCGATATCTTGAGTTACCTCGGTGTCGTGGTTAGCAGCATTCGCCTCCATTGGCACTTGCGTTCCACTTCGCGATTTCAACGTGGACGTTTCCTTGCAGCCGAAGCCAAAGTGCCGCTCGAGACACTCCCGCCGAAAGCGGCCGTTGCCCCGGCGAAGGCTTCCCGGCATTTCCACGTTGACGCTGCTCGGCCCGCAACGCCACCTCATCGGCTCGCCGTTGTCGCATGCGTTCGATACCTCGAGTTAGCTCGTCGTCGTGGTTAGCAGCATCCGCCCGCCATTGGCGTTGCTTTTCACTAGAAATAGGGAGCCTACATGCAAACGGTGCTTGCATCTAGGCTTCCTCACTAGAAACACAAACTTGTAATCAATAATTGAGAAACTCTTCAATACAGCGTCGGGACTAACCCACTGCTAAACACCGGGGCCACACGCTTCAACTTCGCAGGTTAACTATCAGTACAGAGTGCTTGAGCGGTGTTTTTTTTTTCGTTTCGCCTAGCCATATACAGCTTTTGTTGTAAAAGCCACAGGAATGCCTAAATCCTCAAGCACAAAGATCAGACAAATCCATATAATTCTGTGACGTTGCGTAGCCAGTTAGCGTTGGATTAGCCTGTGGAGCCTCGTCGCCTACGGATTGCGGTTTCAACGTGCGCCATCAGTGCATCGCCTACTGCTTCGCTGAAGGGCACAGAAAGGCAACGACGTCGCCGGGCGAATCTCGCTTCGCTCCGGCGAGTGGCACGTCAGCGTGAAGCAGAATGCCTTGGCGCGTTCGCGGCGCATGATGGGAATTCTGTCACTGGCATTCCTGTAGCTGAGCACGTCGCAGCTCGACTGACTGCCGTAGCCAGTACGGAGCCGGGCCAGAATGTTCGCACCTTCGCCGAAGTCACTAACAGGGCCGCGCGCCAGTCAAACCTGCAACACGGTACCCGGCCCGCAAATCGTGCGCCTATCGCTGTAGTGGACCGTGAGTTCACGTAGCAAACATGCAACAGCTTCTCTGAAGACACGTTTCACTTTTGTGTTCTACCGATTCCTATGAAAGAGTGATCCACCTTAATTTTTTTGGACTGCACGTAATGAGCACATGATTCAAGCATCATTCATGCTTCAGTGAGAGTACAAACTTTTGAGCTGGGGGCACGTTAGTGGAAGTTTTGTGAAAAGAGCGAATAAACTGCAGTAGAATTGCTTGTCTATTTGCTGCATAACAAAGCAGGCAGCATTGTAAAGCTCATAAAGAATCGCGTTAGGTTTAGTAATTATTCGGGTACTGTCCATCAAAATTCCTTACTTACCCTGTGATTAGGTAAACCATGTCTGCAAAAACCATTGTTATGTCGTTCCACGAATGATGAGATAGCCGTATTAGTGTCTCATTGCCAATAAGTTTGTCAGAATTGTAGAGGCTTACATAAGATTCGTTCATCTAGAAGCACAATTAGTGCCAGAAAGAAAGAACAAAGACTACAGATTTGAGAGATTTGCAGAATGATATCATGATTTTAAACGCTGCTTCTTTCTTGCATTAGGAATTTCAAATGGTTGTGATTAAACCAAACACTTCCTAATGTTGCTGGAATGCGACAACCGTTTGCAACATTGCCCACATATAACACTTTCGAGAAGTTCACTAAGGAATTTTACACCGAGGCCGTACTTCATCCATACACTTCAATGGGGAACTCCGGCAATTCTTGTAGGTCAACGATTCCGACTGAAATTTGCTGAGGGCGTTCTTCTGGAAGCTTCCGCCACTTCGTGTGAACGCCAGGCTTGAGAATTGCCGCAGATTTTTTACAAAATAATTTCCTTCATTCCCTCGAAACACCCGTCGTACCGCTCCTCAGCTACTGGCCCACTGCGTTATGACATAAAAGGAGGTATACGCAGAGCATGCTGGGAATGAAGGGCAGACCACAGGGCCGAGGAATGAGCAGGTGATAGTGAGCGAGTGTTTGGCTTGACAAGTAGCTGTCGCGAAACGTCACGTTCTGTGCGGCGTTTATACCCTATATATACGTACATACGTGTGCACCCCTATATATACGAACGTAGGTGTTTTCCTGACTCGTTATTTAACTTCTGAGGTGCACTGTTTTCCTCGTATCCACTAATGGTCAGCAAGCAGAGGCCCCTTCGATATAGCGGCGAAACAACCTCCTGGTTCAGCTGCCAATGACGACGTGCTCCACATGCTATTGCGGGTATGCGAAGCGCTTTCCCGACAAGGGGTAAGAGACCTAAACTAGCAAGCAGAACGTTTAAAATCAGTCGTTAGGGCTACCCTTGGTCTTCATGTTGCAGCGCTATATGTTACGCACGGGTCGAATGCGAACCATTCGTGGCTGTTGAACTCGTCGGAATTGTGGCTGTCACTGTTCGACAAATCCGAAGAGTTGGTGCAGCTGACGCTGTCACCCGAAGGCCCGGCGCGGTCACGAATCAGCTGAGCGTATGCTACTCGCCGGTTTCGTTCACCCCGTGGACGAGACCGGCATGCCTTGCACGCCTTCCCCGCTATGCGCCTTTTATGACATCACTTGGCTAGGCTGCTCGGTGGGGTTCCGGTTTTGTTTTTGCGCTTTCTTGCTTACTTAAAATTACTTTTGAATTTGCGGAACAATTCTTCTATCAGACGCCTGACGGTGGGGGGTCTCAGGAACTTAAATATTCCATCCCATTGACATCGTCAAAAAATCGCCGGAGTTGCTCTTTAAGATTCGAATGCACTTTTGTCATGCAAGCTAGCATGCGAAATCACTATAATGTTTCCCCCATATTCAACACATTCGCTCTCGATGCCTGTCATTGTTCTCCCAGGACGGCGAGTTGAATTTTGCACGGCTTGTAAACAGCCTTATAACGCCTCCAGCAGCCGGAGTGCATAATATACTGCAAACGTTGAAATTCACTCATACACTTGGAAGTTTGCCTACACAAGTTATGTATTTACTTTGCATTGTGCTTACCTAATAGAAACTGAATGCTATATATAGAATTTGTTGAGGCAAAAGAAAAACTACGAGTCTCGTGGCACGCACAAACATTTGCAGAAATTGAGAGTTCAGTTATGATTTGCAAGAATAAAAAATGAGCGAGAAAAGGTATAGTCTTGCGATGTTTCACCCTTACCATGCACAAGCTTAGTACCAAATACAGATTTGGTGTGACGTAGTGTGCTCTTGGGATATTGTAATACATTTCTGATAACCGCCGTAGAACGCTTTCCAGCATTTGCTGAAGGAATGTTTAGAAACGGCTTAATAACTCCCGGTCTTAAAGCTTTGCGCATGAATCACGCATGAAACGCCCCATACTCTTCTAAAATTATAACTTTAAGGCACATAAACGTACTCAGGACATTGGCCAAACTTCTTGTGCGGCACGAAAATTGTGCTTCTAAAACTGTGAAACGCTTCAAGAGGTTGTTTTCTAAAAAAAAAGACTGCAATTAATCTACGCTCCTTAAACTTACAATGGATGTCAACTATAAATATAAAATTGCTGCCATCTTTGGTTATCTTAGGTCAGCGGGTAAACTTTGTAAGGGTCGCGAGATTGAATCCCGGCAACGGCGGCCGCATTTCGATGGGGGCGAAATGCCGAAACACCCGTGTACTTAGATTTAGGTGCACGTTAAAGAACCCCAGCTGGTCCAAATTTCCGGAGTCCCCCATTACGGCGTGCCTCATAATCAGATCGTGGTTTTGGCACGTAAAACCCCATGATTCAATGAATTTTTAAAAACTTTGTAAGCAATTCATATAAAACCTCTAAGTAATCAAGAAAATAGCGCTTTTAAATTTTCTTTAAGCCCCTAGATGGGTCAAACAGTCCAAACTTTTCCTACACACCTCTCCGTAAAATGCTCTACGATCCATTTAAGTATGAACTCCGCAAATCACTTGGTTATCCCAAGACACCTTGAAAACCCATATATACAGTCTTTGAGTGCTTAGAGTCGCACTAATAGTTTCACAGTACAACCAATACTTCGGAATATACTTACTATAAAAGAGCCTTGAATTGCTATGATGGATATGAAGCCAGGTGGGCGAAGCTGTTGCATTCTTAGGCTCACCTAAAAGATATAGTTGTGATAAAATTGCGAGGTTGCTATGGATAAACCAATAAAGTGAGTGAGTGCAGACACATGGGAAGAGCTTAACCACTCATGAAATGTAAAAGCGTACCTAGGTGAACATTCTGGTCATAAGCCTGAGATAGTGTCAGGCGCATTTACGCATTTCGTATTTGCTTTTTCATCGTATTATCGCTCTTATCAAGTTATTGCTCGCAGCGTGACGTGTATCATCATATTGATTTCGTGCCACGAAAAGTAGACGATGCATCACATGGCCACGAGTGAGCGGCGTACCGCGCGGACCGCCAATTTCTTGGCCAATTCATACTCACGGTCGGTATTCATACTCACAGTATTACCCACAGTCAAGTCTTGCACAAAGTTTCTATAGGACAAACTTTCCTTAGGCAACAAAACACCGAGCGATCGGTTATTTTTTATTTGCTGTTCAGTTGGTTCACATGGCTGCACGTGCAGTTGACGTTCAATGTTTGCTACTTTTGTTGCATCATTTACTATTTTAGCGAATATTATATTTGTGTATTAAGTGCATTTTGAGCTGGTGTCAATACTAGACTGGTGTCAATTTGTTCTCGAGAGCAGGGGGCTTTCCTCTGTTCTGCTTCTGTTCCTCCTCAGGATTTTCCTATGGATCTGTCCTTGCACGACGGTGTCAGCTCAGTCTCTCTGGCTCTCGTGCCGATCAGTGAAGGCTTTATCCAGATGAAAAATTCCAAAGAGTTTTAGGTGGATTTTCGGAAGACCACGTCCGACCCATTACCAGGAGATCACACATCACGGCTAATTTCCAGGAATACGTATTTTCTTATTTTCTTCGGACCATGCCTTTTTGCACAAGGTTTTCATGTGCTTTATGTTGTCTGCGAATCTGGCGTGTACATTCACTCCACATCACATATCCTGCGTGAAAGGCCTTGCCCCTGGCGTCAACGTAAACTTGACCCCTGCCGAGGTACTGGATTGCATTCAAGGGCAGGCGTAGTTTCAATTTTTCGATGTGAGAGCGTTGTACACAGAGTTTCATTGAGGCGGTTATAGTGCGGGATCAAACCTACCAACGGAAATAAAAGCACGGCCGCTAACGTCCAAAACTAAGCCCCCATGGCCGCGTCCATCTCAGGGCCGAAAATGCTGGGATTGTAGACATGCCATGAAATGATGTAGATCTTATTGATGCCTCACTTTTGGCACGGATCCAAATCGTAGCGACTATAAAACCCAGGAAGAAAGATGCTGCCGTTGATCGCACATTGTTCAAACTGCTCATCAAAGGCTCAGGAAATGCTAATTCTAGAAATTGTTTAGACGTTGCTACAATAAAGAAGTAATTGCAGAAATATAGGCCACGGCACACGTATACGCTGGCGTCACATCGCGTTACTCGGCAGCAATGGACGCATCCGTATTTCTGTAGATTATAAATGCGTTCGAAAGGGGCACGTGAAGGGTTATGGAGTGAGCGTCTTCCTTGAATCCTTAGTGACCATGCACAGATAATTTTTAATCAGATCGCGCATATTTCCGGAAAACGTCCTACTAATAGTATACCATCCCAGAATTCACATCCTACACATCTATCAAAGAATGAAGAATCTCCCGTTATCGCATTCAAAGAGGTTCAAGTTGCAGGGTCATCGGTTTATCACACCCATCTTTAGACACAAGGCCTGAGTGAGGATACGCGAGACTCCGATGACACGGACATTGATTCCGGCTACCTCAAGGAATCCATATCCCTTCCGTCCAAGCAAACTGGTTCCCTGATATACAGTGAAACCCACCTCGGTGGCTTAGCGGCTATGGTGTTGCGCTTCTAAGCACTAGGGCTTCGAATCAAATCCCGGCGGCGGCGGCTGCATTTCGATGGGGGCAAAATGCAAAATCGCCCATGTCACGTCCACTGGGGAGATGTACGTGCTGCAACACTGCTGTGTCGGCTGTGGGTAGGAGTAGCTTTCACTATCTTCTACAACTATCCTATTAGAATGGCAGACTCACCCATGTGCGCTAAGTGCAAATGTGGAAATACCATCTATCATGTTCTGTGCCACCGTTCTCGCTTCGATAATCGATGCCAGACTCTTCAGTGTGCCTTTAATAGACTGGACGATAGCGTATTTACAGAAGCAAATGTCTCGGTAGCCTGGCCTCACACCTCATCAGCCCAGAAAGCCATTCGAGCTCTTGTTCAGTAACTGAAGGCGACAGACTTGAGGGCCTGACTGTAGACACGCTGCACCTAGCATATTGCATGTGAAAGTGCAATAATGTGTCGTGTATCCTCTTTCTTTCACTCCATCCCCCTCCCCATGTGTAGCATAGCAAACTAGGCTAAGTCAGAGTCTGGTTAACCTTTATGCCTTTCCTTCGTTCCTTCTCTCTCTCCCTCTAAAGAACCCCTGGTAGTCAAAATTAATCCAGAGTACCCCACTACAGCGTGTCTCAAAATCAAATCGTGGTTTTTGGCACGTAATCCCCTGATTTATATTCAATTTATGTATTTTTTGAAAATACTTTTAGGGCCCGAAGGCACTACAGAAAGGAGTGGAGAAAAAATATTACAAGGCATTTTGTAAAGTGATCTTGAACTCATGGTCATCAGTTATGTTTGCGATTGTGGAGGAAAGGTGGTTCCATGCGACGCTTGTTCTAGGAACAAAAGAGTCATTACACAATTTTGTGCGGCAAGACGGTAGACAAACCTTGAAGCGATGATCGGTCCTTGAAGAAATATAATGAGGTGGATGAAACAGGATGTCCTTCAAATCGTTGTTATAATAATAGATTTTGTGAAAAAGATTAAGGCGACATGACTTTCGACGAAACGAAAGGTCAGGCAAGTTTAGGGTTTTCTTCATAGACGTGACACTGGAAGGACGTGAATAATTCGATAAGATGAAACGTGCTGCGCGATTCTGAATAGCTTGAAGAGTTTGAATGAGGGTGGTCTGTGTAGGATCCCATATGGCGCATGCGTACTCTAACTTAGAACGTACCAGGGTTTTGTAAAGTGTTTACTTCAGGGACGATAGGGCATCAAAACACTTTCGACGCAGATAGCCAAGCATGCGATTCGCGTTGTTAGCTACATATTCGGCATGCGTATTCCACGAAAGGTTAGAAGAAATGTGAACACCAAGGTATTTATAACTGTCAACAAATGGTAATGGAATATTATTGAGGGAGTAAGTACGCGGACAATGAGTAGTAGCGTGGCGAGAAACTCGCATGCTTTTACATTTAGTTGTATTAAGTGTTAAGCGTTATATTAAACCATTGATTGCACCATTCAAACACCCTATCTAGATCGTGTTGCAGATTGGTATAATCAGCATGGTTAGTAATTTTCTGGTAAACTACACAGTGATAAACAGTCGGATAGTTGCGAAAGAAAGGCAAGTAGGAAGAGCATTAATATAAATCCAGAAAAGTAGAGGTCCCAAAACGGACCCTTGTGGAACACCAGATCTTAAGGGAGAATTAGGTGAACAAATATCATTAGCTGTCACATACTGGCTACGGTTAGAAAGAAATTCTTTAATCCATGCAAGTACACTGGGGTCTATGTTATGTTTTTTTTTCTGGGGTTCCAAAACCAGTTCTGATTATGAGGCACGCCGTAGTGGAGGGCTCCGGAATAATTTTGACCACCTGGGGTTCTTTAACGTGCACTACAACGCAAGCACACGGGCGTTTTTGCATTTCGCCTCCATCGAAATGCGGTCGCCGGTGCCGGGATTCAATCCCGCGACCTCGTGCTCAGCAGCGCAACGCCTTAGCTGACTTAGCTGACTGATTGAGTTGATTAAGCTTGAAGATAAGTAGGCCGTGTGAGACGGATTCAAATGTTTTGGCAAAATCTAAATATATGCAATCAGTATCAACGTCATGATCCGCGTTAATAAATAAGTCGTTGGTAAAACATAGCAATAGCGTTTCGCACGAAACTGTTTCACGGAATCCATGCTGATAAATACTGAAGAAAGAATTGAACTCAAGGAATTCGATGAGGTACGAGTATATTATATGCTCTAAGATTTTTACTGGGGTGGATGTTAATGATATGGGACGGTAATTATTGGGGGAATGTACATCACCAGATTTATGCACAGGGACCACCTTCCCTATCTTCCAGTCAGAGGGCAGTGTAGACACTTGTAATGACTGTTCAAAAAGTATTGACAATATCAATGAAGAATAAACTTGTGTACGCTTCATCATTTTTGATGAGATACAATCTGGGCCAGCCGATGAAGACACCTTTAAATTGACAATAAGCCTTTCGACACCAACTGCATCAATAGCGATGGGATCCATTGGTAAGAAGTTGGTTTTTGGTATTTGTGGAAACACTGTGGGGGTGCTCTTATTAAAATGAGTAACAAACACATTTTTCTGAGCATTGCAGCACTCGATCTGAACTACTGCAACATTAGATTGGAATAATTGAATGTGTGTCCCTTTAGAACCGTTAATAATGCTCCAAAATTTGCGGGGGGTTAGAAAGCAGTAGCAAAGGAAGAGTTTTATGATAGAATTCCTCCTTTGCTTTTGAAAGCGCAGTACAGAATTCTCGGTTAAATTTTTGATAGCAAGACCAGGTCTGTTCTGGCTGTTAGCTTTGCCCGTCGAAATATCCGCTTCTTTTTGTTGCGCATGCGCTTTAACGTGTTATGAAACGACGAAGAGCGAGGACTCGATGAAACTTTTCTTTTAGCTACAAAGCGATCAATTAGAGACAAGAGTTTGTTTTTATAAAGCAACCAGTTGTCCTCAACCGACCGCTGCTCAAAACCAGGAAAAAAAAGTATCCACAAAGGCCTGTAGTTCTCTATTCATTCCCGTAATATTTGCTTTGCTTGGATGCTGTCTTGGATGACCCTGTTTTTTTTTCTGAATTCAATTATTTAATAAAACACTACGAAGTATGTACAAGATAGCTTCACGAAGAAGGTCTTTTTTAAGAATGTATTGCTACCAAGTTACCACAACGAACCCGAGAAAGACCATCTGCCTGGAGCAGACGACAAAGAAAACGGGTCTGTCTGGTGCTGGGGGCTGTTCACCATCTTGGCTACTGTGTAGCTAAGTGTAAATACAGTGGAATTAGTCCCGCCTTGTGGCGCTTTACGTAACATCTTTGTGGTGGAGGTGTTGGTTGTTCCCTGTACCCACACGGAGCTCCGCAACGGCCGCCTCATCACGGTTCCGACCATGTCAGTCGGTGCAGGCACATCATCTTCACCGCCTACCCCTCCCGTGGCTCCCACCTACACCGCCTCCTGCTCTTGATCCTGGCGTGTTTTCCGGCCCGGATGGGATTGACGTCGACAAATAGCTAAACCTTTACGAACGGATCAGCGCCAGCTACAGGCTGGACCCGACCCTTATGCCCGCCAACGCGCTTTTTTTATCTCGATGGCCCACCACGGGTGTGGTTCGAGACGCATGAAGCTGACATTACAAGCTGGGACTCTTTCCATGAGAAGATCCGCGACCTTTTTGGAGACAGCACTGGTCGGCAGCCTGCTCTTCGGAATGAACTTGCGACTCGTGCATAGACATCCTCCGAGTTATACGTCTCTTACATTCAGAAGGTTATCGCTCTTTGCAGCCTGGTTGACGAACACATGCCTGAGTCCGAGAGGGTTCCTCATGCGCTTAAAAGTATCGCCGACGATGCTTTTAACCTGCTCGTGTATACCAACGTTGATACCATCGACACAAACATCAAAGAGTGCCGGCGGTTTGAACACGTCAATAGCCGCCATATAACTCAGCGATTCACCCGGCTGCCCAATACGGCTGCAACTTCATCGTGTGATGCCGTTCGCCAGCCGCCCACCTATGACCACGTTACGCGCATTGTTCATCAAGAAATTGAAGCTGCCTGTCCTGCACCTATTCAACACCCCGTGTTCACAAGCCACACCAGTGACCCATCCCAGCCATCGGTGTCCCTCATTCATGCTGTAGTCAGGCAGGAGTTTGCCAATCTCGGCCTTCCATCGGCGGGCCCACTGGCTCGTCCTGACGCTCGGCCTTATTCCTCTGGACCCGCTAGATGATCCTACACCTCTCCTTTGTCCTTCCGCAATCCTACGGAATGGAGAATTCCCGACGATCAGTCCATCTGCTTCTCCTGTCATCAGGCTGGGCACTTTGCTCGTTATTGCCGTTGCCGTTGGATCTACGCATCTCGCCAGACCTTCCACACCTACAGGCACCCTACGGCTTCTCGACGTTCAGCCGCTGTTTCCCCTCCTTACTACTCGTCGCCCTCCCGCGAGCCTCTTCCCTCTAACGCCACTTGTCCTTTTCGCCGCTTCGCCCGTTCCCCCTCGCCGCAACGCCACCGGTCCCGCTCTCCCAGCCACGCCGATTTTCCTCACCGTCCTCCTCTGGACGCTCGCCGCGGAAAACTAGATAGTGCAGCTTATGGAGGTGAAGCTGCAATGCCATCCTCCCGTGAAAATCCTCTACTGACGCTCCCCACTCACCATAGCCTCCTAGAAGTAAAAGTCGACAATGTTCCTGTGACTGCCCTCATCGGCAATGGCGTGCACTTGTCTATTATGAGCGCCTCTTTACGCCACCGCCTGCAGAAGTTTATGACGTCGTCTACGACACAGACAATACGTGTTGCCGGTGGTGGTGCTATTCAAGTAATGAGAGTCATGTGCCAAGCACCACCCGTGTCAGCATTGCCGGTCATCACAGTGTTTTCGTTTTCCCGTCTTTGCTCGCTGCACCATGACCTTATATTTGGCCTTGACTTTCTTTCGGCACACTTGCCTTAATTGATTGTTCTTCTGATACAAGCTGCCTCGACCTTCCTCTTTTATCAGATGCCTGTATAACGCCCGTGAGCCGCTTATGCCCCACTGCTTTTGTTCACCTACCGCCTCGAGCCGTCACGTACGTGTGTCTGTCATCGACCCCTCCCGTTCCTGACGGCGACTTTATCATCATTCCGATTACTGACGTACGCCAGATGCACAATGTTACTGTGTAACATCCCATCGCCACATTGTCTGGTAACTGCGTGCTCCTCCCGCTACAAAATTTTGGTCTGACCCTCCCCTCCCCCAAGTATTGCCCTAGAAGACGTCGCTTGCCCAACTCACCGCTATAACAGACCTTGGCGTCAAAGTTGTCGATGTAACTGCTCCTGCAGAAGCTGAAGTTTGCCGGTCACCAAGTTCTGACGCCACGGTTTTTCGCAAAATGATTGGATCAGACCTTTCGCCTGACCAGGCCGACGCTCTCTGCCGGGTTTTGGCAGAGAGCGTCGAGCAGACAGCGACATTTTCGACATCCGTGATCAACCCCTGGGCCTGACTAAAATTGTCAATCACCGAATCAACACTGGTGACTCTTTGCCCATTCACCGTCGACCTTACCGTGTGTCCGCATCAGAGCGCGCCGTGATTCCAACAGAAGTGGCGAAAATGCTTGCGAAGGAAATCATCGAACCATCATCTAGTCCTTGGGCCTCCCCCGTCATAGTAGTAAAGGAGAACGACGGCTCCTGGTGTTTCTGCGTTGATTATCGGTACCTCAACAAAATCACTAAGAAGGATGTTTACCCTCTTCCACGTATTGACGACACCCTCGACTACATCCATGGTGCCACCTTCGTTTCATCCCAGGACCTTCGATCTGGCTAATGTCAAATCGCTGTAGACGACATGGATTGCGAGCACACCGCCATCGTGACCCCTGCGGCCTTTACCACTTCAAGGCCATGCCGGTCGGTCTCTGCAACGCACCAGGTACCTTTGAGAGAATGATGGACACACTGCTTCAAGGATTTAAATTGTGGACGTGTTTATGTTACCTGGACAACGTGATAATTTTCTAGCCCACTTTCGCAATGCACCTTCAGCGGCTTTCGACCATTCTAAGATTGTTCCGACGAGCTGACCTCCAGTGAAATTCCTTCAAGTGCCACTTCGCTGTTCGTCAAATTACTGTGCTGGGCCACCTTGTTGACGCTTCCGCTGTCCGACGAGACCCAAAGGAAGTACGCGCGGTCATGAACTTCCCCGTTCTACGCTCTGTCCATGATGTTCGTAGTTTCGTGGGGCTGTTCTCTTACTAACGCAGTTTCGTGAAAAACTTCGCGGTACTCACACATCCTCTCACTGACCTTCTCAAGCAAGACGTCCCGTTTTGTTGGGGTCCTCTACAAGTTGACGCCTTCTCTGAGCTCATCGCCGCCAACGACTCAACCTATTCTTGCCCATTTTGACCCAGCTGCTCCCACAGAAGTGCGCACAGACGCTAGTGGTCACGGAACCGGTGCATTTTCGGCCCAAAAACGACGAGGCATTGATCATGTTATTGCGTACGCAAGTGGTCTCCTTTCGAAATGTGAACAAAATTACTCTATTTACAGAACGGGAAGGTCTTGCCCTTGTCTGGGCGGTTACGAAATTCCGTCCTTACTTGTATGGCTGCCCTTTCCGTGTTGTCACTGATCATCACGCTCTCTGTTGGCTTTCTTCACTGAAGGAGCCTTCTGGACGACTTGGTCGTTGGGCGTTACGCCATCAGGAACTCTCTTACTCAGTTACCTACAAGTCTGGCTGCCTCCATCTTGACGCGGACTGCCTGTCCCGTTACCATGTTGACCAACCAGACGGCTCAGACATCGAACCTAGCTCCTGCGTTATGTCTATTTCTCAGTTTCTCCAGATTGGTGACGAACAACGTCGTGATGCGTCTTTGCGATCGCTCATTGACTGCCTGGAATCCGCACCTAGCGACACCTCACTGCGCATGTTCGTCCTCGTGAATGGCACACTTTACTGTCGTAACGTCCAGTCAGATGGCCCTGAGTGACTTCTCGTTGTGCCTAAACATCTCCATTCAACGGTCCTGCATGAGCTTCCCGACGAACCAACTGCTCATCACCTTGTCGTATCTCGCACGTACGACCAGGTCCGGCGCCGCTTCTTTTGGCCCGGTCTCGCCCGGTCTGTTCGACGTTACGTGACCTCCTGCTAAAAATGCCAACGTCGTGAACGACCTGCCGCACCCCCTGCTACACTGCTCCAACTGCTCTCCATCCCGACCGAACCATTATTCCGTGTTGGTTTAGACCTTCTCACTCCTTTTCCTGAGTCAAGATCCGGCAACAAGTGGGTCGCCGTTGCTATCGATTATGCGACCAGGCGCTCCCCACCAGCACTGCTACTGATGTTGCCGATTTTTTGCTCCACGATGTTATTCTACACCATGGTGCCCCTCGCCAATTGCTCACAGATGGAGGCCGCGCATTTTTGCCCCGAGTAATGGAAGATCTTTTGCGCTCCTCCTCAACACAGCACAAGTTGACCACTGCCTACTATCCCCAAACAAATGGCCTCACCAAGCGCCTAATTCGCTCCCTCACAGACATGCTCTCAATGTATGTTTCATCTGACCACCGTGACTGGGACCTGGCGCTACCTTACGTGACCTTCGCCTACAATTAATCACGTCACGATACCCCCCTCCGGTTATTCTTTCACGTCATTGCGCCGGCATAGACTGCTCCCGTGCAGAAAAGGCCCTTACGCCACTGCAAACCACTCTTTTGGTGGGAAATCTTCCAGGCGCTCACAAACTTGTTGTTGCCGCGGACACAGATATTACCCCGCAAACGTCGACCCTTGTACCTCTGTCCTGTACGGTCGTCCCTGACGGAACTCTTCTGTTTGCCCCATTAGAAGTACTTCTCCGACTGCCGCTTGCCGCACGTACCGTTGAATCGGGTGCTACAACCATATTAGTTTCTAACTGGCTCCCATCTTCCGTTACATTACTTCATGGGGAATCTTTGGGTCACACACAAGGTGTGGACCTACTGCACCCCCTCGAGTTTGCAGAGGACCAACGCCATCTTCAACTGAATGCCATGACATCACCAGCTCCCAAACCTTCAGCTCCAGACAGTTTCCACCATTCTATTGCCGCCGATCTATCGTCAACGCATCGCAGCGAACTCCTGGCCCTTCTTTGAGACTTCCACTCTTCCTTCGATTGCCCTCAACCATTTTTAGTTACCTTACGCCAACGACCATACCGAGTTTCAGCGGCAGAACGACGTATTATCTACGAACAAGTCGATGATATGCTTGCGCGTGGTGTCATTCAGCCGTCCCAGAGCCCCTGGTCTCCTCCTGTTGTACTTGTGCACAACATGAATGGATCTATCAGATTCTGTGTCTACTATCGCCGCCTCAATAA
Organism: Dermacentor silvarum; assembly: GCF_013339745.2. NCBI lineage: Eukaryota > Metazoa > Arthropoda > Arachnida > Ixodida > Ixodidae > Dermacentor > Dermacentor silvarum. The sequence continues at coordinate 37,104 of NW_023606146.1, forward strand.
GATAACTCGGAAGGATGTATGCCGGTTGCCCCGCATCGATGACGTTTTCGATTATTTGCAAGGGGCAGAATATTTCTAGTCCTTCGATTTGAGCTCGGATTACTGGCAAGTTCCAGTGGCCGACCCTGACCGACCTAAGACGGCTTTCGTCCCTCCTGACGGACTGTATGAGTTTAACGTCATGCCGTTCGGATTGTGCAACGCCCCAGCTACTTTCGAACGGTTGATGGATAACATCCTTCGTGGCTACAAGTTGAATACCTGTCTCTGCTGCCTTGACGACATCGTCGTTTTTTTTCTCGCGATTTTCCAACTCACCTTGTTCGTCTTCGTGCAATTCTCACGTGCCTCACCTGTGCTGCCTTTCAACTTAACATAAAGAAGTGCCACTTTGCTGCACGCCAGTTGACGATACTAGGTCACGTTGTGTGCAAGGAGGACGTTTTTGCGGACCCCACGAAGCTCCATACCATAGCCGAATATCCCAAGCCCAATTCCATGAAAAGGCTTAGACGTTTCATTGGGCTGTGCTCGTATTTTCATCGATTTGTGCGCGACTTTGCTACCATCATCGCGCCTCTTTCCAACCTTCTGACAGCCTCTATCGGCCTGTCTGCTTGGTCAACAGCGTGCGACGAATCTTTTCGGACGCTACGGCGCTTACTAACGTCGCCATCAATACTTGTCACTTTCACCCTAATGCGCCTACGGAGATCCATACTAACGCCAGCGGTTTTGGCCTTGGTGAAGTATTGGCTCAAACAACACCAGGGTACCAAGAATACGCCGTTGCTTAAGCGAGTCAAACCCTCAAGAAAGCCGACTGTAATTATTCTGACACCGAGAAATAGTGCGTGGCCATAATTTAGGCTTTCGCTCAGTTTTGTCGGTACCTTTGTGGCCGCCCTTTCGACGGCGTCACAGACCATCATACTCTATGCTGGCTCTCGTCACTGAAAGATCCCTCGGGACGCCTCGGTGTTGGGCAAACAAGCGAAATCTACAAAGCCCTGAAATTTCTCTTAATAAAGTTGTTTCCTCCTCCTTGATTGTTGGGCGCTTCGCCTGCAAGATTGCGACATTCCTGTTGTGTACCGATCCGGCCGCAAACACTCGGACGCTGATGCGCTGTCCCGCTCGCCGCTGACACGACTTCTCCGTCAGCTTCTTCGGCTCTCTTGTCGCCTATTGACTTCGCAGACATGTCGGCGGAGCAACGCAAGGATGCGTGAATTTGTCAACTCCTTGAATTTCTCATTGACCCATCAACTTATCCGGCCTCAAGAACTCTACGTCGCCAAGCCGCCCACTTCGCTATTCACGACGACCTCCTCTATCACCGGAATTACGCATCTGATGGCCGGAGGTATCTTCTAGTTGTACCTCGCCACATGCGCACTGACATTCGCGCTGCTTTCCACACTGACCCACAAAGCGCTCACGCCGGCGTTCTCAAGAACTACAACCGCCTTGCGTCAGCGGTTCTACTGGCGCGGAATGTATGCATATGTGAACATGCTTGCACTGCCTGTCAGCGGCGCAAGACTCCACCTCAACGCCGGCCGGTACATTTCACCCTGCCCCTTGCCCGGCCCATCCATTCGACCGCGTCGGTATCAGCTTATACGGCCCGCTTTCCTCGACCACTTCTGGGAATAGGTAGATATTTGTCGGAGAGAACCATCTAAGGCGTTACACAAAGTACGCAGCTTTTCCCACAGCCACAGCAAGATACCTTGCGTTTTTCATCTCAAGCAACTTCGTACTGCGCCACGGTGCTCTCCGTGAACTTTTGAGCGACAGAGGACGTGTTTGTGTCTGATGCTATTGAAGCCTTGCTCGTTCAGTGTAACATCATTCATCGCATGAAAGTGTATATCATCCGCAAACTAATGGCCTAAGTGAGCGATTTAATCGCACTCTGGGGGATATGCTGACAATGTACACGGCGTCGGACCAGACCAATTGGGACACCGTCCTTCCATTCGTCACACATGCGCACAACACTGCTACGACCACAGGATTCTCGCCGTTCTTCTCTTGTACGGACGTGAGCCATCATGCACGCTGGACACTATGCTTCCCTACACAGCTAACTCATCTAAGTACACTGCAATTTCTGATGTCACCAGGTATGCCGAATAGTGTCGACAATTGGCCCGTTCATTGAGAACCCAGGACCAAGGTCACCAGTAGCTCAGGTACGCCACCGACCGACCTCTCACTACTTTCACGACCGGTGCCCTCGTTTGGCTTTAGATTCCTCGGAATACTCCTGTACTTTCGTCTAAATTACTGGCCTGATCTCATGAGCCCTACCGCATCCTCGCTCGAACATCTCCAGTTAGTTATGACGTTGAGCCTTTGACACCGTCCCAATACTTACGTCGTCGTGGTCGAGAAATTGTTCATGTGAGTCGCCTCAAGCCCTATTATAACCCATCTATACCGTCAACGCCTTAAATCGCCATGATGGCCACGCTATTCTCCGGGGGCCAATGTAATGCAGATGACAAGACGACGACAAAGCAGTCAGCAAGCATGCCACAGTATTCGTGGTAGCCACGCGCCCCGAGCTTGCACTTGCCTGGATTTTGGCTGCTTGTCGCCCTGCAGCTTCTAGACGCTCGCCTGACGTTTCTCGCTGTTACTTGGCATTTACACGTCAGTAAATCACGTCACAACCATTTTATATGATCTTTGGCCATGAACCGACGTTACCACTGCTGCTGCTGCCGCGCCGCCTAGCGAATATGCACGTGATGCCATCGCTCATGCCGATCACGTGCCTCAGACCGCCCGCTCTAGACAATCGGCCTCACAAGCGACCCAGAAGAGCCTTTATGACATCCGGTATCACGACGTTCGTTTCTCACCCGGTGCCTAAGTTCTCCTGTGGTGTCCATTCCTTCGTTTTGGATTATCCGAGGAGTTGTCATCTAGCTACACGGGTCCTTACCGGATCGTCCGCCAGGTAACGAACGTCACCTACGAGATTGTTCCCGTCTTTCCGAATTTGCCGCCTGCGATTGCTCCCATTGACACAGTTCACGTCAGCAGACTGAAAGTATACCGCCCTCCTTCTAACGACAATGCTTGAAGTGCACCTAGACGGGGCTTCTACCGCCGGGGGTAATGCTACGAAGTTACCACAGCCAATCCGAGAGACACATTCTGCCTGGAGCAGACGGCAAAGAAGACGGGTCTGTCTGTCGGTCTACTCTGTAGCTGCGTGTAAATACAGTGTAAGTAGTTCCACCTTGTGTCCTCTTACGTAAAAGTATTTTGAATAATTTGTTGCTGAGTCAATCCTTTGTAAACGATAAGGTGTCTCAAAATTATGGAATGCGATTGCCGACGATCGATTCACTGTGCAACACAGATTTATTATGTCTATCTTCTCAGCTGGTCTCCAAATACTACTCCAATGCAATTCTACTGGCTATTACTTCATCAACAATTTCATTTATATTGTACAGAAGAACGCTTGGACTTAAGTAGCAGGACTTCCCACAGCATCGCATGCCGCAGAGGCTCGAGCTTAGAGATTGTGCTTGTTGAAACGCTCGACCCGTCATCGGCCTTTCGTCGAATAAAGCTCCTTTATAATTAGTGGAGGTGATGGGTACCCCTCAACTGTACCATCATGGAACTCCGCACTCGGACGCTACCTTCCACCATGCGAGACGCCGAACCGCAGACGCTCCCGTCACCGCCTTTCTGTGCACCGGGACTATCCGCCAGAGGGATCCTACCATCGTCAGCGGGACCGAGGACAACGACGTTAAGATTGGCTTGCGTCCTACGAGCGGGTAAGCGCTCAGAACTAATGGGACGACTCGACCAAGCTAACCAACGTCGCTTTCTATCTTGCGCGCTTGGCCAAGCTCTGGTTCAGGAAACATGAGGCGGATTTCTGAACGTGGTCTACGTTCAAAACAGCCTTTACAGAAGTATTTGACCGTCCCACCGTCCGCAAACTTCGAGCTGAGCAGCGCTTGCGCACACGCGCGCAGGTAACTGGTGAGACATTCCCCATTTACATCGAAGACGTTGTCGGTCTGTGCAAACGCGTCAATGCCACCATGTCGGAAGCGGACCGAATTAAGCACATCATGAAAGGCATTGATGATGCGTTCCAAATGCTCCTCGCCACGAACCCCAACAGTGTTTCCCGCGTTATTACCCTCTGTCAGAGCTACGATGAGCTACGCAAGCAGCGAGCTTTGACGAGGCATTCTCCTGCAACCGATGCGTCAATCTCCAGCCTGGTCATTGGTTCCGAGCAGGATTCGCTGCTCACGCAGATCAAAGCCCTTGTCCGCGATGAAGTCGCACGGCAGCTGTCCCTGGTACTCTTGACCCAGGTGCATGCTAGTCCTTTGCCTTCCACTCTGCGCAACGTCATTCAAGGGGAAGTCGCTGAAGCATTGCCGGTGGCGCCCCAGCAGCCGCTTGTTGCCGCTCCACTCACTTATGCTGTGGTAACGAACCGGTGCCACCTTTTCAGCAGCCCATGCACCGTCCTCCTCCTCCTGTCTGCTATGTCGGCCCTCCTGTTGCCAACCCGTGGCGCACGCATGACAATCGGTCTATGCTTCGCATCTAAATACCGGACATGTCTCAAGGATCTGCCGGCATGTGCAAACGATCGGCAATGATCTACAGGCGCCTCGTTACATGGTCAAGTCCAATGCTCACTACACTCCATCCGGCCTACCACCAACTCGTACTCCAATTGATCTTCCTCGCTTGGACCATCGCCGGTCGCTTTGACCGATGCGTCGGTGGCTCGCATCTAACGAGGAGGGAAACTAGACGACGCAGTTGCCGAGGCAAGAACTGTGCCAGCTTCTAAATACCGAAGTCCTCGTTCCTTACCTGCCAATGTTATTGACGTGTTTGTCGAAGGTGTCGCTACAGCCGCTCTACTCGGTACCGGCGCAGCTGTTTCTCTTATGGATGGCAAATTTTGCCGATCACTTCGTAAGGTGACGACGCCTCTCTCTGGATTGTCACTTGAGACTATAAATGCTCCACCCATCGAACCAACCGCAGCGTGTACAGCTCGCGTGAAGATTCAAGACGTTATGTACACTGTAGGGTTTGTAGTAATCTCATCGTGTGCTCCAACGCAATAATTATAGGATGGGATCTTCTGTCTTGCCACAACGCTATCATCGATTGCGCTCGCGCTGAGGTTGAATTCTCCTAACTCAGTGACCTCGCCTTCATAGATCCTCATTCGCCTGCTAAACTTGTAGTCAATGAAGACACCAGTATACCGCCGGGCTAATGAGCACTCGTACCATTCTCATGTACTGCTATCTCCTCCGGAACTGTCTTCTTCACCCCACCCGACCTCTTCGTTGTCCGAAAAGCTCTTCCTTTGCCTTTTGCTACTCTTGACCTGACCGCCGGTTTCAGCACACTGCCCGTTTATAACCCACTTTCATCCCCACTCACATTGCTTCGTCACGAATGCCTTGGCCAGGTCGAGACCGTCGATTCTATGCAGATTGTCTCCGTTCCCGACAAGGCGTCCTCTACGGCCATCCTTGACCTCCGCGTCCTCTCTGATCCTGACCCAACATCTACGGATGTCTTCACCCCATTCATCGATGAGGCTCTGACACCTTTGCAGCGATCCCAGTTCCTTGCCATTCTGCAGCACTTCCAAACTTCTTTCGACTTTGCCCAAGAATTCTTAGGCCGCACATCAACAGTCGAGCACCACATCGACACTGGCTCCCACTCACCGCTGCGCTAACGTCCGTATCCCGTTTCCGCTCCGGAACGCCATGTCATTCAGACCAGGTAGACGACATGCTCCGTCGAGTAGCAATTGAACCTTCACAGAGCCCGTGGGCTTCTCACGTGGTACTTGTCACAAAGAAAGACGGTTCCATATGCTTCAGTGTAGATTTTCGGCGCTTAAACAAGATCACGCTGAAAGATGTTTACCCACTTCCGCGCATTGATGATGCCCTGGACTGCTTAGAAGGCGCCGAGTTCTTCCATTGGACTTGCGGTAAGGCTACTGGCAGGTCCCGATGGCGGAGGCCGATCGCCCCAAAACTGCCTTCGTCACGCCAGATGGCCTGTATGAGTTCACCGTCATGCCTTTAGGATTTTGCAAAGCTCCTGATGCATTTGAAAGGATGATGCATTTCAAAGGATGATGTTTTGCGCGGCCTTAAATGAAAGATCTGTCTATGTTACCTTGACGACATCGTAGTGTTCGCCCCGATTTCGCAACACACTTGCGCCGCCTTCAGCACGTACTCAGTTCCTTGAGCAACGACGGTCTGCAGCTTAATCTGACAAAATGTCGCTGTGCCTCACGAAAGTTGACGATCCTCAGCCACGTTGTGTCTAAGGATGGCATTCTTCCAGATCCCGGGAAATTACAGGCCGTCTCTGCGTTTCCTAAGCCCATTACAGTGAAAGAACTTCGCAGTTTCATCGGCTTGCGCTCATTTCCGGCGCTTCGTTCAAAACTTCGCAGCTATCCTATCACCCCTCACGCAACTGATTCGTGGTGCCAAAGACCTCTCATCGTGGTCCCCCGACTGCGACCATGCGTTCTCCAACTTGCGTAGTCTTCTCACGACGCCACCTATTCTTCGCCATTTCGACCCCCAAGCCCCTACTGAAGTTCATAACGACGCAAGTGGTGTGGGCCTTGGTGCTGTGTTTCCACAGCGTCATCCAGGCCACGCAGAATGCGTCGTGGCTTATGCGAGCCGCACGCTCACCAAGGCGGAGGGCAATTACATCGTCGCGGAAAAGGAGTGCCTGGCCATCGTCTGGGCACTTGGCAAGTTTCGCCCTTACTTATATGGCCGCTCTTTTGACGTAGTGACCGACTACCATGCGCTGTGTTGGCTTTCGAATTTAAAAGACCCATCTGGCCGCCTCGCTCGCTGGGCGCTGCGAATCCAGGAGTACGTCACACGCGTGCTGTATCGTTCCGGGCGGAAGCATTCCGATGGTGACGCTCTTTCCCGCTCACCGGTGTCGCCAGAGGTCACTCGTGAGTCCGCCTGTGAGCGCACGTTATCTCTTGACTTTGTTGTTCGTCACTATTGCTACCGAGCAACAAAATAACCCCTGGACTGCATCACTTTTCGACCTTCTCTTGGATACGTCAACAGCTCCGCCTTTTCGAACACAAGTTCCAGCTTCCACATTTTGCGATCCGAGATCAGCACCTGTACCAGCGCAACTATGCTCCTGAGGGACGTACGTGGCTGCTAGTCATCCCGAGAGCCTTGAGATCAGAGATCTGTTCCTCTTTCCACTCGGACCTCCAGTATGGCCACGCCGGCGTTTTCAAGACGAACGAACCACTTCAGCACCGCTACTACTGGCGAGGTATGTACCCACCCATCTAGGAACTTTTCCGAACTTCGTCCGTTGTCGCCGTGAATGTCAGCAACGCAAATCTCCCCCACACCTCTCAGCCGGTGAACTCCTACCCTTGACATGCCCATCTCAACTTTTTGATCGCGTTGGTGTCGATCTATATGGGCCTCTTCTCTTGACTACGTCCGGCAACCGGTGGCTTATAGTTGCCGTTGACCACTTGACATGCTGTGCAGAGACTGCTGCCCTCCCACCTGCTACTGCGCAGGAAATCGCCACTTTTATATTGCGCCGTTTTGTGCTTCGTCATGGAGACCCTCGTGAACTCCTAAGCTATCGAGGCCGCACCTTCCTGTCTCAAGTCGTTGAAAAATTGCTTGCTGAATAATGTGCTATTGTTCATCACACATGCACCGCCTATCATCTGCAAACCAATGGTACCACGGAACGCTATAATCGCACCCTTGGTGACATGCTCGCTATGTACATCGCATCCGACCACTACAATTGGGACCTAGTTCTTTCATTCATCACCTACGCCTACAATACTGCTACGAAAGCCACTACCGGTTTCTCCCCTTCCTATCTTCTTTATGGCCGTCATCTGTCTCATACAATTAATACCATCCTGCCCTACCACCCAGACGTATCAGAATGTCAGCCAATCTTGGATGCCGCCAGACAAGCTGAAGAATGTCGTCATTGGCCCGCCGCTTCACTTCCGACGATCAGAGTCGCCAAACGTCAAAACACGATGCCCGCAACTCAAGCCCAACTTTTCTACCAGGAGACCTCGTTTGGCTGACCATACCGAACCGCACACCAGGACTTGCTTCAAAAATTCCTAAATACGATGGACCACACCACATTTTGAAGAAAACTTCTCCCGTCAACTACCTCATCGAGCCACTGACACCGCTTTCTGACATGAGTCGTCGCAACCGCGAAGTCATCCATGTCCTGCGGCTCAAGCCGTATCATGATTCTGTTTCTTATCGTCAGACTAAGTCGACAGGATGGCTCCGTTTTCCGATGGGCAATTGTAACGAAGAAGAACGCCTGGACGTAGGCAGCAGGATTGTGAACAGCATCGCGTGCCGCAGAGGCACGCGATGCTTAGAGATTGTGCTTGGTGAAACGCTTGACCCGTCATCGGTCTTTAGTCGAATAAACCTCCTTTATAATATGAATGCCGATCTTTCTGATAAGACCGCCCAGCCATAGGTGGAGTGCTAGGATTTTTTTATTTAGACAAAAGATTGTGATATCTGTCATCAGAACGCTAGGTTCCTTGCCCTGGATATGAGTTGATCATATTCTTTGTCGTTTTCTTTAGAGAGCGTTTACACTCCTGCTTGTGTACAGCACACTCCATGTTTGTCCTCCGCGATCACTTCAAGATTAAAAGGTACAATTTTTGTTGGAGACTAACTTGCACTCGTTCGTCACAGGAGAAGCGAAAGGCAGAGACAGGTGAGATCCGCCGCCACACTCGGCACGTCACCAGACTATGACGAAATTGAAGACTTCCCACCACTGGCGAGGACTGGCGAAGCGTCGCTGCAGTGCCAGAAAAGTCGCTCCCGCTCAAGGGCGCTCCAGGATCCAGGGGGCGCTCGAGATCCAGAGGAGGATCCCATTCCAGGGCCCCCGTCGTCCGCATCGCCGAGCGAAACGAAAGCCGAGGGACGTGGGCTTCCAAAGTGAAGACACAACAGCACCAGCCACAGGTAAAGGGGGGCACAACCCAGAGCAAATCAGGGACGTGCTAGTCGCGCAAGTTCAAAAAGAAAATGCTAGTCTGCGCAGCATGGTAGAACAACTCAGGGCAGAAATTGCGGAACTGAGGAAAGAGAGAGAGACATGTTCCCTCCCTCCGCCCGCTCCTTCGCCACTTCCACCCCCAGCAGTAGTTGCTGACGAGGTTACTAACGGGGAAGTTCCTATGGATCCAGTCAGACACTAGAGCCACTAAAAAGAGGGCACTTGAACAGCCGGCAAGGAGCGAGGAAGCTGATTTTTGCACTCAGTTCAAAGACAGTCTAGCCGAAGTCAAAGACGTGCTCAAGCAATTAACTGAAGCGGTATCGTCCCTCAACAATAGGATGGCCAAATTGAAGAAGGACGTTGTAAAGATCCAGACGGACAATGCAAAAACACAGATTAGGAGGCTAGCTAAGAGCAAGGGAGCCTCCATGGCGACGCCTGGTAATAACTCACGGGTTAAGATAGTTGCCATTTCCGGCGATGGCTGCGAAACGTAACGTTGAAAATTTCTCGATCTGGCAGTGAAAATGCTGGGGCTTCCTTCAGAAAAGGACAGTCCTTCAGCAGTTTCTCAGATCCCGGGTCGATAACCCAAAGGTCATTCTACTGCAAGAGACACTCACGGATAGAGTCACCCTTCCAGGGTACACATCTCACGTTGTCAAGAGTGCGGAAGGCAGGGGCATCTGTACACTGGTAGCTAAAAAATACACATTCATAGAACACGATCTACACATAGGCGCAGCACAATAGAACACTCCTTTGTCGAAATTATTGCGAGTGGTGCCCTTAGAAACAGTTTCTTTCTACTCCACATTTATAGTTCGCCGAAAGGTACCCATCACCGATTCCAAACAATTCTTTCTCAAGCGGTTTCCATGGCACGGAAAGCACCCATCGTGGTGGCCGGCGACTTTAATACACCACACCATGCGTGGAGTTACCCTCGTACCGAGCCCAACGGGGCCGACCTCTGGCAAGCGGCGTCAGATCTCAATCTTACGTTGGTCACGGATCCCGCTTTTCCTACCAGAACAGGCAATTCATGCTCGCGTGATTCCACTCCGGATCTCACTTTTGTGGGCTCCGAGGGGGAAGTTTCGTGGGTTAATCTCGGCACTGATTTGGGCAGTGATCACTGCATACTCAGCACGACCATACACTTACAAGGCAAACCCCCCAAAACGTTCACTTTCACGGATTGGGATGTCTTTCGTAAAATCAGATCGCAGTGAGTTGGCGACGAAGGCCTCTCCGACTTTGACAAATGGCTATCCCGGGCTATCCGCGACCTCGAAACGGCCACCAAGTCCATCCAAACGAACCTTGCGGTAGGCAAAATGGATAGCAAGTTAGCTCATCTCATAGAGGCCAAAGAAGCTCTGCTTCCCAGGTGGAAAACCCAAAAACTTAATTGGAGGCTTTGCAAACGCGTCACAGAATGCAACCGAGAGATTGCCTAATACTGGCTAACGCTAGAGAAACAGCATTGGGACGAGGTTTGAAACATGGTGGGCGGACAGATAAGAATTGGAGGGAAATGGAACCTCCTCAGGCATTTACTTCATGGGGACAAGTCCAAGTCCAATCACAGTCGTGCGGTGAATAAGATTCTCCAGGCAGAAAGAAATAAAGGTTCCGCAACGGAGATTGCGGACTCTTTGGCCAGGAGGTATTTGCCCTTGGGCGCTGAGCCCGCTACTCCTGCCAAATATTATCCAAACTATGAGGGAATACCGGCAGCCGAGCTGGACAAACCCTTTCAAGAAGCAGACGTAGGAAATGCGTTGTTCAACCAGAACGGAAGGTCAACTCCAGGACCCAACAGAATAACGAACAAAATGCTTCGCAATCTCGATGATAATTCGATAAATATATTCACGGAGGAGGTGAACCGCATCTGGGAGTCTGAGGTCTTCCCTGTCAAATGGAAGATAGCCTCAGTAATTCTCATCCCGAAACCAGGCCACAGCCCAGGCATAGAAAACTTACGGCCCATATCCCACAAATCCTGTCTAGGGAAGGTAGTTGAGCATGTGATCAATGACAGAATCTCGAAACACATAGAGGACGAGGGGTTGTTCCCTAGTAACTTGTTCGGCTTTAGACCACACCTATCTACGCAGGACGTCATGCTGCTCCTTAAGCACACCGTATTAGAACGGGACACTAGAGACGTCAGGGCCGTTCTGGGGCTTGACCTCCAAAAGGCCCTTGACAACGTCGCCCACCATCACATTCTGGACTCCATCTCACGCTTCAACCTCGGAGAGAAGTTTCACAGTTTTGTTAGCTTCTTCCTTAAAGGTAGGAAGGCCACCATCAAACTCGGTGATCTCAAATCACAGCTTTACGAGCTTGGTCCCGTTACCACGCCACAGGGCTCGGTTGTTTCACCGCTTCTTTTCAATATTGCTATGTGCGAGCTCGCGACTGAGCTAGAACATCTAGGCGGTATCGGAAGCGCCATTTATGCTGACGACATCACTGTCTGGTGCACTGGCGGTTCGGACGGACAAGTCGAACGCTCTCTACAGGAGTCAGTCGACTGCCTTGTTACTCACATACAGAAAACGGGACGCAAACTCTCGAGGTCCAAATCTGAACTTCTCCTGTATCGCCCAACTAAAAGGGGTCCCAAACCAAAAAAATGAAGCCCTTAGAAGAGATGAACATCAGACTACACACGGCAACTGGGCAAACGATCCCAAGGGTTGACTCTATCTGGGTTTTAGGCATGACAATCGAGGCCAGTGGGCACAACGGTTGCACAATCAACAGACTCACCTCGCACGTGGAGGGAGTAATTAGACTCCAGGGTATCCAAGAATAGAGGAGGGCTCAAAGAAGACAACCTTCTGAGGATTTACCACGCGTTCCTAATGTGTCATGTAACCTACGTTGCACCTATGCACAAATAGCAAGTTCACGAGAGAACCAAACTAAACACGCTAATTCGCGAGAGTATAAAGAGGGTCCTTGGCCTCCCGATGCGTACTAACACCGAGAGCCTCATGAGCCTAGGTATTCACAACACCCAAGAGGAAGTCATCGAAGCGCAGCAGACGGCGCAGCTTGCTAGACTTTCGTCCACCATCGCGGGGCGAAAAATCCGTGAAGGCGTTAACATCAATCCCACTTTTGCGATGGAACGCAACACGCAGCTGCCAAGTCATACAAGATCTTACATTAAGGTTTCTCCACTGCCGAGGAATGTACACCCTCAACACAATACAGGCAGAAGGTTGGCTAGGGCCTCTGCACTCCTGACACACGCACACGCGTCGGAAGCATGTTTCACCGATGCCGCTCAATACGAGCGTTCCGCTTGCAACAGCTCCCGCTTTGCGGTCGTCTCCGTTCACACCAAGGGCCGGGTACTTTCGGCCGCATCAGTCATTACCTCGTCGCCCGTAAGGCAGAACAGCCCTAGCCTTAGCATTAGCGCTGTTAGATCCAAGCAAAACGGAAGTCTACACAGACTCGAGATCGGCAGCCAGAGCATTCGCATCTGGGCCGTCTGTAAGGAAGTCGCCAAGATACTCGAAGGGAAAGTACTTGTTCATCACACCATCACGTGGTTCCCGGCCCATGTAGGGTCGAGAGTATACAGGGGGGCTTGTCAACGCCAACGAATTGGCCCACGCTCGGGCGCGAGGTCTCGCTTGCCGCGCCGGGCTATCCGGGGCCGGTGCACCGGGCGGGGCCCGTGAAGGGTCAGGTCCGATGGCGGTGGAGACGGAACCTCCCCCCCCCCCCCGTTTTAGGGACATACTCTCCACCTTGAACGAAGTCACAAAGCATTGTCAACTTGCTCGCAGGGCATTTCGTTGCCCCACCGAAACCTATCACGGCCTCAACGGTTACGCTAAGTTTTACAAACGCACTCGTATGGCAGCCTCTCGACCTATAGTCGTTTCGCGGAGGTCTCCCCTTCGTGTTCGACTGCGGTGGATACAGTGATTTTAACCATATGCTATGGGAGTGCCCCTGTTTACAGCACCACACGGACCAAGGGATCTCGCAAGACACATTTTATTCACTGATTAAGAGTCATGACTGGTTCCATCAACTCAAGGCAGTCCAGAAGGCCCACGATGCGGCGGTGAGGCTTGGCCTTCCCGTCCCGACATGGGAGCGGCCCGCGGTCCTCCCTTCATGAAAAAGGGGGGTGACTACTTCAGGACCTCAATAAAGTTTACTGCCTAGCTACCTACTAACTTGCGTCCTACCTGCTGTGACCTTGAGACTCACCCATGCAGGAAACGCTTGTAGGAATAGAGAAAGGTGATAATATTTCGTGCCGAAATTAATCAATTGCTCCACTAATCCCAGGTAGGAGTGGGTCAGCATTAAACCCCAGTTGTTAAATATGTTTCTGTTTATTCTTTCTAGTTGACCTTGTAGTGTGCCACTAGCCGTGACCACCTGCGTATAATGCTTGAGAGTGTTTGCCCCGTATGTACTTAGGCTCTCATTTTCGGGTGTTTGTAAATAGTAATAAAATTATATAAATATAAATCATGGGTTGTAACCCTGAAGAGCGCGAGAATATGGAAGCTATGAGACATGGCTCAGCATTAAAACATTTTTTAAAACTTTTGATAGATTCAGCGCTCTCTTGACATCTCATAGGCGATCGATTTCGAAGCGTCCGTCGCATGTCATGGTGGGTAGTAACGCTTCGTCTGATTTTCTTGTTATAATGCCGATTTTCTTCATTACTGCAGCTGTGTCCGGAAATGGCACAGATCAGAGGCCTGTAGGAATTGTAGTGGGACATGACCATTCTGTAGCATTGGCCAAAAACAGACACAACACTACGTCATACTGAGTGACGTAACGAAGAAAATAAAGGAAATATACAAATCTGTTAAACATATTTCCCTAATACATTAGCAGATCAGTGTGCTTTAGATGTGCCGGTGATCCAGCATTATATGTTCAAGTATTATCTCGGAAGTTATATTTGCTACGCGGAATAGAGGTGGAGATCCTTGGTGAGCCATGCAAGGTGGTTATGTATAAGCCAGTTCGCTGGTAATCTCATTCGACGCTGAGTAGCCCCTTGTGACACCCTGTATTCTAAGTTAGCAAGGGTCGCGTAACGTTGACCAACATTATGAAGTTATGAGTATGGTCCTCGCTGACACATGAAGTTCTACGCTTGCAAGAAACAAAACGTTTTAACCATTGGTTCTGACTTTGTGTTTACACGCTCATTTAGGCTAAACTGTAATTTTTCTTTCGGAACCTTTCGCCTTAGCGGAGTTTGAAATACTTTTTTGAATAAAACTCTCCCGTAAAATTTTCTCGTATTTTATGATGGAATAGAGCGGGTATTGCCTTTTGACTATGTTAGCTCTTCATTTCACTTACACATTTTCTGCAATAATGGTGATTACTGTATATTTTATTTGTGTGTTAGCACGCGAGCTGATGTGTTAGGTCAGAGCTGGGGTTGACCGTACTGAAATGCGCTCGAGTTGCATCTGCTATTCCGGCACTTTTCTGTGACAGAAAAGTGCCGGATTAGCAGTTTTTGTGGACGTGGTGGCACTTTCGTCGTCAAGCAGGCTGAATCGTGCCTGTGTGCCAAACACGTTAGCTCCGAAAGTCTAAGGGTCTGATGTCATGTCTCTACCTCCACAGCCTGCTCATATTTCCGATCATGGGCCAGCTATGCTTCAGGTGCAACTGCCTCCTTTCTCACCAGTAGAACCAAGGCACCTCAACATCGATGTTGTGCACTCACTCGCACTCTAGTTTGTCAACAGCCACGCCTTCTGGAAATGACCCACAGTGGTGAGATTAACTCAATGGGCAGTAGCGCTTGCACTGTTCATTCGAAGCACGGGCCCTCCGACGCCGTATGTCAGAAGAACAGGTACTGTCACGAAGCTGCGTATTATCAAAACTCACATTCGAGCGAGTTGGTTTAGCTTCATATTGGGTAAACAGCGCAACACAGACAAGAGTCAAGGAAGTGATGAGGCGGGCGCTGAATTTGCAACTTGAAAGCTTATTGAATATAAAAACAAATTTATAAACACAAGCGTGTGACATGAACTCTCTGAACGTGATGAAACAAGCGCGAAACCATCTCCAGGCGCATGCTCAAAGAACCCTGATGTCGTCATAGTAATCAGCTGGTTAAGGAAATAGTCATCAGTTGAATGAAAAAAATTGTGTATTAGTCGACCTTCTGTGTCATTTTCACGCAATGAATTGGATTTTCTGGAAAACCGTTTTTTAGGATAAAGCCTGAACTTTGCGCGCACTCAGCTGTCTTGCTTTGCATAAGGCTGCATATACACTGAAGTGCTCACAGGAAACAGAAAAACTGTAATAACTTCATAGCTGCTTGCTACCTTTTTTTTAAATTGAGACAGCTTGTGCGCATATAAAACGACATGCACTCAAGATTTTTTTTTACTGATTGGATCGTCTAGATGCTCAGATTCGTGTAGGAGCACTGTAGGAAATGATCAGCGAACGAGAATACCCATCTTCTAGTAGGCGCTTTGCGTGAGTTCAGTAGCTAAAGTCAAATTGGTGCTTACACGATTTTCTTACTGCTCTCTGTAGACAGGTAGACGCAATAACTCCTTTAACCAACTTAGAATAAACCTTTCCAGGGGACTTATCTTCACGCATGAAATGCCCCATAAATGATAATATTCAGTTCCTAGATTTGCATTCTAGAGCGAAGCTGTATATGGGCTCAGATGCGGGGTTTCGTGGCGTGTGTGTGCAGAAACTATCATCATCAGTAATGGCTCGAGCGTCGTCGTCTTCTTCCAGAGCTGGCTCATTGGCACCCATCGGCGCTACCACGCGAACGCGCTCGTGACACTGCCCACGCGTTCGTCGTCGTCGTCTTCTTCCACAGCTGGCGCCATTCGCTCATCATTCCAGCGTAGAATTTCTCTTCTGTTTTGACGTCGTAATGGGAAAGCCGCGTTTATGGTGATGTGAGCCATTGCTTACGCAGGTATGAGCCGTTCATTGTCTTGCGTGAGCGACACATTTATAACAGAGGTGATACGCGAATGTGTGTGCGTACCTATCGTCACGATGACGACCGATCACGTGGGAATATGCTCGTACCATTCTTCAAAATTTTGTGGCACCTCTACATCGCTAAAGAGCGCTACAGCGCTAAAGAGCTGTGACGCACTCATGAAGCAATGTGACGCACTCATGAAAAACCTACATTACAAAAATAGTTTTACTAGTGCCGTTATTGAGCATGGTAAGCAGCAAGAACAAGTCGCATTGCGGTTGTACAAAGAAGAGACGGGAACTCGCGTGCAACCATGTAGGTTATTTGTTGATAAAGAATATGGTTTCTTGGCAGCATCTCCCGATGGATTAGTTGGCAGCGACGGTATCTTGGAGGTCAAGTGTCCATTGACAGCGAAAGATCCATCTGAGGCTGCTAAGAAATTCAACCATAGGAGCCAAATGCTCGAACCACCAGCACTAAGCAATTCTCATCGGTACTACTATCAGGTGCAAGGACAGCTAGAGATAACCAAAAGAAGTTTCTGTCACTTTGTTGTCTGCACATGAAAAGGAATTCACGTACAGCGGGTTGAAAGGAAAGAAAGCTTTTGGAAATTGAAAATGCTTCCTTTCCTCATCAGAATTTACAGAGACTGCCTCCTTCCCGAAATAGTAGATCCCCGCATTACGCGCAGCATGCCCATCCGCAGGCCACAGTTGAATGATCGAGCGATTGAAGCACAAAAAAAAACAAAAAAAAACAAACAAGCTGCAATGAAGAGCAAGGTGACAAAGCACAGTGGCCTCTCCGACACTCGCCGCGACCTCGACTCGTAGGCTGGCCGGTGCGTCAGCTCTGTGTTGAGGAGCTATCCCTACCATAGGGATAGCTCCTCAAGGTAGTCAATAGAATCGAATTCGAAATAGTTGAGCGTAAGAACTAACTCTAGAAGTGGCATGTAAACTTCAGGAGCGTGCGCTTGAGGATTGATTGCGAGGGACTTCGACACGGCTTCAATTCCTTCCCGCATGGGTATGTTAGTATAAAGAGCAGAAACATCTAAAGTTACTAGAATAGCACGGTCGGAGAAAATTTGGTTAGCGTTAATCGAGTCGATAATTCGAAGGAAGTGGGGCGTATCTTGAACAAATGATGGTAGGGTGGTTGGGATATTTAACAAATGGTGATTTAAGAATTTAGATAGCGACTCGGTGAGTATGTTGTTATTTGATACTACAGGCCTGCCTAGGCACCTTCAACCTGCAAGCACCTTCAAAGTGACCTTAAAATTAAAAGTACCGCAAGTGGCTACACACACGAAGTGAAAACTACCTTTACTTGCACTACCTCCGATGTAATTTATCTGCTTCAGTGTTCCTTCTGTAAGAAACAACACATCGGTGAAACGGGACAATCAATGAACATCAGGCTAAACGGACATCGCGCGGACACAGCTAAAAAGCTTCCCGAAGCCGTCGTCGAGAATTTAAACCAATCAGGTCATAACTTTGATGAACTTAAACTCTACATACAACAGTCAAATTTTCGTTCTGCGTGAGACGGAAAATATAAAAAATCGTACCTCATTCATAAGTTCAAGACATTGCAACCAATAGGTATCAACGTTTCAAGGGGATCTTTAAAATCTATTCGCTTAGCTAAATTGAAAAGCATAGGCAACAGCGCTTAGTTATTGTTCATTGAGCTGCTTAGTTTTTAATTTTTTTTCGTTATTCGATTGTCAATAATATTCCATCCTCCATTTGCTTTCACTCAATCATTGCGTTCTTTTATCTATAAATCTATAGGGGATGGGGGATATCTATATAGGGGATATCTATATAACTGGGGATGGATGATAGCATATTTGAGGTAGATATAGATAAAACGTTGACATTTTGATAAAATTGAGATTTCTTTACGCGCGCAAGATAACATTTATTCGCACAATAATGTAAATCCGTCGCTACTCTTTTTCGCGATGTCGTGTTCATGTGGTTGCTCCACGCCGCGACACGACAGCGTGACAGGGTGTGCCTGTCGCGTCGCTTGTCGCTGTCGCTTGAATATCGCGTGCATGCGGTTGGGCCTTTATGTAGCAGCGGCGACACAAGTTGAATGCATTCCTAATATGCAAATCACTATTTTTACAGCTAACTACCGCACACGTCTTCCCTATATCGTTACACGTTTTGCAGCATGGATTGGGCAGAGTGCATTAGCGAACACCCAGTTGCATTTCCGACAGCTGATGGCACAGTAGCAGGGCTGAAGCAGTAATGGTTTCGTATTCGTGCACATTCGCTGAGGCAACGTATGGCGTGCCGCTGAAAGCGGCATCTCGTTCCTCTATGGCAAACTGCTCCGCGAAAAGGGCGATGCCGTGGGCGCTGCCATGTTTGATCACGTGGTGACGCGTCCATTGGTTGCCTCAACTGCCTATGTTGCCTCCTTGTTTACAATGGAAGCGTATGACGACGGCGCGGCTTAGAAAACCTCTGTCTTCAGAGATATCGTAAACGGTGACTAGGTGGACGACACGAAGCTTTGGCCACAGCTTCAGAGAACATCCAAAAGCGCTTTCGGAGCTGATTAAGCTAAGCCCAAACGGCGCAAGCAGCGTATATGGTGCTTCTTCTAAAAGCGGGGCTAAATATGTATTCCAAGCTATCCAAGCTATCCGATTATGAATTCAATCAGGATTAGTGTGTTTTGCTCTTTGTTCTTTATTCGGCAAATACTGACAAGCAAAGCAGTAGCTTGTCAGTTTCGGACTCAGTGAAGTTTCTCGGTGCAGCCACTATCTGATAATTTTCTGCTAATCGCTCGCGGGTGTGCTCAGTTCCGATAGACTTGTTCTTGCTACGCACAAGGCTTGAAACGTAGCTGCGTTTTACATTGTAATACCTTTTAGCAAATATATATTACAGCTAGTAACTCGCTTACTCTTGTGAACCGTCACGAAACATTCAGCTTTGATCATTCATGCGCCATAGGTGTAGTCCGTCATTTATTGTGCGTATACAGTGCGCATATTTTCAAGTGTACGCCCATTCACTTATTCTTGATACGTCGGCGATAGAGTGGACGAAAGTTTTCCTGGGATTTGGGACAGATTTGTACTGATAACGTGCGTGAAACTTACTATGACAGGAAGCGGCGCTACTCCCTTAGTCATTATTTAACGAGTGGTACTCACTCTTGCCGACGTTCTGGGGATGAAGCCCTTTCTTTGAAGGTTAGCGATACAAGGCTGGCGGATGAGCAAATTTCTGTATTCTCGAGGAAAGCCGTACATCACGAAGTGCCGGTAACACGTTCGGACAGTTGCAGCAGCGGTCAGCGAACTTGGCCACACAGATTCATTCTATTCCTTAACATGTCAGTCACTATTTTTGCTGCCAACTACTGCACATGTCTTCAATCCACATGATTCAATCTAGCATGATTAGGACGCAGTGCGTTAGCGAAAACACAGTTGCATTTCCGACAGCTGATCGCACAGAAGCAAGGTAGAAGCGGTAATGGTTTCGTATTCGTGCGCGGTCGCTAAGGAGAGGTATGGCGCGCCGCCGTGAGCGCCATCTCGTTTCTCTAAAACAAACTGCTCCGCAAAAAGGCACGGTTGGGCTCGACTGGCGCGCGCCAGTCGAGCCCGGCCGTGAAAAAGGGCCAATACACGAGAAAACGATCGCCAGAAGGCGCTGCTGCGCCTCCTGACAGCGCCCCCAATGTGGAAATTTCAAGCAGCGCGGTCGCGCCGTGGAGCAGTCTCCGCTTTGTTTACATTGTTTCGCCCGCGCTTTCCTTCACTGCTCGTGCTCACGGCGCTCCGTTTTCGACGGCGGCAGATCATCTGCTTGCGGAACAGCGATGGGAAGAGTGCAGTGCGATTTCAAGACGGTTTCCGATGCCAACAGCTTTTTCGTGGCGGCAACCTCAAGAAAGTGGAGCGTCTGCTTCCACACGTGTGTGGTGTTTAACAAATTGTGGGCGGTGATGTGACAGTGAAATTCAAGTGCGTGGCGAAGGTGTTCAAGAAGATTGTATACGATTTTGAGTTAGAGGTACACACCGAGTTCAGTAATTTAGTCACTTTTATTTCTCTATGATGCAGTCACAAAGCGGTCATGCATGCTTGCAGAGATGTGCAGAGACTGTGACGATTGCGGCTGGTTTCGTTGGTCGCTGGGCGCGCACACACGGCTGCTCTCATTTTGGCTCCCAGGGAGTGGAATCAGCACTGTCGTAACAGAAAGAACACATGCATTATGCACTAATAAGCCATTAAAATTAATTAACGATGTAAGTACTAGATATGTGCAAAATGCTTTATATCATGTTGTAAATATTTAATGTATATCATGCCTTATTGAATGCTGATGTTAGAGTTATGGCAACTCATTGCATTATTGATCAAGGTATCTTTTCACTGGTCATGAGAAATCACTCGTACAAACTGCTCCGCGAAATGAACCCAGATCACGGCAACCAGCGATTATCTTGGGAAACGCAACACGAGTGCAAGAATTAGCGATACATGCCTCATCAAAGCAAATCTAGTTTATCATCGGGCGAATGCCCCGCCGCAACTAAAGTAGGCTCACACCGACGGCCGGCTACTACACGAAACGAAGATTCTTGGAAGGAAGAGTGAAGCAGGAAGAATGTGTAAGGTGGCAATTAATTTAAAGCATACTTGGATATTGTGAACCTAGAAAGTATGGCCAAGCAACAAACATAACGCGCACGTCTCGGGCAGCTGCTTTCCGATCTGCCGCTTACCATCGCATGCGATGACCGCAGCTTGCATTAAATACGGATTGCCACCACGCAAAAGACAAATAACGCGCGGACCCTTTTGTTGCCTACACAACTAGCAATTTAGGTTGCAGCGTTTGAAAAACGGTTATAATTCTCTTGAGCTAGTGCTTGCCGATCGCGAGTGAACGAACAGTACAATCAATTAAATTCAGGGGTTTTACGTGCCAAAACCAGGACATCATTATGAGGCACGCTGTAATGGAGAGTCCCAGGAATAATTTTGACCACCTTTAGTGGGCAGAAAAATCAAAGTATACGGTAACAAGTGTATTCTTGCATTTCGCCTCCATCGAAATGTGGCCGCCGTGACCGGGAATCGAGCTCGCGTCGTCGAGCTTAGCGGCGCAACACGCATGCATTTACCGCTAAGCTAACACGGCGGATGGCACTGTACGATTCAACGACGCGACACGTCTAAACAAACGGCCATGCGCTAAATACAGGTATATTACTATTCCGTTGTTATCCAGCGGCCGTGATATTGGACGCGAATGCAAAAGTACGTCACTTACTTGACTCGTCGGACCACAGTTATGCACGCTTGTCGTCTGTACTCCTCGTACCACCTCCCCAGAATTCTGTAGGACTTCACGGGCGGCTTTCGACCTTTCGAGGTTCTTGTGGCAATCAACAACACAGCAGTATTGCGTGCCACCTTTCCTGGTTGATGAGGTCGCGCTCGCCGTCGCGAAAAGAACGCGCACCATCGCTCGCGCCGTAGAGAACACAGGCGCGCGCTGGCCCAGCGGTGACCTTCGACACTTCCATCCTTCCGCCAGGGGAGTATTCGGCGCTGGTGCCGCGCGGAACTTTAGGTTGCCTCGTCTATAGGCTACTCCATAGGCTCCCTTTAGGGAGCCAGAGTTGCACCAATGTTTTCCGCGCGCCGCTCGCTCCGCCCCCAGTAATTCCTGCACCACTGATCGCCGAGCGCCATCACATGGTCGAAAGCGATTCCGCTGCCCTGCGGAGAAGCCAACACTACGCAGGCGACCCCAACACTCCGCGGGTTCCGGCAGGCTAAGCGCAATTCACATCGGCACTGTTATTATTCTTGTTGCTGCTTCTTCGGTGGTGCTGGTCGAGAGACGTGTGATCACAAGTGCATTTTCGGGTGAATTGTAGAACCAATGTCACATGACGCATTGACAGCGCTTTCCGTATGACGGGTGTTGCGTGCCGAACTGTCGCAACCGCACCGACAATATTAAGGCCTTTTTCGCGGTGCCACGAGCGAAATCTGCTATACGCAGCCGACTCCAATGGCTGCTGCCTATAGGCCATGGATGACAGGCAGACTCCGAAAAGACCTAGAATATGCGATGTCACTGCCCTTCGCTCCATATGAATGTGGTTCTTGTATTCGTAGATATTACCACCTGTATCAAGGTTCAGTCTGTGCGCGTGTCGAGGGCCGGTATTTTGTAGCGATGCCTTTCCGGTGCTAATGCGCGCTTCGTCAGTGGTCAGAGCGACTGTCCGATCACGTTGTCAACGGGATTAGCCGGCCGTGATTTGTGGATCATAAGACTAGTATAGAATAAAGCATAACGCATCGTTACAAAATACCGGCCTAGGACAAATGTGTGTTTTCGCGCTCGTACCATTTTCACTTTCGGGTGAAGTGTGAAAATTGCTTTGCTTACGAGCGCGGACTGGAAGTTTATCAAAATAATTACAGGGTAACGATAACGATTAGCAACGTTTTATTATCAAGTGTTGCCGTTTTGCCAGTCTCTTTCACTTCTCATTGTGAAAGGGATGGTTGTCGCTTCATTGCTTGTCAATTGCGAGTTGGCTTTCGAGGACTGCGATTCGTTAGTGTGCTTTTGTTTTTGTTTAGTTCACAGCGCTGTGTTGGGAACCAGAAATTGCAATAAAATGTACCTTATTGGCTGGCTCGTTGTCAAATTACAATAGCGGCGTATATCGTTAACAAACATTGGTGGCCATTCTAATCCGCGTTGTCAGCTGGAATCTCAGCATGTGTATAAAAATTCTTAGAAACCACCTGTACAGTGACGTTTAACTTAGCCTTGGCAAATGCCCATGACATTGCTTCAGTAAACCTGCTATTCGCATGCTCATTTCAAAACGATATAAATATTGTATTGCGTTCAGCAAGCAAGAAATAAAAGCGTGGCTTGTTTTCCAGCCTAACCACGGCACTACAGAAGTTGCACAATTTAGTGTACCCAGAAAAACTTTACACGTACAATACGTAATGCATGCAGCCTTAGCGCGTTTGTCGACGAAATGAGACCCATAACAGATATAATTTTTCCGTGACGTGTAAAACGCGACAATGCATCAATGCTGGAGAGAGGGAGCAAGGAGAGGAAAGGCAGGGAGGTCAACTGGAATCATTAGAATAAGCGTACTGCTGCAGCGTAATGCAAATATTTTATAAGTGCATGCAATTGGTCACGTCGTTCACCTGAATTCAGCTTTAATACCTTGAACACAAGGAATGTTGGACGCAACAGCGCTGTTGAATCGCGCCTTCACATTTTCAGCTGTCGCGGGCTGTGACCGCATGCATGCACGCCTAATATTGGTATCACACGGCACTATCGAGCCCGATCCGGGTAAAAATTCTCGACTGCGATTGGCTTCATCCCCGAGTTAGCGCAAGGGCGCCAATCACGACCGAGAAATTCTATCCCGATCTGGCTCAATCGCGATCGGAAGTGTGATGATGGAAAGTGCTACTATAAGAATTATAGCACTGGTGTGTGTGTTCGGCGCACGCTGTATTTTAAGCAATGATTGCATACTAAGGCATGTAAGCGTAAATGCCAGCCTCGTAAACGTGAGATTAGCAATCGAGTTTTAATCGCAACATGATAAAGAACAGAAAGAAAGCAAAAAAAAGTGCTAGTGGCAGTGCCGTGCGAGCGCGGCTCCTACGCGCACGGAGAGTGGCTTTCCCGCACAATTTCGGAAACCAAGATGGCGTAACTTGGCGCAACTCTGGCTCCCTAAGGGAGCCTATACAGTAACTCTAGGCACGCCGGCTACGCCGTGACGCCAGACTGTAGATTGTGCACTTTTCACCGGCGTTGCTTAATCGCGCCGCGCGTGGCCGCGCGCGCGCGGTACGCCGGAATATATCTTGCCCTTTACGGCCGTCACTGCGCGTTGCATCGCGCAGCTTGCAACACCGACACCACGTTCCAATGCCGACACCGCGTCCCACCACGTTGCAGTGCCGACAACGCGTTCCAGCAGACCCGCTCCCTGAATGCGTCTCTCTCTCTCTCGCTCTCATTATATTTATCTCTCTCCCGAGCATAGCGCGCATAACCTCCTCTTCACCTCGCAGAGCATTGCCTCGAGCGCGTGCGAACGCACCAGCTGTGGACGAAGGCGACGACGCTCGAACGCAATCATATGGTTCGCATAAATGCATGTTCGGCAAACATCTCATCTAAATAAACAGGTAATTAGAGATCACATTGTTAAAATAACAAGATGGCAAATATGATCACAATGCACAAAGTATCTATACTACTAAATTAAGCTCTCGCATTTACAAATTTCAAGAGCAATTTACTTGAAGCACAGGGAAAAAAATCAAAATGAATAGATCTATAGTGATTCAGAACAACGTTACTAGATTACCTATTTCTGATTCAGAATACATGGTAAGGTATAGCACAAGCGTCGCATTCCCGAGTTTAAGCATGCGGTTGGTACCATCCATATTTCGCTTCGCCTTGTCTCATAACCCTGTTTTGCTTTTATAAACAAAATCCCTCTGAAATACCGTAAGCGATCTTTAATTTCGAATTTGATTTGCACACTTAATCAATAGTGCTACAACTGGTGGATTATGATGATACCAGCACTGATAAATAAAACAGCAGTTGATGTCTCTAAAGGGGTATTATAAGCGCACCCAGGGAATCGTTTTTGCATTATGTGTATTTTTGCAGGTTAGAAAACGTCGTAGTACCCCAGTCGGTTATGTGTATTTTTTGCAGGTTAGAAAACGTCGTAGTACACAGTTGGTTAAATGATAGTGAAATAAGGAATTATAGATAAGTAATTTCACCTATGTGAGGAGAAGGCGTTTGAGGCGTCCAGCTATTCCTGTTATACGAACGGTCTTTTGGATTAGAAGATTTACATGGCTATCCCAGAACATGTTTGCAGAAAACACCAAGCCTAGGCACTTAAAATGACAAACAAGTTCAATGCTACGACCGTTAAAAAATATTTAAAATAAAAAGTCTAAAAATATTCGCCTTTGTTTTGTTCTCAATAATTTACATACCATCAGCTGAAGACCATATGGGTAATTTTCGTACTGTGACATTACAGATGTCTATGAGGTTATGTATGTGATTACCAGAAAAGAAAATGCTGGTGCCATCGGCATATATAGTGAACGTTGCACTACAAATTACACGTACTACATTCAATAATGCAGACATACATTATACACAATAGACATACATTATAGCAGGAACTTGCATACTTGAAGAAAAAACAGCGCAAAAGAGACCAGGACGGAAAGAAGACCGGTACCCAGTCCCCGTCTGTTGTACCCGTCTTCTTTTCGTCCTCGTCTTTTCTGCGGTGTTTTTCTTCAAATACATTATGCAGAACACATAATACAGATTCACTAGTTCTGGTGTTATCTAATGCAAAACTATTATGCCCTAAGGCATGCTATCGTTGGTTGCGGCTGACTATATTACGTTAAAATGCTTCACCAATAGGTTAAACATAGCAAGGCAATTTTGTGCCTCAAGTGGGATAAGGCGGTCCCCTCTAGAAAAAAAACTTGGCATGATGCAAGACGCGCACGTGAACTTTGTTATGGAAGATATAGCCCCGCGCCAGCCTTCTCCGCAATGCCAGTGTGCATGGCGCACCGCAGTCGTCTTCTGCTACAGCTCTTCGCAGCGATGCACGAAAGACAATCCTCACTGTCCTAACAGGGGATGCGTAATAAAGAAAAAAAAACACTACTTACGAGCATAATGCATGCACAAAGAAAATTTGGGCTCAGCTGTTGCCTTGTTAGATTTTCCAGCGCGCAGCCACAAGTGTCCGCTTTCTAAAGGGGTAGGGGGGGGGAGGGTCAAACGGCATAATTTGGCCCTCCCCTTCTGACAGTGGGGGAGGCAATAGCCCTCCCCCCTGCCCCCTCTCCCTGTGATTACGTCTATGGTGGTGACGCCATTGTCATCAAACACCCATCCCATTGTTATCATGCCGTAGTCAAGCCATCGCCTTCACTGCATTGCATGCAGTGCAGGCAGTCGTCGTGCAGTCCTCATCATGCATTCGTTGTCCTACCGTCGTCGGGATGCCATCGCGGTCGTCATAGTTTTAGCTTCCACATCCGACAATCATGATTCCGTGGTCGTTATACCACTTTCGTCATGACATCCGGCCGTTTCACCATATTCGTCACTTCCGTATTGTCATCCCAGTGCCGGGATGCCGTCGTCGTCATAACACCTTCGTCTTTCCACCGACGTCATTCCTCGTTCTTCGCTCTATCGTTATCATACTATCATCATTCAATCGTGATTATGCCGCGGTTGTCATGTGATCATCGGCATCGTGTCGTCGTCTCACAGACGCAATCATGTATTCGTTGTCATGCCGTCATACCGTCTTGGTTATGCTATCGTCGTCATTCCTTCATCCGGTTGTCGTCATACCGTCGTCATTGTCATCTCAATGTCCTCATGTCATTTATTTATTTATTTACCTTACAGGGCCCAGAGGCCATTGAGTAAGGGGGACGAACAAAGATATTATAAGAAATGCAAAATATGCACGGCAAAAAGGGAAAGTAAAAGCATTGCACAGGGCTAGTACTAAAAAGCTGCAACAAACATAAGAGCAAAGTACACAAAATAATTGAAGTATATAAATACAGCGCAAATGTCTGGCACATGACTAATAAAAAAAGAAGAAAACAAAAAACAACGCAGGGCTTTACAAAACACAATAGCCAAAAAGCGCGATATTTCATACAAGACAAAGTTTAACGTCACCATGTGACTTGAAAGTATTCGCACAGGTGATCATGGAATGAGGTTGCATATGGATGAAATATTACCGGGTAGATAATTCTAACTTTCTACTTTTCTTGTGGAAAACCAAGGTAGCTGTGGAATCCTTGTAGATAGTAGAAAGTTGCCTATCAAGAAAGGAGTCAGGCAAGGAGACACAATCTCTCCAATGCTATTCACTGCATCCTTAGAAGAAGTATTCAAGCTCTTAGATTGGGAAGGATTAGGAGTGAGGATCAACGGCGAATATCTAAGCAACCTTCGGTTTGCAGATGACATTGTCCTATTCAGCAACAACGGATACGAATTACAACAAATGATTGAGGACCTTAATCGAGAAAGTGTAAGAATTGGGTTGCAGATGAATATGCTGAAAACAAAGGTAATGTTCAATGGCCTGGCAAGGGAACAAGAATTCAGGATTGCCAGTCAGCCTCTAGAGTCTGTAAAGGAGTACGTTTATCTAGGTCAATTACTCACAGGGGACCCTGATCATGAGAAAGAAATTTACGGAAGAATAAAATTGGGTTGGAGTGGTTACGGGAGGCATTGCCAAATCCTGACTGGGAGCTTACCCCTGTCGTTGAAAAGAAAAGTGCACAATCATTGCATTCTACTGGTGCTAACATATGGGGCAGAAACTTGGAGGTTAACAAAGAAGCTCGAGAACAAGTTAAGGACCGCACAAAGAGCGATGGAACGAAAAATGTTACGAGTAACGTTAAGAGACAGGAAGAGAGTGGCGTGGATCAGAGAACAAACGGGGATAGCCGATATTCTAGTTGACATTAAGCGGAATAAATGGAGCTGGGCAGGCCATGTAATGCGTAGGATGGATAACCGGTGGACCATTAGGGTTACAGAATGGATACCAAGAGAAGGGAAGCGCAGTCGAGGATGGCAGAAAACCAGGTGGGATGATGAAGTTAGGAAATTTGCAGGCGCAAGTTGGAATAGGCTAGCGCAATATAGGGGTAATTGGGGATCGCAGGGAGAGGCCTTCGTCCTGCAGTGGACACAGATATAGCCTGATGATGATGAGATAATTCTAAATAACGATGGCACGTTCAAGGTTGGCATCGACAACGTCACGTTGTCGCAGTTAAACCATCGCCATAATTTAGGAATCGACTTGTCATTCTTGTCATGTCATCGTCGTTCACGCCTTTGCCTTTATTTGGTTGTCATTCTCTCGTCATTTGATTCTCTCTGCGTCGGAGTCATACTTTTGTCGTCATGCCTCAGTGCTGATGCTCGACCTTGGGAAGCGAGTGCCATAGCACAGTGGGACAATATCGGCCTATGTGGCGTATAGCCGAAGCACAGAAAGTCTGAAGATAATCAGTACACGTGGTAAATAAACGTCACCTCAGGAGTATGGTCTGGCGCTACAATGCTCGACTGCTATTCGCATTACCGTCGACAGCCATCGTGCTGTTAGTTCTGCCGTAATATTTTACTCTATGCAATCATCGAATCAGTGCCTCTAAGTCGAAAGTTACCTACTGCATCATTTTGGTTTATAATTGACGAAAAATAGCACGACACCCCAAGTGATCGTCAGTAGATGTGGGCATGAGCATGATTGAGTGCCGTTGAAGGTGAGTAGGCGCTACAATCTTAGTGCTTTTGAATGTGAGTGACCATGAGCGTGCGAATGCCTATGCTGAAAAACAAAAAAAGCAGGCAGATCCCATGACCTGTGGGAATTGATATTATGTAAAGCAGTGTGCGAGGAGCCTACGAAATTTACGACACAACCACAAGAGCACCAAGACGTAGTCGTCCGTTTCATGGCATACATGACACGTATTTCATGACAATAATTTCCATGACCTATCATTTATGTTCGTCATACACTACTGTCATACTATGCAAATTTTGGTGCATACGAAGTTAACAAAATGACCATGACGGCACCATGACGTAGGCAACTGCTTTATGACCTACATGACACGCATGTCATGACATTCATATCATAACCTATGGTTTACGTTCGTCATACACTCCTTTCATACTATGCCAATTTTGGCACCTAGTAAATTAACGAAACACAATGAGAGTACCAAGACGTAGGCGGTTGTTTCATGGCTTACATGACACACATGTCATGACATTCATGTCATGCCTTATCATTTATGTTCGTCATACACTCGTCATACCAAGTCATACCAAGTCAGCGAGTCGTCATACCAAGTCAGCGAAACAACCATGAGTGCTTTCATGACCTACATAACACACATGTCATGACATATCATTTATGTTCCTCATACACTCATCATACTAGGTCAGTTTAGTACGTACCACGCTTACAAAACGACCACAAGCTCCAAGACGTAGGCGGCTGTTTCATGACCTGCATAGCACACATCATGATATTCGTGTCACGACCTATAATTTATGTTCGTCATACACTCCTGTCATACTGTGCCAATTTTGGTACATCCCAAGTTAATGAAACGTCCACGACAGCACCAAGACGTAGGTGGCTAGATAGATAGTTAGATACTGTGAAAGTCGCAAATGTTCCACAAGAAATGCTTCGCATTACAAATAACGTATTGGAGAGTGATTGCAATTGAGTGCAAACTGAAGATAAGCTGCAGCGACACAATATATCTATGGAATTTTCTGATTATAATACTGTGATGGAAACGACAACGACAAACTTGCCGGTTTCCAGTTGGGGAAAGGATCCGTTAATAATGACACGGCAGACGGGAGCTTGCTACACGAAACACAAGATTTATACAGACACGCTAAACGATAAGACATTTACATGCACATGTAAGTGGGCTATAGTTCGGGAGTCTGTCATTCCATATAAAAACGTGCTAAGACTCATGCGGTCAACACTCGCCCGTATGCATAGTCGTTGCGGGCCCGTGACGGTGTTGTGACGGTGGAGCGTCGTTGTGGCTACGTCGCTGCTGTCGCGCCGCACCTTGTCGCGACGTGGAAGCAGGTGAAACAGCAGGCCGGTAGAACACCAGGCCACTGCTGTAGCTGGCCAGTAACGCCTGGCCTGGAACGCCTCGGCCGCTATAACGTCGGGCTCGGTCAGCGGACAGGTAGCTCAGGCGCCCCGGTGGCCAGCAGGAAGCACTGCACCAGGCCGCTATCACAGCAGGCCGCTGGTACACAGGAGAGCAGAGCCACGAGCGGGGCACGACCAGGTCCGCACGGTAGCTGGACGCCCGGTCGCCAGTCCTCGGGCTCGCTCAGCAGGCTGGTAGCTGGTAGCTCAGGCGTCCCGGTCCAAGCAGGAAGCACTGCACCAGGCCGCTATCACAGCAGGCCGCTGGTGCGCAGGAAAGTCCAGCCACGAGCTGGATCTCCGCCCGGGTCCGCACGGTAGCTGGACACCCGGTCGCCGGTACCCGAGCCTGGAACCGCCGTTTTTCGAGCTTGCGTTCGAGGCTGCCCTCGCTCTCACGCTCTGCGTGCTCTCGTCCACTTCTTTGTTCATGGCACGTGGTGGTCTTCTTCCATTATCATCATCACCAATGCCCTTCTTGGTGCTGCCATACAATCACCAACACTTCAAGCTGGCTTGTCACGCACTTTGTTTTGGCACCGCCACACGCCACTATCCACATCATCACAAATACCAATATTAAGGTGTATGTTTGGTACTATATCAAAAGGTAAATATTTACGGTGAAACTATGCAATATTTTCCTAAGATTGTTACAGAATGCTGTATTTTGAATGGCAAAAAAGTCGCAGTTTCGCCCGAAAGGCGGAGCATCGATTGCGATAGCAAATTAGTAGACAGCTATACGAAGTAGGGATAGTAGTTTTATCGGCCGTGTAAAGTTCTAAATATTCGCTTACTAACTAAAAAAGGCGCACTTTTGCCCGAAAGGCAAGGCATCAATGGTACTAGAGACATCGGCTGCATAAACTTCGAGACATTCGCTTACTGAGTTAAGAAGCATGAAGTCAGCGCGCACAAGCAAACATGAATAGATCACACTCGATGACCGCAGACAACTACTGTCAAAACGCTAGCGTGAGCAACCGCGGCGCAACGACGACCAAAGGTTCGGGCAGTCTATCGCTTCAATGGAAACTGAGCGGCGAAAGTACAGCGCATACAAAGGTAAGAGCCGCGTGGAGATTGCTTTCAAGATACGGTGCGCGCGACAGCCCTCAGCCGCGCAAAGTACAAGTACGCAGTTGCTGGCAGAGTAGAAGCCACGCCCATTCCCTCTCGTGCTGCCTTACCACTTTCCTCCTTCCGCGTGGGAGATTGAGTCGCCAGTTCCCCTTGCGCCCGGTCGCGAGATACGCATTTGGGGCCGCAGCTAAATGTCGTCTTCACTCCCCCCCTCCCATCCCTCCACGGCCTTTCGCACAACGGAACACGTCACGTTTGCTCTCCGCAATGTGTTCGCTCTCCGTGAAAGCGTGCGCCCCTTGCGCGCTTTCACTCGCACATACAGCATACGGCGCTCGGTCACGATTTGATCGCCGTTGGACTTTATACGGAACCTCATGATGACGACGACGCCGACGGTGACGACGACGCCGACGGTGACGACGACGGCAGAAATGCACTTGGAGTGTCCATATAATTGCTATCGCCGTAATAAACAAGCACGGTGTCACGCGCGCACAGGTAAACATGAACACATCTCGCTCGATGACCGCGGAAACTCTTCAAAACGCTTGAGTGAGAAATCGCGCCAGCGGCAGCGAGCAAATTGGCCTTCGCGCGGGCTCTCGCTTCAACGCGAACTAAAAGTCGAAAGCACAGCGCATACGAAGCTAAAGGAACTCGGCGCGTGCACTTTGCACCCATCGCAGATCGTTTTGAAGATGAAGCCCCCCGCGGGCGCACATTTCGGCCACATCGCAGATTGTTTTCAAGATAGGCGCCCGCGCGGCAGCTCCGTGAGCAGCAGCCGCAAGAGCAGAACGCACCCTCCCACCTTCTCCGTCGCCTCCGCCCCGTGCCTCGCGCGCGAACTAAGACCGCACGCGCTTCGAGCCGCCTTCGTCTCTCTCTCGTGCGCGAGATTAAGCTGCGGTTGCCGTCTCGCGTATTTACAAATGCTAGTAGGCACAGCGGGGGCGTGGCACTGCAGGTCATGTGACTTCCGCTTAACACGGGTTGTCATGGCAATCATGAAGCTCCTAGGTGTTAAGGGGAAGTCACATGACCCGCAGTGCCACGCCCCCGCTGTGCCTACTAGCATTTGTAAATACGCTGCCGTCTCACCCTCGCGCGCTTTCACTCTCACACCCAGCGTAGGGCGCGCGGCGACAGCTTTATCGCCATTGGACTTTATATGGAACCTCAGGGCGACGGTGACGATGACGGCAAAAATGCGCTTGGAGTGTCCATATAATTGCTATCGCGATAAAAATTATAAGATGCTGGATGTTATGCGTTGTCAGTCACGGAAAGAAGAAACGTTGGCACTAAATACGGTAACAGCATTAACCAGTGCCATGTAAATACTTACCGAGTTCATGAGTACTACGGTGTATTCCACACGATCGCTGGTATTATTAGCAAAATGCTTGGTGTGATTGTAATCACAAATAACAACTGTCTCAATAGTGAAATATGATGGCAGTGCTCTTGACTCTGCCGAGAGAAAATAGTCTGATTAGTTAAGAAAGAAACAAGGGTTAGGAGCGGAGCATTCAGTGAAATGACGTGCGATCAAGAGCAGACATCCCTGATATAATTCGCAGCATGTGATAAACCCACCTGGTTCAAGGTTGCTGGATAATTTCTGCGGACTCGTTCCTGAAACAGATGTTATGGATTCACATTCAGTAAATACGCAAACATGGGCAAATCCTGGCACAGAATAAAGAAAAAACCTAGCGAACTAGAAACCTATTCTACACTGATTTTATCGTAGAGACTTGAATAACCCTTCTAAAAGATGACATTATCTCAATTAAGT
Organism: Dermacentor silvarum; assembly: GCF_013339745.2. NCBI lineage: Eukaryota > Metazoa > Arthropoda > Arachnida > Ixodida > Ixodidae > Dermacentor > Dermacentor silvarum. The sequence goes on from NW_023606146.1 coordinate 70,037, forward strand.
TAAACATTCGAGTATGTCCAGGGCAACACCTATGTCAGACACGCAAGGAAATTCTGCGCTGCGTGGGTGCAATACGAGTATATTTCCCATTGTTAACGCCAGCTCAATATTAGTGGTATTTATTGTGAGTATGGTAGTGCGAAACACGACGGCAAGTACGTAAACCGGAGACTTGAGTAACCCATGTAAAAGATGACATTATCTCAATTAAGTTAAACATTCAAGTATGTCCAGGGCAACACCTATGTCAGACACGCAAAATTCTGCGCTGCGTGGGTGCAATACGAGTATTTCCCATTCTTGACGCCAGCTCAATATTAGTGGTATTTATTGTGAGTATGGTAGTGCGAAACACGACGGCAAGTACGTAAATCGGAGACTTGAGTAACCCTTGTAAAAGATGACATTATCTCAATTAAGTTAAACATTCAAGTATGTCCAGGGCAACACCTATGTCAGACACGCAAGGAAATTCTGCGCTGCGTGGGTGCAATACGAGTATATTTCCCATTGTTGACGCCAGCTCAATATTAGTGGTATTTATTGTGAGTATGGTAGTGCGAACACGACGGCAAGTACGTAAACCGGAGACTTGAGTAACCCATGTAAAGATGACTTATCTCAATTAAGTTAAACATTCAAGTATGTCCAGGGCAACACCTATGTCAGACACGCAAGGAAATTTGCGCTGCGTGGGTGCAATACGAGTATATTTCCCATTGTTGACGCCAGCTCAATATTAGTGGTATTTATTGTGAGTATGGTAGTGCGAAACACGACGGCAAGTACGTAAACCGAGACTTGAGTAACCCATGTAAAAGATGACATTATCTCAATTAAGTTAAACATCAAGTATGTCCAGGGCAACACCTATGTCAGACACGCAAGAAATTCTGCGCTGCGTGGGTGCAATACGAGTATATTTCCCATTGTTGACGCCAGCTCAATATTAGTGGTATTTATTGTGAGTATGGTAGTGCGAAACACGACGGCAAGTACGTAAACCGAGACTTGAGTAACCCTTGTAAAAGATGACATTATCTCAATTAAGTTAAACATTCAAGTATGTCCAGGGCAACACCTATGTCAGACACGCAAGGAAATTCTGCGCTGCGTGGGTGCAATACGAGTATATTTCCCATTGTTGACGCCAGCTCAATATTAGTGGTATTTATTGTGAGTATGGTAGTGCGAAACACGACGGCAAGTACGTAAACCGGAGACTTGAGTAACCCATGTAAAAGATGACATTATCTCAATTAAGTTAAACATTCAAGTATGTCCAGGGCACCTATGTCAGACACGCAAGGAAATTCTGCGCTGCGTGGGTGCAATACGAGTATATTTCCCATTGTTGACGCCAGCTCAATATTAGTGGTATTTATTGTGAGTATGGTAGTGCGAAACACGACGGCAAGTACGTAAACCGGAGACTTGAGTAACCCTGTAAAAGATGACATTATCTCAATTAAGTTAAACATTCAAGTATGTCCAGGGCAACACCTATGTCAGACACGCAAGGAAATTCTGCGCTGGTGGGTGCAATACGAGTATATTTCCATTGTTGACCAGCTCAATATTAGTGGTATTTATTGTGAGTATGGTAGTGCGAAACACGACGGCAAGTACGTAAACCGGAGACTTGAGTAACCCATGTAAAAGATGACATTATCTCAATTAAGTTAAACATTCGAGTATGTCCAGGGCAACACCTATGTCAGACACGCAAGAAATTCTGCGCTGCGTGGGTGCAATACGAGTATTTCCCATTGTTGACGCCAGCTCAATATTAGTGGTATTTATTGTGAGTATGGTAGTGCGAAACACGACGGCAAGTACGTAAACCGAGACTTGACCCATGTAAAAGATGACATTATCTCAATTAAGTTAAACATTCAAGTATGTCCAGGGCAACACCTATGTCAGACACGCAAGGAAATTCTGCGCTGCGGGTGCAATACGAGTATATTTCCCATTGTTGACGCCAGCTCAATATTAGTGGTATTTATTGTGAGTATGGTATGCGAAACACGACGGCAAGTACGTAAACGGAGACTTGAGTAACCCTTGTAAAAGATGACATTATCTCAATTAAGTAAAACATTCAAGTATGTCCAGGGTAACACCTATGTCAGACACGCAAGGAAATTATGCGCTGCGTGGGTGCAATACGAGTATATTTCCCATTGTTGACGCCAGCTCAATATAGTGGTATTTATTGTGAGTATGGTAGTGCGAAACACGACGGCAAGTACGTAAACCGGAGACTGAGTAACCCATGTAAAAGATGACATTATCTCAATTAAGTTAAACATTCAAGTATGTCCAGGTAACACCTATGTCAGACACGCAAGGAAATTCTGCGCTGCGTGGGTGCAATACGAGATATTTCCCATTGTTGACGCCAGCTCAATATTAGTGGTATTATTGTGAGTATGGTAGTGCGAAACACGACGGCAAGTACGTAAACCGGAGCTTGAGTAACCCATGTAAAAGATGACATTATCTCAATTAAGTTAAACATTCAAGTATGTCCAGGGCAACACCTATGTCAGACACGCAAGGAAATTCTGCGCTGCGTGGGTGCAATACGAGTATATTTCCCATTGTTGACGCCAGCTCATATTAGTGGTATTTATTGTGAGTATGGTAGTGCGAAACACGACGGCAAGTACGTAAACCGGAGACTTGAGTAACCCATGTAAAAGATGACATTATCTCAATTAAGTTAAACATTCAAGTATGTCCAGGGCACACCTATGTCAGACACGCAAGGAAATTCTGCGCTGCGTGGGTGCAATACGAGTATATTTCCCATTGTTGACGCCAGCTCAATATTAGTGGTTATTGTGAGTATGGTAGTGCGAAACACGACGGCAAGTACGTAAACCGGAGACTTGAGTAACCCATGTAAAAGATGACATTATCTCAATTAAGTTAAACATTCAAGTATGTCCAGGGCAACACCTATGTCAGACACGCAAGGAAATTCTGCGCTGCGTGGGTGCAATACGAGTATTTCCCATTGTTGACGCCAGCTCAATATTAGTGGTATTTATTGTGAGTATGGTAGTGCGAAACACGACGGCAAGTACGTAAACCGGGACTTGAGTAACCCATGTAAAAGATGACATTATCTCAATTAAGTTAAACATTCAAGTATGTCCAGGGCAACACCTATGTCAGACACGCAAGGAAATTCTGCGCTGCGTGGGTGCAATACGAGTATATTTCCCATTGTTGACGCCAGCTCAATATTAGTGGTGTATTGTGAGTATGGTAGTGCGAAACACGACGGCAAGTACGTAAACCGGAGACTTGAGTAACCCATGTAAAAGATGACATTATCTCAATTAAGTTAAACATTCAAGTATGTCCAGGGCAACACCTATGTCAGACACGCAAGGAAATTCTGCGCTGCGTGGGTGCAATACGAGTATATTTCCCATTGTTAACGCCAGCTCAATATTAGTGGTATTTATTGTGAGTATGGTAGTGCGAAACACGACGGCAAGTACGTAAACCGGAGACTTGAGTAACCCATGTAAAAGATGACATTATCTCAATTAAGTTAAACATTCAAGTATGTCCAGGGTAACACCTATGTCAGACACGCAAGGAAATTCTGCGCTGCGGGGTGCAATACGAGTATATTTCCCATTGTTGACGCCAGCTCAATATTAGTGGTATTTATTGTGAGTATGGTAGTGCGAAACACGACGGCAAGTACGTAAACCGGAGACTTGAGTAACCCCTGTAAAAGATGACATTATCTCAATTAAGTTAAACATTCAAGAATGTCCAGGGCAACACCTATGTCAGACACGCAAGGAAATTCTGCGCTGCGTGGGTGCAATACGAGTATATTTCCCATTGTTGACGCCAGCTCAATATTAGTGGTATTTATTGTGAGTATGGTAGTGCGAAACACGACGGCAAGTACGTAAACCGGAGACTTGAGTAACCCATGTAAAAGATGACATTATCTCAATTAAGTTAAACATTCAAGTATGTCCAGGGCAACACCTATGTCAGACACGCAAGGAAATTCTGCGCTGCGTGGGTGCAATACGAGTATATTTCCCATTGTTGACGCCAGCTCAATATTAGTGGTATTTATTGTGAGTATGGTAGTGCGAAACACGACGGCAAGTACGTAAACCGGAGGACTTGATTAACCCATGTAAAGATGACATTATCTCAATTAAGTTAAACATTCAACTATGTCCAGGCAACACCTATGTCAGACACGCAAGGAAATTCTGCGCTGCGTGGCTGCAATACGAGTATATTTCCCATTGTTAACGCCAGCTCAATATTAGTAGTATTTATTGTGAGTATGGTATGCGAAACACGACGGCAAGTACGTAAACCGGACGTTAGCGCCTGACCTGTTCACTTGTTTGTCCTTGTCTTCTTTTGCGCTTGCGCACTAATAATCCAGGGTTCATATTTTTTGCCCACATTTTAGACCAGACTCCCGTATACACCAGTTTCGTTTAACAGCGGAGCTGTTTGAGCCGGCCGTAATGTGTGTTGCCTGCCACTGGGTTACCACCACGCGGAGCGTCGAGCGCTATGTTCGGGAGAGAGAAAGAGAAAATGAGAGCAATATATATAGAGAGAAACAAGTTGTAGCAGCACTAACAAAGCAACTCGCAGAGGTGCTGCCGATGCCATCCGCGCTTATCCGTTTCCCCACATTAGGGCCGAATGCTCGCGGTGTCCGTGACTGCAGCAGGCGCCTCTGGCGGCGGCATGGCCACGCTCTCACCAGCTGCACGCTACTGCGCATGCACTGTGGTGTCATCCCAGCGTGTCGTCTCCTGAACGTCGCCCATACACTGTGCATAGCTTTTGACCCAGTTCCCCTACGTGGGCTCGGACTGCAAGTCCTTCGCGAGGCGTTCGCCGATGCCACGCACCACGAAGAAATGCGTATACACTTCGTATAACTTAGCATCACTTGGCATTACTTCGTATAACGTAACACCACTTCGTACAGCCAGGACAAGCTAGGAACCGATCAGCTCCGCTGTGCCTTTAGCCTTGTCCCAGTAGTGCCAGCTACCCCGAATTATTTTCTATTTGTTTGCATTCACTCATCAGGCACATACCATTAATTATGGTTTGTGTCTGATGTTTCTTGTTGTAAAAAGGCTATGTATCCATGTTCTAGCAATTCTTATTTGTATCAGCTCTATAGATGATTTGTGATGTTGCTTGTATGTATGATTTTCATGTTTCCTTGCTCTGTTCTGTTGCCAAAGTCAAAGGCATTCCTCGCGGCTTCTCTCTCAACCCCGTCTGCAAGGCCGCAGGATTGTCTCGTATACTTTCGCGCTGTCACGCGTACGGGTGGTAATCGCGCTGGTTTTCTTTGCGTTTTTGAGGGGCTGAGGAAAACCCACGTGGTCTCGAGTGACGACTCACGGTGCGCGCCGGAGGAGCGGTACGCATGCGAAAAACGCACTCACAGAACGTAGTCTTGTAAGCATCGAGTTCGGATGCCCTCGCCAACGGTCATAATTTTTTCACGCATACAAACCTTGAGTGGAACTGCGATATGCTGTGTTGTGGCACCGTTTTCCGATTCCTTCGTTGGCTAGAGACGCCGCCGAGGTTCAAGATGGTCTGACAATAAATAGTGCGCGCACAGCACTTTTCGCTGATGCCGTCACTGACTACGTGGGGATAAGACAGAGAAACGTAGTTGTAGAAGAAAAAAAAACACGTTTTCTTACTAATTCTTTTAATTCGAAGCGTAAGCCCATCTCCTTGGGTAGTGTTCTACAAAATGTTTTTCTCATTGGCAATTGCGTCTGCCCTACCGTGCTTTTAGGGGCGAAGCTCCTTAGGGTGGATGGAGCCTTGTCCCTCGTCGCGCTGTCGTAGCCATGCTAGTACTCGCCACTCCCGCTAGAGGCGCAGCTGTGCTCTCTTTCTCTTTCTCTCTCGTTGCCGACGCGCTTTCTCTCTCTCTCTCTCGTCCGTAGCTAGGGGCGCTGCGGTGCACAAGGGCGTAAGGTCCTTACAAGGGCGTTGGTTTCTCTTCCTCGTTCCCGACGCTCTCTCTCTCTCTCGTCCGTAGCTAGGGGCGCTGCGGTGCACAAGCGTTCGTTCCCGACGCGCGCTCTTTCTTTCTCGTCCGTAGCTCTGGTTTACCCGAATGCGTTCGTTTCTCTTTCTCTCTCGTTCCCGACGCGTGCTCTCTCTCTCTCTCGTCCGTAGCTAGGGGCGCTGCGGTGCCCAAGGGCGTTCGTTCCCGACGTGCTCTCTCTCTCTCATGCGTCGCTAGGGGCGCTACGGTGCACAACGGCGTTCATTCCCGACGCGCGCGCTTTCTCTTTCTCGTCCGTAGCTCTAGTTTACCCGAATGATCCCCGGGTGCTTCGCCCACTCATCATCATTCATGTCGTGGATATGCGGGGATTTCTTCCTTGCCTTTTTGAGCTGTGTTATTCCAGACGATATCCTGTCCCTCAGTCTGGGCTAAACTCAGGATTGCTCAGGATCTTTGGGGTACCGTACAATGTAGGTTAAATGTAGTCTGGGGTGCAGTCAGATTTGGTGATCGATCAGTGCAGTAATGTACAGTAGTCTGGGCTCTAACAGTCATTGAGACAGACACTGTTTTCTCATTTGTTCAAGTTGTAATTATTTTAATTAACAATAATAATGTTACGGGAAGGAAGAAACGTACTGGTTTTACAGACGGGTTTTAATGGCTACGCAGAGAAGCGAAAACCCAGAATCTTCTTTTTCGTCTCCAGGGCACCAACCACCTCTTCTTTCCACCTTACGCACTGTGACATTACCCCGTCAGAAGAAGCACCTTACTGGTGCGACTCACTGGTTCCAGAAAGGAACGGTTTGAGGCGGCTGACGTGGACGACGTCAGATAGAGGTGAAGGCACGGTAGCATCCAGTGGAGACACTTCATATGTGACAGGCGTCACCTGGCGGAGGATGCGATAAGGGCCGTAGTATCGCGAAAGGAGTTTCTCCGAAAGACCGACACGTCGAGATGGAGACCAAACTAGCACAAGATCACCTGGTTCGTATTCGACATCGCGGTGGCGCTGATCGTAACGGCATTCTGACGTGTTTGGGAAGCAGAGAGACGAAGACGGGCAATCTGGCGTGCCTGGGTCGCTGTGTTATGACATCACGAGCGTACTCCGTCGGCGAGTCGAGTGTGGTCGAAAGAAGAGTCTCGAAAGACAAGGTCGGTTCACGGCCATATAGAAGGTAAAAGGGCGAATAACCAGCTGTGTCGTGGCGCGAGGAATTGTACGCAAACGTGACAAATGGTAAAGCAGTGTCCCAGTCGCGATGATCGGAGGAAACATACATCGCGAGCATGTCAGTTATTGTCCGGTTCAGGCGTTCAGTAAGACCGTTAGTTTGAGGATGGTAGGCTGTAGTAAGCTTGTATTTAGTAGCACAGGATCGAAGTAAGTCGTCGTGACTTTGGCAAGAAAGTATCGCCCGCGATCGGTGAGAAGTTGACGAGGTGCGCCGTGGTGTAAGATAACGTGGTGAAGCAAGAAGTCAGCGACGTCTGTAGCGCAACTGGTGGGAAGGGCTCTTGTAATGGCATAGCGGGTGGTATAGTCCGCAGCGACGGCAATCCACTTATTTCCGTCGTTTGATATAGGGAATGGTCCGAGAAGATCAACACCAACGCGAAAAAAAGGGTCGGTCGGTATATCCAGAGGCTGCAGCAGACCAGCGGGATGTACAGCAGGTCGTTTTCGGCGTTGACACGACTCACACGCGGCGACATAGCGACGGACGGAGCGGTTGAGACGGGGCCAGAAAAGTCGCCGCATAGTTCAGCAGTTCACGCGGTAGTTTTGAGGTAGTATATTACGTTGGCCAGCATAAGCGTGTTAACCCACCTGTTGCTGGCGCAGACCCGTTCGTAATTTGCCAACCAGTCATCGACGTCAACGTTGTCAATCCCAGAAAACATGCCAGGGTCGCGGGGCTGGGTAAGGATGACCGTCGGTGGCGTCGACGGGGCCGCGGTTGAAGACTCCCCTTCGGATGACATGCAGCCAGGTTACGTCCGCTGCGGAGCTCCGTCTTGCGCAAGTGAGTACCCCGCACCTCCACCAATAATGTTACGGGAAGGAAGAAACGTACTGGTTTTACAGACGGGTTTTAATGGCTACGCAGAGAAGCGAAAACCCAAAATCTTCTTTTTCGTCTCCCAGGGCACCAGCCATGTCCTCTTCTTTCCACCTTACGCACTGTGACAATATATTTACACGGAAATGTTTAGCAAGAAACATTCGTTATCCATCTGGTCTACATCATTTCCTGTCTGCCAATCATCACACGAGCGATTTCACGTTCCAACGAAGAACAGAGAAGCAACAAGAGCCGACGACGAAACATTACTGGCGTAGCAGGACAGGATCGGCAAGCCCTACGACGAGCAACTAGCCGGCTTTCAGAGAGCCATGCGCAAGGCATCACACCACCACCAGCCTATTCAGGAAGCGTTAAAATTCATCAGGACAAGGACGTCAGGTGGCGCCCCCAGCAGCAACGGCTGAGTGGAATCTTTTGCGTTTTGTCAAAGTTGGCATGAGTGTTGTTCTGGGAGGTTAACCATGCGGACGCGCAGAATGGAAAGCGCGATCGAGACTATCGTAAACAGCTCGATGAAGAGAGAATCAGAGGTGGCAAAAACTGCGCAGCTCCGGAGAGGCCGAGTCTGAGACGTCGGGCACGGTAATTGCGGTAATTGCCAAGTTGTCGCAAGGAGCTCCGCAGGCTCCAATCAGGCCAGATTCAAAGGCCATGGCTATACGATGCTTGGAACTGGAGTTGGCAAAGGTACGCCCGCAGCGTCAGTACGAATGCATAGCTTTAAGGAGAGAGGAGCTCGAACAATCGAGCAGGCCGCCTTGGTGTCGGAAAGAAGCGATCGCCACCATACCAGCACGGACAGAAAAGCGCAATGTGCTCAAGTCCTAAAGGTATAGCGGTTGCCGTTGTGACGCATACGTTTCGATGTGGTTAGATGAGGTTGAACATTTTTTCCATCTTTTTGTGCACCGCAAGGAGCCGTATACAGGTGATTAAGCCTGCGCTGACTGAGTCGGTCCGTTATCTGTTGTGTAGCCTCAAGGAAGAGGACTGTTCAGATTACAGGATCACAAAGAAGGCGATAATGAAAGCTGAAGGCTCTCCCGTGATTGCTTGGCCTATTCAGCAAGAGAATAGCTAGGCCGCAAGCATGGTCACGAAATCCGTAGAGGTTCGCAAATGAAATCTTCGCTTTTAAAAACTTCTTAGTGGACTTAAAGTTTTTCTTTAGACTACGCACAATAACGTGGATGCCATAATGCGCCGTGTCCCGAGGATATCATTTCATAAATTTCATGCACTGTGTCATCGCACCATATTGTAACCGCTGAAACACATCTTAAATCAGGCATGTAGGCTGCCGCAATGCTCTCTCGCGCTTTCCTCTGGACACGTATGGCTCGTGTGTGGATATTAGAGCACTCCACGGGCTCGGGCTTACCCGAAAGCCGGGCCGGGCCGGGTAGAGCAGTTTTTTCACGGGCTTGGGCCGGGCTCGGGCACAGCATGCGCTTTTTGACCCGGGCGCGGGCCGGGCTCGGACTTTCGGGTGGTGTGCATGTAACGTGCAGCGAGTTATCCTCGCCTGTATCGGCTCTGAAAAACCTGTTGCCCCGGCGCAGGTGGAAGCTAGCAGTGCTACTCCTGTGTGCTTCCCTTTTCTTCTTCCGTCGCATTTTGCGCAGTTTCAACAGAATGAAAAAGTCCAGAAAGACCTAAGTCGCCTCAAACCGACGGATGTTATAGTATTTCTTACCGAAATCAATGTAACTAATGCTTTCAGCGCGGTGCAAGCGCGTTCGCCACTTGCTGATTCTTCAAAGGCGAATTGGTAAAACAATGAGCGGCACGATAATATCATTCGTCACGCGGCTGAAATATGGCACTGCGTCCATCGATGATTGCACGCATGTTCTTAACTGGCCGCCTAACAGCACTGCATTACGCTGCACCATGGAGGAACGAGAAGCTTTCTTTCTCCGTTTACTCGATCCATGCGCTACGCTCACGACCGGTCGTGGCTGCGTTTCGGCTATAGTGCAGTAGAATACGGTTGAGTGGGACGAGCGGCTGAGGCGGCGTATGCTTTGCAGTGAGGCGCCCGACGTAGAAAAATACTGTGGTGGCGCTGCGATAGAAGTGGATTGGGCCGCATCAAGGTCGTGCCGTTGGAAACTGCTGGCGATAGTGCTCGGCAGGGTCATTGGTACTACTTCGCCCGCTGGTATTTGCGTTCAGACCGCTCAAATGGTGTTCATAATTGCATATGAGATGTATTTATGCCTAAGAATAAATTTCTTTCATTCTCTTCTTTATTTTATTTTTTTAATGCCGCTAGGTGATCTTTTTCGGTCTCGGGCCGGGTTTGGGCCGGTTTCGAGCCGGGCTCAGGCCGGGCTCGGGCCTAAGGTAAAGGGGTGGCGGGCCGGGGCCGGGCGGATAATGTAGATTATTTCCGGGCCCCGGCCGGGCCTGGGCTGAAAAAAGCGGCCTGTGCAGTGCTCTAGTGGATATACATTGAAAGAACATTGGCGAATATTTACTACGTAGGTTCCTCTTCACCACAGCCGGAGGAATCTATATGATGTTAAGGCGATCGCTTTATATATGTAGGCGAAATCGTATATGACTAGGCGAAATCACCTGTGTACCAAAAACTATCGTCATCAGAATTGACCCGAGCGTCGTCGTCTTATTACGCAGCTGGCTCGTTGTCGCGCCTCGGGTTGTGCTCGTGCCACTGCTCCCGCGTTCGTCGCCGTCGTTTTCTTCCACACCTGGCTGCGTTGCCGCTCATCATTCCAGCGAAGAATTTCACTTCTCTTCTGTCGTCGTAATGGGGAGGCTGCGTTTACGGGGGTATGAGCCATTGCTTAAGGGGGTTGGAGCCATTCTAACGTGACCGAGTGATTTGATTTTGAAGCAATTTAATTTCGAAGAATCGCAAGCGGTAATGGGCGGGCGAATGCTGCTAACCACTCCGCCTAGCAAACTCGAGACATCGAACGCAAGCGACAACGGCGGACTGCCGGCATAACGTCAGTGATGTCGTCCTCTTTGTCGCAGCCGAATTTGTGTGTAACCTCATAATTCAGAAATACCAAGGGGCCCTAGTTATTGTGAAACAGGTTTAGTTGGAGCTGGGCAGGCCATGTAATGCGTAGGATGGATAACCGGTTGACCATTAGAGATACAGAATAGATACCAAGAGAAGGGAAGTGCAGTCGACGACGGCAGAAAACTAGGTGGGTTGATGAAGTTAGGCAATTTGCAGGCGCAAGTTGAAATCAGCTAGCGCAAGGCAGGGGTAATTGGAGATCGCAGGGAGAGGCCTTCATGCTGCAGTGGACGTAAATATAGGCTGATGATGATGATGATGATGACTTGTATTGAGTTTTACACACAAATTGTTGACGCACCGATCACGAACAAGTGATCGGCCGGAACAAGAGTGGGAACGTCAGCTGGCCTCCCGTCCGGATCATGCAAAACCCGCTGCTGCTTTTTACGCAGATTTCGCTCCTAAAGACAAAGGGAGCAACCGCTGTTGACAAGGATTCTTCATGGCCGTTTCTTCGCGCCGCCATCTACAGCGCTTGCGCACCTTATATCGGCTCATGTGGATGACACCGCCTTCATGTTCTTCGGCGCCTGCCGTTAAAAGAAGTTTGCCGCTAAGGGATCACTTCAGTGGGCACGTCAGCTGGCCTCCCGTCCGGATCATGCTAAACCCGCTGCTGCTTTTTACGCAGGTCAGTAACACTTGTTCTACAACTAAAACGAGTAATCGTTACCTAGTCCAGTTCACGTGCCCCCATAGTGTTTTATACCTTTGTTTGTATGTGCAAAAATTTTCATTTCACTGCTCATGTTGTGTGGTGACATCGAACCCAACCCAGGCCCCACTGCGGAACAGTTGCTGAAACAGCTTATTGATGGTCAAAAGTGCATTAATCAAAGATTCGACAACATCGAAGCTAAACTAAAGGAGGTCGAGCCATCTGTGGCAATAGCGAAGGAAGTGGGGGAGAAGGTTTGTTGTCTAGAGAAAGCTATACAAGATGTGGACAGATGATTAGTGGATATGGAAGACAGAACCCGCAGAAATGATCTTATCCTTTTTGGCATCCCTGAGTGTACAGAAGAAATAACGGCATGCCTGACAGATACTGGGGTTACTGACTTATTTATGAACACGCTCAGTGTTCAGGTATCTTTGGTTGAGCGAATACATAGGTTTGGCAGGAAAAGGTTGAACAAACCACGACCATTAATATTGAAGCTAATCGACTATCGAGAAAAAAGTAAACGTCCTGAGAAACAATTTCAAGCTAAAGGGAACGAACATATCCATATTGGAAGACTTTTCTGCTACCACTGGGTCAATTAGGAAGATACTCTGGGATAGCACTGCAGACATTTGAAGAGAGGGTGGCAAAGTAAAACTCGTGTACAACAGAATTAAAATTGGCAATGATGTGTTTCATGGGACTGTTCCAAAATGCAATGAGTACGTGCCTTCAGGGAAGCACCCCCCACGACCAGACGACATGACCCGCGAATCTCACAACATTCTGTTGCCTTAATGTAATTGCTAGAAGCATGATTAACAAAAGGGCCGACCTTGAAAGTCTCCTTATTGCACACAAACCACACTTCAGAGTTATCACCGAGACATGGTCACATCAGGACATTGCCGATTTCGAGATTACCCCTACTGGTTGCGGCATTTACAGAAAAGACCGAGATTCCTGAGGCGGTGGTGTTGCAATAATTTTCAATGAGTCACTAACTGTGTTTCGGTTGCCTGATATTGCAGGAATTGAATACGTTATTTTGAAGGCCAACTTGCATAATTTGCGTTTCATCATCGGAGTCTTGTATCGCCCTCCAACCTCTGGCAGCAATTTCTTTGAAAGCCTAAACGAGTTTTTGTGTGGGCATAGAAATCATTCGGGTTGCGTTTTGTTAGCCGGCGCCTTTAATGCCCCTGTTGTGAACTGGTCAGATGATTTTGCCGAGGCACTTTCACCAACGGCCGAACATCTTGTCGCTATCATTCTGCTTCACGATCTGTCACAGTTGGTCAAGCTGCCGACACGAGTTCAGAGTGGATGTTCATCAACTTTAGATTTGTTTCTCGCCAATGCAAAAACTCTCTCTCGCCATCCAATTGTCAGCATTTTTGATGGAATATCTGACCATAAAGCAGTGTGCCTGACAGTGTAACTTAATCCTGTCTCCAAGGCAAAACGCGAAGAAAAGCTCGTTCCTATGTTTGCACGCGTCAACGATACAGAAATCTTAGATGACCTGGGCAGTTCCTTTTCGAATTTCGTTTCTGAGTATCAAAATAACGGCTCTGTCGACACTTCGGGGAACCGCTTCAAAAATCTGGTTAATCTGTGCATAAACAACTTCGTTCCGACAAAACGCTACGTAAAACGTTCTTCTAACCCCTGGATGACGCGGGACGTTGTTCATCTTGGGCGCAGGGCTAAAAAGGCTCGAAAAAAGCATCAGCTACGCCCTTTATCGTCTACCGTTGATATGCTGTCTCAGTTACGCGTAAATTTGAAAGACGCCATTAAAAAGGCGAAAGACCACTACCAAACCGTTCGCTTAAAAGGGTTTCTTGTTTCCTCGCGGCACAAGTTCTGGCGTTATCTATCCCCCAGGAAAAACCCACCCATCAGTCTTATTTTGCAAGGGATCGCTGTGACTGACCAGGCGTTAATCGCTGATGCATTCAATGATCAGTTTTGCTCGGTTTTTACCAGTGACGACAGCAACGTTCCATGCTTCCCTGATTACGACGACAAACCAGCTATTGACGATGTTCATATAAGCGAAGAGGGCGTCTTTTCGCTCTTGCTTAACTTGGATATCAAAAAGTCGCCTGCTGTTGACGGTATTCCTACTGTCTTTCTCTACCGATACGCTGAATGGTGCTCAAAATACCTATGTCTAATAATTAGAAAATCACTCGCCAGCGCCGAACTACACCACGATTGGAAACAATCCATTATTACTCCCATTCCAAAGGCAGACGATAAGTCACTTGTGTCGTCGTATAGGCCTATTTCCTTGCTCTGCATTTGTGCTAAAACCCTTGAGCATATCATATCCAAACACTTGTCGACATTCCTCGAACAGAATGACATAACTGACAACCGTCAACATGGCTTTCGCCGAGGTATGTCTACCATTACTCAGCTACTCGAAACTATTCATGACCTTACGTTGGCTATCGATAAGTCCAGTCAAATTGATATCATATTTTTAGACTTCGAGAAAGCTTTCGACCGCGTGTCTCATTCTAAGGTGCCCTCAAAATTAAGACCAATACTTAAGAACGACTCGTCACTCGCATGGTTTGCAGCCTAGTTATCCTACAGGTCCCAGGCAGTCACCGTTGGCCACACTTCTAAATCTGCCCCTGTGCAATCTGGAATCCCTCAGGGCTCTGTACTAGGGCCTTTATTGTTTTTTTTTATTTTTATAAATGATTTGGTTAGGGATCTTCCTGTTGTGGCACGGCTTTTCGCTGATGACGGCATTATTTATAAAGAAATCCGCACTCCGGCAGATCAGTAATTATTAAACAACGCGTTAAATTGCATGCACACATGGTGGCAAATGAGTATTAACATCAAGAAAGCAGTGCCAATGCAAGTAACACGTAAAGTTCAAACCTTTAAGTTCACGTACGTCCTCAATGGTACCATTCTATCTGAAGTAACGAGGTATAAGTATCTTGGGCTACTAATTACTCATGATCTTCGTTGGAATGATCACGTGACCTATATATTTAGGAGAGCTATGCAAGGCTTAGGATACTTACGCTGATCTTTAGCTAAATCAACGACAGAAACTCTTGGCCTATAAAACTTATGTAAGATCAATCCTCGAATACGCGGCAGTAATTTGGGACCCCCATACAAAAACTAACATCCAAAAACTCGAGAAAGTACAGGGGAAATCGGCTGGATTTATTTATAACTCTTATAGTTGGAAAACTCCCCTACAGACCTTTTGCAGACAGCCAACTTGGAGAGCTTGGAGAGAAGGCGGTATCGTGATAGACTAAAACTTTTCTATTTATTGTATCATGACAAATTAGGAATAGATAAGAATTTATCGTTTCAACTATTACAGCGACGACAAACTCGATCCTTCCACTCCAGGAAAGTCAGTGAATACTTGGCCAAAACGATTGCTTTTAAAAACTCCTTCTTCCCGCGTACAATCCGTAACTGGAGCGACCTGCTCGCTGAGGTGGTCGAAAGCCCCACTATTTCGTCTTTCATGTGCGCGCTTGAACGTTTGCGATAAGTACTTGCCTTCTATTTATCATGCGTATTTGTCATGCGTTTTCATTCATGTGCGTTCGTTCCTTTTTTGTACAGCTGCGATATCGAATACGGCTTTGTCATGCGCAGTGCCGAGTGCTGTCACACGTCACGCGGAACGTTAGAATGCTGTTGGTACGGAAATTTTGTATCCTTGTCTTATTCTTGTATTGTTTCTTGTTTTACATAAATGAGCTGCGACTTCGTATGCTCACTTTGTTATGCGCAGTGCCGAGTGCTGTTATACGCAACGTTATCATGCTGTTGATAAGGAATTGCTGTATCCTCGCATTGTTTCACCTATTCTTGTATATTTCATGCCCACTCCTGCCCAAGGCCTGACATTCAGACCGGCAGTATGTACCAAATAAATAAATAATAAGTCTGAGTTTTCTATGAAGTAATGCAACATAACGAACTGCATGAAATATAAAATGACCAACCCTTTCCCTAACGGAAAATGGGGCTAAGCGAAGCTTGTCATGTGTTTCTGCCATGTTTCTGGGAACAAACTGCACTGACGAGTACCACGTTTTGCTCCAACCGCAACCGGTCACACTTAATGCAATTGGCTCCGAAGTTCCGGCTAAGAAACTCGCGTTGAAACCTGGCAGTAGCGCCGGGGAAGTTGGCGCAAGCATTGCCGAGGCGTGCACCACTGTTGTAGGGTTCCTGGAATGCAAGACGACGCTGATGTTTGCCCTCAATATCGCGCTCCCGCAACTCGGGGTCGGCGGCTCTTCGCTGACATTTCGCCTGGGCTTCGGACGCCTCACGCTAGAATCGGCAAGTCGACGATAAGCCCTTTCCCAAACGAGTTCGCGGTGCCGTTGCTCAAACGGAGCCTGCTCCTCGGCGGAACGCACTACGCACCGCCTTGCCAACCGGTCGCCGAGACTGATTTGAGGCGAGGGAAGCCCCGGAGCACGCGCCAACCCAATTTCCTTCCCTTTAACTCCCCGCAACACACCAAACGACCCTGATTGGCCGCGTGCGTCACGTGATCCGGCGCCGGTGCAGCTGGGTCAGCTGCTCTACTCGGGAGCAGCCGCATTTTCGTCGCGTGACCACCACAACGCCACCTAAACTCGTGAGCCAATACAAGCTTCGCTTGAAAAGAATTGTATTACCAAGAGCTTAATTTAACCGACTTTGGGCTAGGTTCTAAAGGCGGCATTAGAAATTGACTTACAGGCATACGTTAAACAGCCATTTTGGATAGGTCAGAAGTTACAGGGACACTTAACTCACCTTATGTGCATTCAGTGCGAAAGCATTGTGACTTTCCCGCACGATACTTTTCACTTGGTCATGAGCTAGAATTGAGCCAAGTCAATTTTGAGGCTGGGCCACCTAAATTACAGGGTGGGCCAAGTCAATTTTGGGATTGGGCAAGGTTGGTTTCGAGCCTTGGTGAACTTGATTTTCGAATTGGGCAAAGTCAATTTTTTTTTTGGGGGGGGGGCACCCATAACTGTAGGAGTGAGCGAGGTCAATTTTAGGAGTGGGCCAGGTCGGTACTGAACCTGAGTGAACTGAACTTTCGAATTGGGCACAGCCAATTTCGGGTATGGGTCAGGTCAATTTTGGCAGTGGGCCAGGTCGTGTTTGAACATGGATTAACTCAATTTTGGAGATGGGCTAAGTCAATTTTGTGCTTGAGCCACCCAAATTTGGAGGTGGGCCAAGTTAATATGTGGAGTGGGCCAAGTCGGTTTTGATTGTGGGTCAACCTAATTTTCGAATTGGGCCAAGTCAATCTTTGGGTGTGCGCCACGGCGTCCGTCCGATGCCGTGCATGTTCACCGTGCAATTCGCAGCACAACCTGCAGCAGGTCCAGTGCTGGGAGCGTGACGTCTTCACTCGGTCACGGAAGTTTTGCCATGTGGATGTTAACGCCGCACGCTCGTCGGATTTTCCGTTCTATGGGTCATATAAGGCTTTCGCCCTAAAACAACGTAACATGCTGTAGACTGTACAATAATAGTGGAACATTGGTTCAGATGATGGCGAACGGCAGTATTAGAAAACCTGCCGACGTCATCTATTTTTCCTGCCGTGAATTCATTCACTGGGACATGGGCTGCCTCTCACAGAGCCGTCTTTGCAATGACTTCTTGATGATGCACGCAAAGCCTTGCTTGATCGCTACATTTGAGGGATTCCAAATTCATCTAACTGCACAGACACTACCACACTTCTAACGAGAAGAAGGGAAGGAGAGGGGCTCTCAAATAATGCCAAGGTTGTGGGTTCGTCCCTAGCACTGACAAACATCTTTTCGTCCACGTTTATTTAGCTTGTCTGCATTATTTCGCACAATTTAATTTGAACCGAAGGGTATTACCCCTATGCTTTTTATTGTCTTCGCTACCTGTTGGCTTTGTATGCTCGAACTACAGTACTAGCATTTTTGGGCCGTCAAGTCCGGCATAAATACCCAAATTGCAATGCTGTGCCAAAGCGCTGCGACTAACGCGTCCAACTTTCAAATACGTATTGCCACAGGAGCATATTACTGCCAATCCTAAAAGTGGTTGTGCGTGAATGTTTTTCTTCGCACTAAGCTCAGGTGGAAACTTAGGATAAGGAAGTGACCTGGGGAGGACGACATGACAAAGAATGAACAGACGAGGCCAGCCCAGTTTCCAGCTTTTAACTGCTGTCACCGGGAAATGAAGGCTAATTCGAACGTCAGTAATGCATAACACGAGTAATAAAATTTAGTGTCACGTGATAAAACGTTTAATTGGAATATCTGAAACACATTATTTCTGTTTTTAATAATTCTGTGTATACTGAATTGTTTTCGGCCTTCGTTACTGAGAGAAGTCATCCGTATTAGTTTAAAGTTCGCGCACAAAAGCTTTGCGCATAAGATTTTCTTTTTGAACGCTTGTGGAGCACAAGGTTTACAACGTTAATGTCTAAGAGCGCGACGAGTATTTCATATTGCAAGGCAAACGCGTTGCGATTGTGCTGTGGAGGAACCGCACAAAAGACCGAGCAGGCAAGGTGGTATACAGACACACACACACAGACACACAAACGAACATGCACACACACGCGCACGCACTAACACAAGCACAATCACAAAATATGCGCGCACACACACTCATGCACACGCACAGATATGTCTGCCCATGCAAGTACGCAGGCGCGCACAGAATGACAAATTTGGTGTGAGTGCATTAACACCGAGTGGCCCCTACTAAAACAATTCAAAGAAACAGCGCAAGTCATTCTGCACGAGTAGTGAAATCAATATTTTTTCACATGGCCATACAAGTCATAACTTCTGTCCGAGAACACAAGCGCTACAAAAGGACCTAAAATTAACAAAAGCTGGCGCTCTAACATTTTAAAGAAGTTTAACATTCGCTAATGCAAAGTCATGGAAGTAACACGCAAACACTGAGTACTCCTTGAAATCAGGAACTATAGCAGCAGTTGAATCGCATTGTTACCTAGGCGTCACCATTAAACTAGTAATTTTACTTGGTTTGAATACATCAAGAAATTAGCTGGTGATAAATCGGAATTTTTTATATGTATAAGATGAAACCTTGCTTTGTGCATTGTCTCACTCGAACATTATGCCATGAAACAGTTATGCGAAAAAAGGTTGAAGATTGAATACATGGCAGAACAGCATGGCGGAGATCGCTTCTTTCCGACACCGACGCTCGATTGCGATTTCTAGGCCTCATCAAGTATACATTAGCCAGTTGTAAGAAATTGAATGACGTGGCAGCGCGTTTCTTCGTGCCAATTAGGATAGGCAGTTTGGAAGGCTGTGAAGTGCGGAAGTTAGCTGAGTTAGCGAGAAGTTAGCCTCCCCACATAAAATTATGCAAAGACAGCACTCGGACACTACAATTGAGGCAAATGTGAGAGGCTAGCAAATAAATAAACACGGTAGTTTCACACACGTTTTGTTTGGCCAAGGCCGGGAGCTTTATATGTTAGCTGTTAGCTATATGTTAGCTGTATATGATGGCCCATATGTTAGCACCGGTAAAATTCAATGATTGTACACTATTCTTTTCAACGACAGTGGTAAGCTCCCAGTCAGGATTTGGTAATGCCTGCCGTATGCACTCCAACCCAATTTTATTCTTCTGTAAATTCCTCTATCATGATCAAGGGACCCTATGAATAACTGACCTAGATAAACGTACTCCTTCGCAGACTCAAGAGGCTGACTGGTGATCCTGAATTCCTTGCCAGGCTATTGAAAATTATCTTTGTCTTCTGTCTTCTGCCTATTATTCTTCAATCCCACTCTGGTAGTTCATGTGTTCATGTGTTCAGTTCAGTCAATAATTCCATGCAGTTTTTAGACTTAAGAATTTTTCTGTTCGATCATCATATTTGTCGAGAATACCATCCTCGTGACAATAAGATGCTGCTTCCGCATCATTCATCACATTATAAGCTGATGAAACGAGCAATGGCTAATCTGTGTCTTGACAACGCGTTCCGCAAATCATGCCCCTATAAAATGTCTAGAAGCTTTGACATACAAAAAGAACGTCTATTGGACGCACGATATCATAACCATGTACTTATATCAGTAGCAGAAAGTGCGTTAAGGAAGCCAAAGAACCGGAATGGAACGCACGTGAGCAGTAGTGACAACATGAAAAAGGTTGTTGTGGCGTATTTGCATAACGTATCACACGCTCTAAAAAAGATTGGACGAAAGGTTGAAGTAGATGTAATATTTTCCGCTCCGCAGAAATTGCTTAGCTTATGCAGTGCTACTGATCCGTTTGCCAAGAAACGTGGAGGTTGCAAAAAGAATCATCAGCCCCCTCTTGTGTCGTGCGTAAAGAATGTTGTGTATCGCCTTCCGTTATCGTGCAGGAAAGTTTACGTTGGGCAGTCTGGGAGGTGCCTGAATGATAGGTTAAGAGAACACAAACAAAAATTGAACCGATACCGAGATGGTCATGTTTCTGCGCATTGCACTGATTGTGGGTGCAAACCCTTGTTCAATGAGTGTTCCGTTTTGTATAGAAATGTAGATAAAGTTACGCGAGAGGTTGTTGATGCCACTCTGATAGCCAGGGCCGGTGATAGCTGCATCGCGCTCCCCTTCAGTTGCTCTGACTACAAATGAATTTGCGTTCCTGGATGCGGACGGTTTTCATGGGCGCTGATTGGGCCTTTTCTGTAGGCGGGCCTACAAATACGGTTGTTTCTCGAAATAAACACTCAGTTGAAAGTTAGCGCTCGTCTTTTCTCTCGTTCTTGTCCGTGTCTGCTAGCGCTATGACCACCTCTGATGTATCTAACCTACTAGCCCAAAAAGCCATACTTGTAGGCTGAAATATTCGCCATTGATCCTCACTACTAAGCCTTCCCAGTCTAAGAGCTTGAGTACTTCTTCTAAGCATGCAGTGAATAACATTGTAGAGATTGTGTCTCCTTACCTGACCCATTTCTTGATAGATAACTTTTTTACTTCCTTGTGGAGAACCAATGTAGATGTGGAATCTTTTTAGATATTTCCCAAGATATTCACCTATACCTGCTGTACTCCTTGGTTACGCAATGCCTCTATGACTGCTGGTATATCTACTGAATCAAATACCTTTTCATATTCTATGAGAGCCATATAGAGAGGTTGATTGTACTCCGCACATTTCTCGATTACCTGACTGATGACATGGATATGATCCATCGTAGAATATCTCTTCCTGAAGCCAGCCTGTTCTCTTGGTTGGCTGAAGTCAAATGTTGCCCTGATTCTATTGCAAATTATCTTGGTGAATCTTATACAATACTGAAAGCAAGCAAATATGGATATATAATTCTTCAATTCTTTAACGTTTCCCTTATGGATTAGTATAATGTTGCGGTTCTTCCAGCTCTCTGGTACACTTGAAGTCGTGAGGCATTGCGTATAAAGGGCAGCAAGCTTTTCAACCATGATATCTCCTCCATCTTTAATTAAATCGACAATTATTCCATCTTCTCCAGCGGGTTTTCCCCTGGTCATGTCTTTCAAGGCCCTTCTAACTTCATAGCTAGTTATAGAAGGAGCCTCTGTATCCTGTCCATGACTACTTCGAATGAAAGTAGCTTGGCTGCTCTGGGCACTATACAGGTCAGTATATATAATTCTTCCGCTGCTTTTACTATGTCATCGAAATTGCTGATGACATTACCCTGCTTATCTTTCAACGCATGCATCTTGGTTTGTCCTATGCCAAGTTTTCTTCTTACGGATTTCATGCTGCGTCCATATTTTACTGCTTCTTCAATCTTTTCAATGTGAGAGCCTGAGAGCCTTATCCATGTGAGAGCCTAACTGGGGATGAACTTCCCATTTTGTCACGGGGCCTAACCTTTTGTCCTGCAACCGGCGGATATGACGACTTTCAATTGGCTAAAAATTTGGAAAACTTTTCACGCAACGTGCGCCTACGGGAATATTTCCACGACCGCCATTCACTTCTGACACGCCACCAGTTATGCCTTCTAGCAAACGTTGGACCCCTCCGGCCCAGTGTGATAAATGCCTAGACATGTACATTGCCGCCATTCAACGTGACGTCCTTAAAGCTTATGAAAACCAAAATTCATTTGGGCGAAATATTTCATTAGAAGAAAGGAAATCCATCACCTCATTGGCCAAACGCAGTGACGTTGTGATAAAACTAGCGGACAAAGGTGGTGCCGTGGTGATGATGAGCACAACGGACTATATAAACGAAGCCCAGAGACAACTAAGTTATCAGACTTTCTATAAGCGTCTAGACGGGGATCCTACCAGAAATTTTAAAACAATAGTCCAAGACACCATTAAAGGTCTCGTAAAAGCGAAGCAATTAAGCGATAACGCAGTAGGTTCACTCTTCCCACTCAGTCCCATCCCGGGCAGGTTTTACTTACTACCTAAAATACACAAAGAAAACTGTCCCGGACGCCCTATTGTTTCATTGTTTCAGGCATTGGCACTGTCACGGAGCAACTTTCGCGCTACGTTGATGTAATAATCAGCAGCCTTCCATGTACCTTCTCATCTTATCTTAAAGATACGAACCATTGTTTGTTGGACATCGAAGACCTCCTTATACCAGAGAAATCCCTGCTCGTTACATTAGATGTGGTTTCACGCTGTACAAACATCCCACATAATGATGGCATTCAGGCAGTTGTTCATGCCTATGACAGATCGTCTGATGATCAGAAAACCATTGGTAGTGACACACTGTCTACATTATTGAAATTAATTTTACAGCTCAATAATTTTGAATTTGATGGTTCGCACTACCTTCAAATAAGCGGCACATCAATGGGCACTCGCATTGGACCTATTTATACCAGCATTTTTATGTCCGTTCTGGAGGATGACTTTCTTGGCAAGGGCGAACTAAAACCTCTTTATTATAAGCGGTTTATAGATGACATTTTTCTGATCTGGCCTCATGGTGAAAATGAACTGTTATCGTTTATAGCCGATTTCAATACCACCCACCCATCGATTTCTTTTTCGCATGAATACTCTCGTTCTACGATTAACTTTCTGGACGTTACAGTTTCTCTATCTAACAACAAGCTAACCACTAAACTTTACAGAAAACCAACGGAAAGGCATCGTTATCTTCACTTTAAAAGTTCTCACGTAAAACACTGGAAAACCAGTGTACCATATAGTCAGGCACTCCGCTTTAAAAAACTTTGCTCGGAACAGTCGGACTTCTATGAAAACTGTGAACAACTTCGCGAAGCCTTAATTCAGCAGGAATAACCACGTCATATTGTGGATGATGCCGTTAAAAGGGCCGATGCGCTAAATCGGAAGGATTTGTTCCGTGCAAAAAAGCAATCGCCCATTCAGACACAAAGTACCCTCGTTCTAACCCACTCAGCATCGGTTCCAAATGTCTCGTCAATGCTTAAAAACATTTCAACATACTAGCACAGAGTGATGACCTTAAAGTTATCTTTCCAGAACCCCCACGGGTAGTCTTCAGACGGTCTAGTAATCTGCATGACATCTTAACGTCATCTAAAACGAGGATTCCTGTGACTGCGGGTTGCCAACCTTGCAAGAAAACACGGTGCAAAGTTTGTGCACACATGACGACAGCCTGTATTGCCAAAAGCACTGCCTCCGATTTCCACATGAAAATTAAAGGTAATTTTACGTGTGACACTAACAACTGTATCTATTTGCTTGAATATTCCGTTTGCAAGTCACAGTACGTTGGACAAACTGAAACGCCGTTCCGGTATCGCTTTAACAACCATAAGTGCCACACAGCTACTCTCCTTCATCTTCCACTATCAAAAACACGTGCTCATTCCAGGCCACTCATTTGATAACATCACCGCAACAATCCTTCACTGTGGTTTTCATTCCCATCACGAAAGAGAGCTTCGAGAATCCTATCCAATTCATAAATTTAAAGCGGTTACTTGTGGAATCAATGAAAGTGAGTGAGTGAGTCAACTTTAATAAATATCCGGCAAATTGATGGCCTGGGTCTAGGCCGCGCCGGGGGCAGCAGAGAGACCCTGTCTCTCGGTAGCTTCCCGGGCTTGCTGGATGGCCCAAAGTTGGTCCTGAAGATCAGAGCTAGTCAGTGCGGTTCTCCACCGCGCCCTTGGTTCATCCGGGGGGACTGCAATTCTCCTCTGAACTATTTCACAATCCCAGAGTATGTGTTCTAGGGTGGCTACTCTATCTTTACATAACTTACATTTGGCCTCAGGGTATAAATCTGGAAACATGCGGTTAAGATGTACCGGGTTCGTGTAAGTTCTGGTTTGAAGTCGCCTCCAGTCAACCGCCTGAGACCTGTTTAATTTTGGGTTAGGAGGTGGATATATACACCTCGACTTTCTGTAGAATTGGGTAATGTCACTGAATGAGAAAAGTCTAGCCCTATCCATACGTTCCATCTCCTCCTCGGCCAGAGCGCCCCCTAGTCGGGCGCGGTTAGTGAGTCCTCGCGCAACACGATGGGCAGACTCGTTAAGGTTTGGGTTGGCGGTGGATTCGCAGTCTGTATGGGCTAGAAACCAGATGATTTCCTTGTCGTAACATTCCTCAGATGATATAAGTTCGGTTTCGATCACTGTTTAGAATTTTTGCAGCTTCAGCTGATATCCGTCCTTTGGCATAATTTCGTATAGCCGATTGAGAGTCGCTAATATTGTGTCTATATTTGGGAGAAGCGATAGCCAGAACGATGGCAACCTCCTCCGCAACCTCAGAGACACTGGGTTTTATTGAGCACGTGCGTACGCTTTCTTGCTTTGTATTAATTGCTACTGCTGTAAATGCTAGGTGATTTGAATATTCCGCGGCGTCCACGAGCAGCGCTTCCTCATCATTGCCATAGGCTTTGAGTAGAGTTTTAGCTCTGCTCGTTCTCCTGCCCTGATTGAATTCCGGGTGCATATTTTTGGGTAAATTGGGGATCAATGAAAGTGCTCGCAAACTTTCTTTTTTACCCGTTTAGTGTGCTAACACCTTGCAAGTTTCGTGGCTCCTTATCATTTAACATATACTTTTATCCCTATCACTTTTGGTTTCTTTGACGTCAAAAGGTGTGCACCTGCATTTCCAGCTGTCATTCTTCACTACTTTTTTATTTTGACATTTGACTGTGTGGCCGAAAAGTCAGTAAAGTCATGGTATTGTATTTATTATTATTTTTCTTCTTCATTACTCCGTTCTCCTGTTCTTTGAAAAAAAGAAATATATATATATAATATATATATATATTATATATATAGTTGTACATTGAACATGCATTTCGTGACGGTTCTATAACACATATTATATGGCATGTTTATGAAGGGATATGCATACTTCCGCAGCATTATTTCGGAATTATATTGATGCTTATTACTTAATCTTGTGATTACATCTTTCATTTATTTTATATTTTATTTCATTCCATCACACGCTCATAGAATTTGTATAAAATAGGCCTGCCTACAAACACAAAGAATACCACGTGTGCAACGAATGCAATGGTTCGCAGTTCGTTCAATTCATAGGTTAGTGGAGGTCACAGTGCAGGCGTCCTGGGGCCAGGTGAGGGTGTATTGACCATTTTTGTGGTCAAATAGTCTCCTGGCAGCAGCGACCCCTCGCATCCATTTTGTTAATATGTTTTCATAATGCCACTGTATTTACGCGCAGCTTTGTACCCCTTTATAGCACCTCGAATATATGCCCGTCGTTTTTGATGTATCTTGCTAAGAGCCATTAGACGTGTTGACACGCCCGACGCCACTAAATCTTTTCAGTGACGCCCGCATGCTTTTTGTTATTATGTTTTCAATAATCCCACTACATGCACGCGCCACTTTGTACCCCTGTATAGCACCACTGTACATGCCCATCGTTTTGATGACTTTGACATGAGTCATTGTACGTGTTGACATCCATGACGACAGGAAATCTGTGCACGCCTGTGGTCATAGGCTACTCACGATTTACGAGCTTGTTTTCACAGCCTTCTTGTACTCACGGTTTATTTTATAAACAATTCCACGCTGCGCACAAGCGTTTACATTTACGTGTTTATTGTATTCTTTTTTACTTTGTATTTTCTTCTTTTTTACTTTGTATTTTTTCTTGTCTCTTTTCACCCTTACGGCAAAAAGGTATAGACGGTTTCATACTGCACCACCACGCTCTGGCAACGCTGTGCGCCGGCATCCGGCGCCCCTAGGAAACTTCCGGTAGCGGTTCCTTTTGCTCGTTTTTGCTGGTAGTTGTTGGCTCGCGCGCTCGTCCTGTGCGTATTATGTGGTATTTTTCGGCTATATCAATATCAGTGCGACTTGTGGCATTGAGTGTGTTGTGTGACGGCGAGCAAGTCCAGCAATCTGGGACATCGACTACTGCGGCGAAGCCGACCGTGGGCGATGCGGTTGGCGTAACTCTATGGGAAGCATTTTTTAGAAATCGATTACTGAGCAATGGCTCGTTTTTCGCGATTTGCACTTTAGGCACTAATCCCGACAACGTTCTCACTGTATATGTGGAGTTTTAGTCTAATTCCACTGGCTGATTTTTTTCCTGGGGCACTTTTGTAGACATTGAAATGCATGGGGTGATTTTTAAAATGTAGTTTGCAGCACAGTAAAAACTCATCCTAATTGCACTCTAGTGGCACATACTTTAGATCTCTCTATATGTAGGTCCAGTTTGGTTTTAATCCGTTGGCTGAATTTTTTTCTGGGGCGCTTTTGTTTGGCTACTATGCGGCAAAGCATCTCTACAGGGGCAAAAGATTCGTCCGCCGTGGAATTGATGGGAAAGAGCTTGCGGACCATGTCAAAAATGGACACGAATGTGCACCTGTGATGCATATTTGCGCCATGACGTATAAGGAAAGATGATGGTATTAGATTCTGCAAGGAGCGGGCCAATGGCTTTATGGAGTGCCATCGAAGCGCGAAGCCTGGTTGCGCGCCCCCCTTTTCTCAAGTTTGGGTGCATGGTAAAGTGTTTCATTTGGTATTTAGAAAAAGGTGCTTAGACAGATTTAGTATTCGGCAAATTCTTGACACAAAAGGACATCGCAAATAGAGCACTTGTTACGTGTGTTTACGTGTTACTTGTTAGGTGTTTACTTAATTTGTTAGGTGTGTTACGTGTGTTTAGTGCAATGTGCCGACAATGCGAAGGTTTGAATATTATCAGTGTAAAAAACAAATTGAAAGGAAAACGATGATCTATAGTGCGCGTGACGGAACGAAATAAAGAGGAAAAAGATCCCGTGTTACAGCGAAAATCAGCAGCTTCGTCTCGTTTACTAAACCATCCCGTTTTAGTTTTAAATGCATAAGCATTTCTATGCTACCAAATGAGAAATTTGTCCGTCCGTCACGTAGACGAATGCAATGCTCATAACCACGTAAGGCAGAGGCTACAAGCGCTCAGCGAAGTGAAGGGAACAGCGCATACATTCATTCAGATCACCCATACAGTACACAGAACAGCACACGTTTCAATAAAGAACAAGTGCAAAACAAGCATCCGAACCATGAATAAGCATTGCATGCTCCCAGCAATTGTGTGGTTTTGTAACAGCTTAGCTGGACATCCAGGTTGATAAGGACCGATAATAATTCGTAAGGGTCGGATCGTGTTCGATAAGGTTGATAACGACCGATGAGGGTTTATAAGGGTTTGCTGGTCGAATCAAGTTTCATAACATTGATGATGACACCGGGCAGCGTGGGGATAGCAAGCGCCACAATGCTTGCATACTTAGGCAACTGCCAGAGGAGTTTCTACGTGATTTCTTTTATCAGTTTGAAAGTATAGCTAAAATCATGCGTGCCTGTTCAGTGTACACAAATCTCGCACGTTATACGCGAAGGTAAGGTTGTGAAGGTTTGAGAAAGTGGAGCCGCAACCGCTGAACTACACCGGGTCAATTGTTGTTGGGCCTGCTGTGAGCCACACGATGCTTAGCTGAGCAAATTGGTAATCTCTTGAGAATACTTCTCGGAGCCCCGCTTTGTCGGGAATATTTCCTCTCGTAAGGTGACTCTTACAATGTCCTCGTAGCGCAACAAAACTGGTCTGACGATCGTTCGGACATGACTAACCTGATTCCAGGCTTTTAAATGCAGTCGCACCAAATCGCTTGGAAATACGAATAACATACAATGCGTTTGTTTCTCCATAAACTCAGTCGTACTGTGGGGAAACAAGCTTCTAGTTTATGGCAGGGGTATTTCCCGTACACAACTTTTTTTTAGTATTTGGAAAGCAGTTATATCTACACTCCAAGAGCATTTACGCCGACGTCATCCGCGTCACCTTCGCTGTCGCCGCGATGTTCCGTGTGAAGTCCGACTGCGATAACATCGCGGCCGGATGCCGTATGTTGCCGGTGCGAGTGGAAGCGTGCCAGATTCATCTTAGAAGCCTGGTGGCTAAATCTCGAAGGTATGATAAACGGCGCACAACAATGCCTCAAGCAAGCACGTCTCGCTGTGTATTGTGTATTACACGGACAAACAGGTGCACGCAGAACATCAACTCACCCTCTCGCGTTGCACTAAATGCTGAAATTAAACATTCACTGTTAAGATCACCGCGTACTATCGTCAGTCAAAGCAAACAGCAGAGAAAAGCTTCGCTTACTCTGCTTACCAAACTGAGTCGGATCAACATAACTTTATTGCGATTGCAAATATATGGACACTCCAGGTACATTTCCGCCGTCGTCGTCAACGTGATGTTTCGTATAATGTCCAAATGCGATAACATCGTGGCTGCGCGCCGTATAGTATGGGTAAAGTGAAGCGTGAGAGGGTGGAGCAAAGAATGGTTGCTCAGTCTCGCGTGCGCAAGGGAGGAAGGCGGGGAAAAGGCGCTCCGTCTTCTATCGCGCACAAGGCCGCAGGGAAAGTGGGGGGCGTTTTACTCCGTGGCGGCTACGTATGACGCGGCCCCGATCTAGAAAGCGATCTGCGCTGGGTACAAAGTCTAGAAGGGCCGATGGCTGGGACCCTATAACGTAAAACTATTCCAATCTGTTTTCCTTCTAATCACCTGATGTCCAATTTACGTAACCGCCAACGCAAGCATCGGGCGGTGACTCGCAGCGTTGTTTGAGAAGGCTATGAAACGCTCTCCTATTTTATAGGAGGTCACTGCATGTTTGCTTTCAAAAGGAATAGCATTGCCTAACTTAACATATATTTCTTACCTGATTGGCTGACCAAGGGCGATGAGCACGCAGAAGTGGAGGGGTAACGTGGGGCCGGGCTAGCGCAGTGAAAGTAGATAACCTGATGAGCAGTGTGTTGCCGGCGTCTGCGTTTGCCCTGCTTCTTCTTACTTAGCTTTCGGTGTCTGCTATAAAATCACGTCGGCGTGCAACGGCAACGTAACAATGCAGCTAAAACGAATCTTCAGTGAAGAAAATTTGACATAGCGATGTCGTTTTCGTGCTGAAAGGACTCGACAACCATATAATGTCACGCAAAATTTTTAATATAGACAAATAAATCCATTCTCCACGGCAGCTCCGACTAGCCAGTGCCAGAGTTATCGGCGGGTACCACCTTCTATTGATGTCGGAACGGGGCAGTGTCCGGCTATTAAAAAGAAAATTAAGTTTTGACCGCGTAATAATGCATCTTTAATGCGTACAAGCCCCTTGACGCAGTGATTTTTCACGGTTTTTGGACGTCAGGTGACAGACAGGCGAAGTGGACGCGGCCCGAAAACTTTTGACCAATTGCGGATGGCTGATGTTTACCATCAGCCATCCGCATAGATAAAAAAAATGCATAGAATCGAAAAATAATATTTTTTGTTCGGTCTCACATGCAATAATAGTGTGCACACGTTATAAGAGTGAGTAGCTCTCACGTTTTTAACAGCGGAGCTGTTTAAGCCGAGCGTTAGTCCGTAACCTGCGGACAGAAATTGTGGGCCGATCCTGGCGGTTAGAGCAGAAAGGGTCCAAGCGCAATGACACATACCTCTGTGAACTGGCGAAGCTGAGCCTGTTAAGTCTAGCTAAGCATGGTTGGGACTACTTAAGCTTAGTCTCTCATCGATAGACAATCGATAGTCAACCAGCAGCTAATCTATAATCGAGAATGATCAATAATTCCGGAAATGCTGGGAATGACTTGGTAGTGCTTAGCCTAGTCCAAAAGCCATGCCAAGCTAGGTGCCCATCAGCTACGCTTTCTCTGTAGCATTGAGCCTCCCGTGCAAGCTACGCTAATATTTTTTCCTTTACGTTGCGTGAAAAAAAAATATCTTGCCATTTTGTGGAATTATACGTGTACCTCTGAGAAGTCGATTCTTTGTTCGTGGGCGATGGACGCGGACCAACCCAGACGTGTGCCAGATTCGGCGACGTCAGCGGTGGCCGCGTCAAGAAAGCGGACTGGCCCTCACAGCAACTCTGACAGCGAGGACACCCATATCTACTCACTGAGCAGCGAGGAGGCCTCCGACGACGATGACTTCGAACTTGTTTGAGCCGTAAGGCGAAGAGACGCAACACCAGGACCTCTTCGTCATCGAGCACATTGAATGAAAGACCACAACAGAGGCCTGCGACCAACACCTCCTCTTCGTTCCTGCTGTACCCAACGGGAACATGAAACGCCTCAACAGGCAAACCGTTTTGGCTGCTAGAGGCACTGGTGCCGAATGAAATTATCGACATCAGAGTAAACACGCGCAAGAACGTCCTGGCGATCGACGTTACTCATGCAGCCGCACTGAATACCCTGCGCAACGTCACCGACCTGGATGGAATGAAGGTCCGTTCCCACATCCCGCTGGGCTCTGACATCGTCACCGGTGTCATCTACGATGTAGATTCCGCGATTCCCAGCTCCGACTTGGAAGTTCTTGTGAAACCAGCCAGTGAAGCTGATGTCATCACGAGTGTTACCCGCCTGGGCAGCTCACGCTGTTTGAAGATATTGTTCAAGGGAGACTGTCTACCTTCATATGTAAAGGTAGGCCACTTTCGACATCCTGTGCGACCTTTCGTACCGAAGCCACTACAATGCCTCAATGCATGAGGCTGGGCACGTGAGAAGCGTTTGCGAGAATGCAGCAGTGTGTTCTCGCTGCTCTGAAACGCACTCCGCGGATGATTGCAGGGCCACTGTTCCAACATACATCACGGTTGACAACCTCAGAGCACACATTCGACACCTGTGTCGCTCGAATTGTCATGGGCCCCATGAAGCTTCATCAAAGGATTGCCCAAACATGAAAAGGGATCTGGCTGTATTAAAACAAATGGCGAGAGACCATTCGTCTCACCGAGAGGCTGCCAAAACCTCAGAAAGCGGCGATATCGTCGCCGACATTCGTGAAGAAAATCAGCGTCTCTACCGCGTCTGTCGCATATCCACCGGCTCCACGCCCTTGCCGCCCAGACCGGTCACGGCTGATAGGAACCAGAATGCTGGAAAAAGTGAGACTGCGGTTGATGCAGCTTGGCCTAGGTTGCCAAGACCAGCCACACGCACATCGGCAACCACGAATGCTGAACCTCCCGCCGATAACTGCTGAAGAGGACAAACAAGTGATCGCGATGCTTCGATCAATGATGAACGCCATTCGCGTGCTCCTAGGCAAGCTAAAAACGCCGTCAGCTCAAAGTGCCTACAGGTACTGGATGCTCTAAATCCAGTACTTGCAAGCCTTGAGTAGACACCATGGGTCCAATACTGTCATTTCGCACTGAGGTCAGACAAGCTTCGATTTTACAGTGGAACGCCAGAGGCTTGAGGTCCCGCATCTCATCCTTCCGTCAATATGTTTTCACAAATCGGATTCCCATAATCGTTATTTGTGAACCCAACGTACTTACTCCCATCAAACTGTCAGGGTACGAACCATTTTTGTCATCTACGTGCGAGGAGCCAGCAAAATTGTCGTTTACATCCGCACGGATTTTACGTATGCCCACCATGCAGTACAACCACATGATGACAATCAGTATGTCTGCCTACGTGTAAAGAAGAAACACGTCTCATTCACACTCATTGGTGTCTACTTATCGCAGTCAGGACGATTTGAATGCGATAGACTGCGAGACATATTGTTACATACCAGTGGTCCTTGGATTATAACGGGCTATTTCAACGCACATCACTTGCTCTGGGGTAGCTCGGCAATCAATTCCAGAGGCAGGAATCTGGTAACTTCGCCAATGATCACGACCTTTGTGTGACGAATGACGGCAGTCCTACATACCTGCGAGGCCTCAAGTACAGCAGTTGCCTGATTTGACTTTGGTATCACGATGCTTCAGCTCGCAAGTACAGTGGTTTTCAGACATAGAAACGCATGGAAGTGAGTGACCCATATTCCCACTTGAAGATCAGGGGGCTAAACAATTCCTCCTCGTCGAATGCAGTACAACGTATCGATTGGACTAATTCAAGCTACATATGGAAAATGCATGCAGAGAAGACTTGGGCCATAGCCTAGAGGAAACCATCTCAGAGGCAATGCGAGAAGTTTCATGCCTCCTAACATTGAAAGCGAACCGTTCCCAATTTGACGTAGAACTGGAGAGGCTAACGGCACTTCGACGACGAGCTGAAGGAGGTACAGGCGCACGAAGGCAGTTTGTGACCTGAGAATGGCACGAAGAACACAGAAGAAAATTCAGCGCCGTTTGGAAAATAGCAGGAACAACGTTGGAAGTCCTTTTGTGAATCCCTGGACCCTCGTAAACCACTTTCATACATCTGGAGGACAGTTCGTGGCCTCCGCTCGTCTCCACAACAGCGACATCCCTTCATGGCCTTAGCCCTACATCACTGCCAGACGCAAGTTGAGGTGGCAAATAATTTTGTGCGCGGATCGCCGGCGTGTGTGTCACCCCCCACGACGAAGGTGTTAGTGTCGTCCCTGTGTCTCGCGTACCAGAAATGGAACTTCCATTTACTATGGAAGAACTTGACGCATCTTTGGCTGCTTCTCGACGTTCATCTTCACCAGGGCCTGACGGCATCACCTATGCAGCTCTTGTCCATCTTGGACGGGAGGCCAGGCAAGAGATGTTGAATTACTACAACCGCTCATGGCGTGACGGAATTGTCCTCTGCAATGGAAAATAGTCGGCTTGTACCGCTACTAAAAACAGGGAAGTCGCCTTTAGACCTGACATCATATCGCCCTATTGCCCTGGCAAGTTGCGTAGGTAAAGTAATGGAAAAAATGATCCTTACACGCTTAGAATGGTACCTTGAACGCCACAGTATATACCCTGACTCAATGACAGGCTTTCGGCGAGGCAGGTCTTCAATAGACAATGTTATCGACCTGACAACGTACATACAGCAACAAAATGTCTCAAGCGCATATCAGTGGCGCTCTTTCTTGATGTGAAAGGGGCGTACGATAATGTCACACATGAAGCAATCCTTGAATCACTGGAGGCTGTCGGAATCGGTGGCCGTAGTTTCAATGGATCAGAGACTATTTGACCAGAAGGTCCTTCTATGTGCAGACCGAAATGGCCCCTCTGCCAACTATTATACCTACTGCGGCGTCCCGCAGGGCGGGGTATTGAGCCCTATTCTGTTTAACCTAGCTATGATTGGCCTTGCTGAACTATTACCCAATACAATACACCTGTCGATCTACGGCGACGATATTTGTCTTGATCTTCTGCGGTGACTCGTCTTCAAGTGCGCGCAAGAATTCAGCGGGCAGCCACCCTAACTTGTTCCTATCTCCGAAAACAAGGCTTACTATGTCCATCGAAAAATGTGCGCTCATGCCTTTACGCGCAAACCATGTCACCGTACCCTGTTTCTCTCAATGGCCAGGATATTACATACCAGAAGTCTCACCGCTTCTTAGGTGTGATTATTGACAGGAACCTTTCATGGAGCCCCCACTGCATCTACCTGAAGCGGAGACTAATTTCAATTACATATAATGAAGTTCCTGTGTGGAAAAACTTGGGGAACGTCGGTACGGTCAATGCTGCAGCTGTACAGAACACTGTTTCTGGGCTTTTTACGATACAGCTTGCCGGTTTTGGCGAACACATGCAAAACAAATATTCGTACCCTCCAAAGTTTGCAAGGCCAGGCTGCGGACATGTCTTGGACTTCCACGATGCGCCTCGACTCATGCAACAATCGTGATTGCTAGAGACTACTTGATTCCAACATACATACGGTTGACAACCTCAGAGCACACATTCGACACCTGTGTCGCGTACCCAGTCATCACATTGCTGTTTTGCCGGCACAAGACTCAGGCCACGTTTTCGAAACTTGTTGCGACACATCAAGGCTGCCTTCCATCGGGATTTACACCAGCAGCAAGACCACTGTCACCCCCGTGTGTCTACGGCAGCACAAGTACACCTCACGATTCCGGGAATTACGAACAAGCTCATCATTCCCGGTAGCTCTACGACAGTTGACATTGTCATTGCTGAACGATGCATATGAAGTTAAGAACGCAGGTTTACACCGATGGATCTGTCTCAGGCACCAGCTCCACAGGCGCTTTTATCATCCCGACCTTACAAGTCACAAGGAAGTTCAAGTGTCCACATAACGACTTCTACGGCTACAGAACTTGCCGCTCTACGTGCTGCAGTTAATTACATCGTAGAAACACCACTCGAAAGTGGGTCATTTTTTGTGACTCCAAGGCAGCCCTTCAAAGTCTGCAGTCAGCTACGACGCAAGACACATGACAACTGGGTTTGAGACCAGAGAGGTTCTCCATCAAGCCCTCATGAACGGACATGACATCATCTTTCAATGGCTGCCGGGGCACTGTGGCATCGTCGGTAATGAACTTGCCGATGATGCCGCCCGGTCAGCCCATAAGGAAACCCTGACTGTTCCTATACCTTATCGAGGACAGACGCTGCGAAGGGTCTTCGTTTGCTCGCTCAAACCGAGAGAGAAACGTCATGGAGCAGCCCGGTTTTTACGAACTGTCATCTCCAACGGCTGGATCCTACAATGAGGCTACAAATTCCATCGAACTTCCCCCGCCGTGATGCAACTTTACTTTGCCGCCTCTGGTTAGGAGTGACTATTACGAAAGCATACTCATTCCTTCTGGGCATGTCCGACACACCAATCTGTGACTCGTGCAACTGTGAGGAGACGGTGGAACACGTGTTGTGTTTTTGTCATCTTTATGAGACCGAACGTGACCTTCTCCGGAGTGTGTTAGACCGATTAGACAGCAGCCTTTTTCAGAGACAAAGATTCTTGGACCGTGGCCCCACGTCGCAGGCTTACAAAGCGACGCGGGCATTGTTACAGTTCATGAAGTCTACTGGCCTCAGTGACCGATTGTGAAGTGTTGGACAACCGCATGTGTTATACTGCGAGTGCTTTTTCCCTCCTCTCCTTTCTTTTCATCCCTTTAAACCCCTTCCCCCGTGTAGGGTAGCAAACCGGACGTGCTTCTGGTTGACCTCCCTGCCTTTCCTTCTTTTTTTTCCTCTCCTCCTCCTCCACGTTGCGTGAAAGACAAGTGAAGTTGGGCAATCATGGAGGCCTGATTGCAAAAATAGAATAGAAGCAGTTTGGAATAGCTTTTCGTTAAAGTGCCCCTGATGCCTTCGTGTGCGGTGTATTCTCGGCGCAATTAGTTAGCGTTGAAGCTAGAAGTAGCACGATGGACAATTCGCTCGCTGTTGCTGCCACTCTCCCCCACGCCAGCGTTTTGACAGCGAGTGTCCGCGCTTATCGAGAGAGATGTGCTCGTTTGTGATTGTGCGCGCGTGACAACGTGCAGGTTAATTTAGTTAGTAAGCGAATGTTTACAGCCGTTTATGCAGCTGATAAAACGACTAACCTTAGTTTGCACAGCTGTCTAATAAATTTCTGTCGCAATCAGTGATTCGCCTGTCGGGAGAAATTGACCTTATTGTTAATATTATCATAGTAAATATTATTATTACTTATTACGCTCAAGCCAGGCGCAATACACACAAGTTTCGAATACAGGCGCAGTTCTGTCTTCTTGCGACTGAGTGCCGATAATTTTTTTCGAGCAAATGGTGCACAGCGTGTCGTTTACAAAAAGCAGCTTGGTGTCTGCCACTGCGGATACGGTGGCATAGACATGTTGTAAATCTGGTTTTCTATTGGATGGCGCATATCAGCACGCAGAAAGAGAAATTCGGGTGGTGGGTCGATTCCTTGTTGGAAAAATGGATATATTCTCTCGCGCAAGTCATAGCTTTAAAGGTGAATCCAAAGTACAAGTGCCCAAAAATGGTGGTATTAGATAGTGTGGCTCTTTCCCGTCTCTTGTTTTCTTCCTGTTTGTTTTGGGCAGCGTCTCAATACATTAACATAACGTCACTGTCTCGTTCGACGGAAACACCTAAACATTTTGGCAGTGGTAGAGTCATCTGCGTTCGGCGTTCTTGGAAGTAGTCCCCGGCCGCGGTGATCAAAAAGTACAGCGCTACTTCATCTTTCTTTTCCTTTTATTAACCGTGCAACATTTAACGGTCGTGCGCGAAGGCGAGTACTACAAGCTTTTGCGCTGTAGTCGTTTTTTGTTGAAAGTTGCACACGTGGCTCCACTCTCGTGCGGCCGAGACATGGACTGTCAGGGTATGGTCATTTATCGGACAATTCCAGGGCTACTACTTTGTTTTCTCGCCAAAAAATTGTCCCACCCCCCTAGTCGGTCAAATAACAGCTACAACCTTACCACAAACAAGACAAATTGGCTTTGTGCTTTTGAAAGCGGATAGTGACAGTCTATCAACTCTTTGTCTTTGGATCTTAGCGCTTGCTTTTTTTCAAGCCCATGCTTCCCTAGAAAAAAGTCGTCAGAATTTTTTTTTTCTGGTTACAATAAGCATTCTCAATAGAAAGTTACATTTTCGACAGTATTCGTCTTCTCCCGCAGTGCGACGTGTGTGGCGGCGTTGTGTAGAGATTCGGGGAAAAAAACGGTCAAATACGATATTGAGCAGCTGATTGCTGCACTCTCGTTAAATGCTAAACGCTTTTTTGGTTGCATGACACCATTTACGCACCCTTACGTTGTCATTTTCTTGGCACATGAAAAATTTGTGCTCTTCAAATGAATGTTCTATGGTGTAAGTGCTGCATTGTTTTGCTTATTTTATTTAATGTACTAAGCTTGAAAATGCCGCTAGTCAGACATAATAGAGCACAGAGAAAAGGCCCAACTGCACGCGGCATGGTCTTATCCTTACAATAAATTCGCTAACGAGACAGATCATGAATCCAACTACAAAATGATATCTCGAACCAAAGGAATGTGGAAAAAACCACTAGGACACAATAAGTTCGACAATCTTATTGTTAACAGGTGATTCAAGGGTGACGCAACGCGACAACTGTTGCATATGACGGCGTGCATACGACTAGACCATCAATAGAATAACATGACTTTAGTGAACCAAGAACCAATATGCAGGCCATGCGGTAAAATTTATAGCAACACATTTTCAGCATTGTTCGTACAACTCAACGCTTGAAGCCTGTGTATATTTGCGGCGGTAGGTATGTTTTATTGCTGCATGGCCCACTTTGGTTATTAGCCTGCGTACACCGTGACTAAATTTCGCCTCATCGCACGCACATTTAAGCCTTCTTGAAAACAGAACCAGGACGATTCAGTCACTGGAACAGCCTTTCATTATTTATCACACAGTCCCATATTCGCTCGAGGAGGATTATAGCGGGGAGCATGTATACACGCATTAAACTTTTTTTCAAGGTAAGATTATAAGAAGTGCTACCCAAACCAAACAAGATCTAAAACAAAGTAACAAAGCACCAGGGGCCGAATTCACAAAGCTTTTCGATCGTAAGTGCTGCACCACGATTGGCTGACCTGCTTCTGCAAACAGTTTTAGCGTGAGAACGTTTTGTGAATCGGGCCCCAGTAGTAGCATACAGTAGTACCATGAGCCTAAAAGAAAAAAAAGATTTTGAAATTAAAGGCGGTAATTTGTACATTACCAGGAATTTGGGACATCGCCGAACAGCACCTCTAGCGGCCGCCTCTGAAAACATACGCGTTTTCTACGGGAGAGCATCGTTTTTTCTTTCAAATAACTAATATAGAAGCCATGTTTTAAAATTTCCCATGGAAATAGGCTCTTGGCGCTTAGCTAGAAATAACATGCAAGTGGTACCATTACATACGGCAGAAAACTCGTTCCAAATTGCGGGCGAAGTTTCAATTATGGGAGTCTATTGAAAAGCCAAAATTTTGGAGGCTTTTTTGGCCAGTAAAAAGCAATTTGCGATGAACCTATTACATTGACTGACGTATTCCTGGGGATTTATCAACTTCAATTTCAATGATTTATCAACTTCAATGAATCAGCTTTCAGCTAGTTGCAGCAGCAGTTCTTGAAATGGCAAAGAAGTCGTTCCAATATCGCAGTTTTCATAACAAGGTCGCGGAATTTATTGTGGTATATATAAACCTTTTTCGCCAACAGCAGCGCTTCGAAGCGGTAGCCGAGCTTGTTGAGCGACCACAGATCAAGATCCTGATAACCAGGATCGTGAATTCGCAGGTTCGAAGCCAGCTGTGCCGCGCTTCTTTTATCACTTTGTCGCTGCTTAGTTTGGCAGTTTATCCAATGGCATATTCCGAAAGCAGACATAAGGGGCGCGATCTTGTACGCGTTCCAAAATGGAACGGAGGCGTTCCGTTCCATCGAGCCGCACACGATTGGTCAATTTCAACCGCGACGTTCAAATTGACCATCGTGTGCGGCTCGATGGAACGGAACGCCTCCGTACCATTTTGTAACGCGTACAAGATCGCGCCCTTGGTTACGGTTCTTGTTTAGTTTCTTTCTACTGTACCAAAGTCTTCCTAAAAAAGCTGGCTGGTTTCGAGAACATGCGAACGTGTTTCCAAAAATTTTTGCACTTTAGGTATATTGTACTTTGGAAAATAAACGCAGGTAACGTGTTTTGAAAGTACATTTCTTTCCTAAGGTGAATATTTATGAAGACATTACTAAGAATATTTTGCCTTTTCAGCTACGTCTTGGGAAAGGCGTGTTTTGTGCAACTCTTGTGCGGCTTGGAACGTGCCACAAAAATAAATAGCGCCCAGTGTGTGCAATTAAAAGACACAGAAATAGAAAAGTTGGCTGCAGCCCCAGACGTAGTATTTTTACAAAGGAATACAGTTGAAGCTATTTGACTGAGTGTATTTGCATTATATCAAAGCAGAATTTTTGCGTATACCTGACCTTCAGTGCAAATGAAGGATATCCGAATTATTGCACAAGCGTGTTTGCTTAGTAAAAACCAGTACCTCGAAACATAAACATTCTACCCTCAATATGCAGCGCACGTGTCCTATCATTTGAACCATTCTATACCTTCACAAAATTCCAGAAATACTAAAGTCT
Organism: Dermacentor silvarum; assembly: GCF_013339745.2. Classification (NCBI taxonomy): domain Eukaryota; kingdom Metazoa; phylum Arthropoda; class Arachnida; order Ixodida; family Ixodidae; genus Dermacentor; species Dermacentor silvarum. The sequence goes on from NW_023606146.1 coordinate 109,399, forward strand.
TCATATCCTTTTACCCTTTTACCACAACTTACGCAGAGGAGATTGGAAATTATGCGAAAAGACTCTGGGACGTGTTAATGTAGCCGTCGTGTAAAAATAGAGAACGACTCCAATCACAGACCACACCCTTTTTGAATTATGCCCACAAAGTTGTGCAAGAGGACACTGTTTTCGGCTACAATTACCGAAGTTGCCATATGGTGTTGGGCTGCTGAGCACGAGGTCGCGGGATCGAATCCCGGCCACGCGGCCGCATTTCGATGGGGGCGAAATGCGAAAACACCCGTGTACTTAGATTTAGGTGCACGTTAAAGAACCCCAGGTGGTCTAAATTTCCGGAGTCCCCCACTACGGCGTGCCTCATAATCAGAACTGATTTTGGCACGTAAAACCCCATAATTTAATTTTTTTTAAGTTGCCATATAGCATTCTGCTGTTCTGTTCTTGACTAACTGTATTGCTGAATCAGGTCACAGCACCATGCTATGATTACTGGTGCAATTCTTTAGTAATTATGTGCGAATATTCTCCTACCCTAAATTTAACATGTTTGAATAATTGAAGAAACATGAGAAAGGACCGTGACGGTTTGCAGAAACGTTCCTTTATTATAATCGTTTATGACTCATATCGGTACGGTCGTTTTGTCATGATCACGCCAGCGTGCACTGAGCATCATTTATCATTTTGTCTACTGCCTATAAATAAAATACAAAAGTGTCGTTCCTTGTGTGTGAGTAGCACAATGGCAGCTGAACCTTTCACATGGTCCTACTAAGCCAAACTTTTCCTTTTCTGCCATGGTGCCACAGGACATGTCAATTTCACACTTGATTTTCACCCTTTCAGTTTCCTAGAAAGCATAGGGAGGTACACAAGACGAACAGGTGAAATTTTGAAGTAGTCCTGAGATGTGAGTAAAATTTCATAGGCAATGTTATTATCCTTTTTTGTTTACAAATTTATTACACCTCATTGGTGATAATAATGATGTACTACAAAGTAGTTCAGTTCTTATATTTAATACAACATGTCTGAGATGGCTGTCCTGAAAATTAACCAGGTGTAAGCATTGCATGACATTGGCTGGAAGGTCATTCATTAAAATATGTGTGCAGAATAAAGAAAATACAGGTGTTCAATGGCACAGTCACCGTCAAAAGTTTACGCGGCCGAGATTCTGCGAATAAGTTCATTTTCAACGCAGCTACGCCCACAGCCAGTAAAAGTATGCAAAACTTTTGTTTACTCTAGACCAGGATACGCTGTAAATCCGAATGCCACGATGCGTGCCTCAGGCGTAGAAATATATTATTTTTTCAGCTTCAGGCGTGCGAAAGCTTTGGACGCTGACGTTCTGAAGGCCAGGCTGCTTTTTAGCTTATACGTGATAAAAAAGCGCCGAGCTCTTGATGATGGAATATTAGAGCGTAGAATTGTAGAACTTGTGCAAGGTCAGGTGAATTCACGACGCAAACCTAGCGATAGAAGCTCAGCATGCTTTTTGTTTATTAACACTGATGATAAATGAATAATCAGAGTAAATTAATGTTACTGCCCGTTTATGAACAGACTCGAGTGTAACGCATACGTTCTATATCACTGAAGGTTCCATGCTAATTCCATACATTCATATTCGAATTTTGGCCTGTCTTACGCCTACCGAATCTTTAGCAATGAGAAGAGGTAGGCAATTGCTTCTTGGGATGTAACCGAGGCCATGGTAGATGTGATTAGTAATGCGGTATATGTGAATAGGCTGACTGGAATTATTACATGAAGTACGCCAACGTACCTAGGTTAAGTCACGGTGGAAATTACAGAGCCCTTTATTGTATATGTTGAAGTCATGGGAGAGTGTCTCTGCTAAAAAGTTACAACTTTAATAATATCACGACTGAGTAGCCTTCTGTTAAACTGTTGGTAAAAATACTGTGTACGAAGTTCTATTGTGGTTTAAACTGCAACGTTATCAGCGCTTCCAAAAGAAAGCCACTACAAGTCCATCTTTCTCGGGCGTTCATTTCACCTAGGTACCCCTGCCTGACTCGTGACCTTTATATTTTTAAATCTGCCCCGATGACGTAAGTTACGTTGCGGGAAAAATAAATACCCTTTCTAAAGAATGAACTATCACAGCTTCCCGACAAAGCGCGGTACGTTGGCGCAAGTCGTCATGTGTGATCACGATAAGAACGACCGCCCGTCGTTAAAAATGACTTGTCGCTCCCCGGTTTTTCTTTTTTTCAAGGACGCAACTAACCCGTAGAAGGGTAATCCCGACCTTGGCATAACGCTTGCGACTTTTCTGGTTCCGGACGAGCGCGTTTCTTTGTGTATAATTCAGGCGCCTGGCATCGAAAGGCTTATACACCTTTAAACAGCGAAAGGCTTTCACAGTCACTTCTGTAGCTCCACGGAAAGCGCGGACAATCAGTCCACTTTCAGCATGAGCGCTCTGACCCAAGACACATATTTGCGAGAAAGGAGCTCCTATATTACCCATAGCGAGAAATGTATCCACAAATTACACCTCATTATACCGATGTGTTTATGAGCCGCACTCTGGTGCCTGTATTCCGTATTATGACAAAAAATAGTTTGTGCAGTGTCAGTAGCCTAAACGTAAAACAGGAAATTGAAGTCATCACAAAGACTGTCATATATCATAAATGCAAGAAAAAAACTTAAACTGTACTTGATAATACTCGCAATGCAAACTTTGATGCATGTGATTCATTTCAATTTCCTATCTGTTCCGACCCGCCGTGGTTTCTGAGTGGCTATGGTGTTGGGTTGCTGAGCACGAGGTCGCGGGATCGAATCCCGGCCACGGCGGCCGCATTTCGATGGGGGCTAAATGTGAAAACACCCGTGTACTTAGATTTAGGTGCACGGTAAAGAACCCCAGGTGGTCCAAATTATTCCGGAGTCCCTAACTACGGCGTGCCTCATAATCAGATCGTGGTTTTGGCACGTAAAAGCCTATAGTTTAATTAAATTTTTTAAACCTAGATGTTGCTAATCGTAGTGTTTAAGGGGAAATAAACATGCACTCCTAGCGCGCGCAGAAACTACGCCGGTTTCTAGCGAGGGGAGCTTCGCGCCGTGACGCAGCAGACCCCTTCAAGCATTGACAGTGCAGCATGCTGCCGGCCGAAATATACGGGCGGTGGGGTGCAACTCGGAATTGGCGGAGGTTGCCGTTGCAACGCGAGGATAATTGGATGTGACGGACGTTCGCGCCGAAGATTAAAAAGATTGTTGATATTAAAGCGATAGCTGTGCACTATGACGTAGCCAAACATGGCGGGTTTTAACGTTGGATCATGAACGCTATCACAGAGAAGGTTTACTGCAAAGAGTTATATGGTGGGTAGAGGCGCGGTGGGGTTTAAAGCGATAGCCCTGTGGCGGCCCATGCGCAAAAAAATTGTACCTTAAGTATCCTTACGTGATTTGAATGCGAAAGCATTATGACTTCTCTTAGTCATTACCAATAAATACTTTTAAGTATTACAACCTGTTTGCGATCCTTCCTTCACTTTCTTTTCTCTGCGTTCATTAATCACCAGACCACAACCATTCAGAACTCATCGCCAAGTAGCTACGAGTTAATATGGTGATCCACCTTAATCCACCTTAACCAAATTTCATTGTAATTTTTTACTTCACCTTAATTCACTTGACTCCACCTTAAGTCACCCTACTCTAACTTGTTGTAACTTTAATTCACTTCACTGTAATTCACCTTAATTCACAATAACTACCCATAATTACTACTAATTGACGTTGTAATACCATTTACTATCTTCTATATTACTACTGATTTCATTCAACGCTGATGATGTCACATTGACTTTTGATACCACTCGTTGTGAACGACGCCGGCTTTTCTGCCTCATGGCTCATGTAATGCTTTCGCATTAATGACTACTGTAGACGACAACGGTCCGTCTGTACGGCAGAGTAAACAGCTTTCCCACTTTCATCTTTCATTGCGATTTGCGCAGCCCCGGTGCGCGGCATACCGTCATGCTCAGAGTTGCTGCAGATGGTTGTTGCGCGGCAACGAGGGCAAGCGTGTATACTGCTCGAGTGCACGCGATAGGAGTGAGACCGCTGCTCCGGCCTAAGCGGCCAGATGTGCTTCCTGGCGCCGTGGTTGGAACGCGCCTTTGCCGATACGGATGGCACAAGAGCTGAAGCCGGCGTTGTTTCCGCCATGTTCTCTGCTCTGTGCCGCGTAGAACGAGTTATATCACTTGTCACGGCGTGACGACGCCGGTGGCGCGAGGAAAAGAGAGGCCCCGCGTATACAGGGGCACTATCCCTCACCAGTACACGGGAGCCCAAGCCCAGAGTCCACTAAAGTTTGCTTAAGTGATTTAATAGTGGAGATGTGGTTTATGGTAAATGAAAAAAATAATCACGATAAGTAAGCCAGAGAATGTTGATTCCACTGTCAATCTGCATAAAATCGACAAATTTAACACATGAAAACTTTTCTATAATCGCAATGGAACATTCGCATCACTTATGCTAAAACACTGCGTTGGATCTCATGTGAAGCTTTCATTGTTGTTGTACTTCCTCTATAATAATCATTGAGTAATAATGCAATACTAGTAGCAGTAGGGTAGTAATAGCAGTAGTAGCACTGATGGGACTTCAGACCCCCCCCGAAATTACTTCGTGCTGGCAGGCACCGCCGACCAAACAACCACCGGCGCCGGGAATCCTTCTGGATTTTGTCTACAGTGTCTTTTTCACGCTCGAAAAGACATTTCGGCACGCACATTGCGAACTCGGGCTGGATTTCGTCGCAGCGCCCTTGGCACCTGGACTCACATAACGCAAGGAGCCCCATCCGAGCACAAACTTTCAAGGGTTTTCGATAGCGAGCGGGCGCACTGCGGCATCTCGCAGCGGCCGGGGAATCTACGGAGCGCATGGAATTCAATTCCTAAACTTTATGGGTATAAAGTTCCCATAAACTTATGACGCGAAAGGTGCACTGACATTTCCAAAGGCGTGCTTTAGATTTTCAACTCTGGAAATTTATGGGTTTAATGTTTTATAAACTTGAGCTAACATGCGCGCACTGGAACCCTCGTGTCCAAGCCGTTTCAGAAATGGAAGCCCGCGCTCGCAATCTTCCACACACACGAAAATACTAAATATGACCGTGACTGCCAGCTGGCAGCTGATAATTTTCTCCAAACATTTTCAGGAAGGGCGCCCGATGTGATCAATCAGCTGGACCAGGGCAGGCAAAGTAAAATAAGAGAAAAGAAGAAAGTTAACGGCCTATTTTTCAGGCGGTTCTTTTTTGCGGACGACAAGGTCTGGCTCTCCGTGGCCATAGGGACAGTGGTCCTATGGATTTAAGCAAATCCCCTCTGAAAATATTGGTATTTTCAGAGCGCTTCTTCATTTGCGAGCTGATTGTGGAGATACATATCTGAAGAACCATTTGGATGTTGCCCCAGTAATACCTCGCATTTGAGTCCAGATGTACAAAACCAAATTATAGAAATTTGTGGTGAAATTATCAAAGAAAGCCTAGATGCAAAAGTAAATGGTGCAGGCCGCTTCTCCATATTTGCTGATGAAACGACGGATATTGCCGGTATCCAACAGTTTACTGTTTGTGCAAGGTACCTAAACAAGGATGCCAACGACATCGAAGGAGTACTTTTAGGTTTTAGCACCGGAATAGATGCCCTCTCTCATTGCGACTGCAGGTTCTATGTAAATGTGTAGAAACGGCTTCAGATTCTAGCCACCCTTCCAGTGACCACTTCAAGCGCAGATAGTATATTTTTAACATGAGATTAGAAAAACTACTTGCGCTCTACAATGTCTGAAGAACACGTGGTTAGGCAGGCAAAGTAAAATAAGAGAAAACAGAAGAAAGTTAACGGCCTATTTTTGAGGCGGTTCTTTTTTGCGGACGACGAGGTCTGGCTCGACAAGGATGCCGACGTCCACAGAGACGTCGGCATCAACGTGTCCGAAGTCATTGACCGCTTCACTAAACTTCCCCGCCGAGTGAAGTTTGTCCTTTAGATAGCGAAGCGGCAAAAATCAATGCAAGTAAAGGTTCTGTTCCTTCAGGTCCATAAACGCGTAATTATGAAAACGTATGACTGTTCATTTTCTAAAACCGCAGAAATTATCGCTGTTTATTCAAACAGGTAGCATCATGATCAAAGTTATCGTGTGAAAACGAAAATTACGAGGACATCATTAAAAATTTTTACCGACCTTGTTTATTGAAAGCCCGGCCCTCGCGGCGTTTCCCAACAAACACACTCGGATATTGGGTAGTTTAACTTGCCGCATCATCTGTGGCTTTCGTTTGGTCTTTTCTTTCCTTTTTAGCTACCCGCTTTTACTTCTTTTTTGAGCCGAAGCAATACCCTTCCTTAATTTTGGGTGCAGAAAATTTGTCGCCGCTCTGCAGGCAGTTAAATTACACATTTTCGTACTGATTTTTGCATTATTCCTCTATTATCTACCCATATGGTGCTGTCGCGACCGCCGCATGGCCCAAGTACATATCACGAGTTACTTTCAGACATAGCGCAAAAAAGTACGCACAACACACACGAAGACACGACAGACGCGGACGAGCGCTACTACCAACCGTTTATTTCAGTCAACAAACCCTCCGATTTCTAAGGTGAACCACGTACACCAGTGTCACGCCCCTTTCCCATGCGAGGTGATAAAAAGAAATCTAAAAAAGTTAACAGTACTATCTCCCTCAGGCAACAGAGTTCAAATAGTTCAGTTCGGCACTGTGCAAAAGAATATCTGAGTTCTTGTGGATGTAGAATGCTTCTAGAGCCACTCGAGCCTTGTAGCTTGCAGATTTGCCTAAGATAGTGGTCTCATAAAATCGTGCCTCGCAACCACACGTAATGATGTGGGCAACTAAATGTGCATACTTGTCCTCTTTTTCTTAACTTTTAGCGCATGCTCCCTGAGCCGGTCGTTTATGCACCGTTCGGTTTGGCCGATGTACACCTTCCCGCACAACAAGGGGACGGAGTATGCCACTCCTGTCGCACACCCCACGAAGCGGCTATCGTGGCTGGTTTGGCAACCTCCTTTCCTGTCCCCGCAAATTCGAGGGCAGAGCCTGGATAGCTTATTAGGAGCCGTGAAGACCACAGGAATACGATGCCTGTTCGCAACCTTCTTCAGGTTGTGCGAGACCTGATGCATATAAGGCATGGCTACGGGTTCGCCATCCATCGCTGGGTCTCAGCTCTTTCCGCTCCAGCTCTGTTCTTTACCCTCTGCAGGATCTAGACTCGGCCACCGCAACAACAAGCAACTCAGGGAATCCCGCTGCTAATAGGCGACCAATCTGATTGTCAAAGCTATGCTGCATTGAATGCGGGCATGACTTACGGAGCGCAGCATCCAGACATTGTAATGCGATGCCCCTTTTTACTATTTTAGAGTGGGCAGATTCAAAAGGCAGGGACACTTCTTAATCCGTGGGAGGTACTCTCAGCAAACATGGCCTACACTAAATTTTAGCCTGAGATCCAGGAATTGTAACCCCTCAGTTCCAAGCAATTCATGAGTGAAACTCAAACCCTGCCCAGCTTGAATAAAAACATCAAAATACTCCCAGGGCAGTGAAACCGTCCTCTTTCTTTAAAAGAATTAAAAAGTCATCGACGTACCGAAACACTTTGAATACCTTCCCCCCATTAAAAGCCAAATCAAGCGCACTGTCAATATCAGCTAAAATATGTCGCATAGAATCGGAGCCACGCAAGACCTAATACACACTCCTCTACGTTGCAGAAAAGGCTGCTCGTTAAAAACAATCAATGTTACACTAAGATAAAATTCTAAAAGATTAAATTATGAACCGACAAGCAAGCGGAGTTTTGGAAATCGCATTCGCCACTCTGTTCAATGCACTTCCTAACAGCAACTAAAAGCTTATCTTGAGGTACTGAATAAAACAAGTCCTCAACGTCGACAGACAAGCCATAATCTATACTCTCGTTGTGTTTCACATATTCAGTGACTTCTTCAGATTTCCTCACGCGGAAAGGATCAACAACCGTGAGTCACTTAAGGCTCTTCAGTAAAAACTGACTAACATTCTTTTGCCAAGCCCCCCCCCCCCTCTGCTCACAATGGTTCTGAAAGGGACATCTACCTTATGTGTTTTTGCAGAAAAAAACCTTCAGACTGTTCCCCTTACTATTTCTAATAGCACTAGCAAGATCATTCAATTCCAAGTCCTTACAAAATTTGATGAACTTAGTCTTAACCCTCACTGCACTTTTTTAAACAGCCACAAAGTTCTTGTCCACTGCCGCTTGGGCTTTTTCATTGAACATGCCTTTCGGCATCACAACAAATCCACCTTCCTTGTCAGCTTCTAGGAGAACCAAACTGTTCTGCCAAACTGAAAGAAACTAGGTTAGACCAACTAGCCCAACAGGCGGTCCTTCTGGAACATATCACGATTTCTGCGATCATAGTTTTGTACTTGCCTGGATCGTCTGTCTTTCTATGCGTAAAGCTACTACTATGTGTGACTGCGCAACATGTCTATTTGTCTTGTTTGACGCATTACACATACATACGTTATCGTTTATACTTGGATATTATACATATATTTAAACATCTTGTTGCGAGGCTTTGTGTATACAAACAGTGCATTTTGTTACCAGTGACACTTTTGTGCCCTTTATCAACTTGTATCTTCGCACTTGTATATTCCATTCTATTTTCGCATTTCTAATGTACATCTTGCAGAACTCCTGCTTCTTATATGTACTCACTGTTGCGACTATATTATCGGTATAATTACAATACACGACCGGTAACAACTGCTCATTCGCAATCTATTGCAACGAAGGACAGCGCCATTGAGGTTTTTCCCTGGCCGTTGCATATGTACAGTCACGAGCCAAAGTTTGTGGACCAAGGTATGGTATGATGGATAAAGCTTTATTACGGTCCCTGGAACGCGCGTCAGCACGTAGCGGGCCGCTCCCACGTCGGTACAGAAAGGCCGAGCCTCTCTGCTGCCACGATTTTATTTTTTTTTCCTTCGCAGCCTGGCCATTCCGGCTGAAATCAAGAGCGCAAGCCTACGTGCGCGTGATGGACCAATACAACGTATTAAGCTAATTCGGGGCCGTGCAGCTGCACTTGAATATATTGAAATTTTTTCTGATGCCATGGTCACCAAACTTCTGCTCGCGACTGTACAAAAAGTAAACAAGGTTCTTTAATGACAAAGATTTATCAAAATATTTGTGCTCAACTTGTTCTTTTCATAGCTTTACGTTTTTCGCACCAGCTGTATGCACTGATTTGCTGGTTTGGAACTGATATTCTATGATGTTCTGATGTTCTAAAGTTCGTGTGATATTTTCTTTACTAATTAAATAGACAAAAAAACGCGGAAGCATTGATATCAGTTATTTCTGCCACAATTTTTGGGACGTACGATAATATCTTTTATGAAAAAATACATATTTTACTTGACAGTGGGTAGCACTCAGTAGTTTGTTTGCAGCCTCTAATATACATGACATTGGCAATGGCAAGCAGTTACGATTGATGTATTTGATTCGGAGGAGGCCGCGCTGCAACGTGAGCCCCCCCCCTCTCCGAACAAAATTTCTGGCTATGCCACTGTGCAGTGAAGCAGGTCTTCGAACACTGACCAGTTACAGATGATTTTCTGCATTTACACCCGTCGCTTACCAAGAGCTTAGAAAAGGTGTTCGGAAAAGTAGCAAATTTTCTTTACAAAGCCACTAATTTATTTTGTTCACAGGAACCTCCCTGAGAAAACTGACGTCAATCCGAGCATTTTTGACGTGATTTTACTCTTTGCGGGTCGGCCATTTTCGTTATGGCTCGGTTTCGCCAAGGTCCTGCTGCCAATGGCACCGAAAATATAGCCATGCACCTAAGGCTTTCGCCTTCGAAAAGAAATTCCGTGGCAGTGAACAACTCGATCAGGCACCTGCAGCAAATGAGCAAATGGACTCGTAAACTGAGGCCAACCGAGATTAAGGTGTCAATCATGCGACTGCATATCCTGAAACATGCGCCCATCGCGACCATTTAGCAAGCTTACATTATTATTTTAGAATCAGCTTTCGAGAAATGAAGCGATAAAAGGGCATTTTTGCTTTTCTGATTCGATCGGACAAAAAGTTGGACGAGGAAAAGATGGACGGAAGGGGGGGGGGGGGGGGCAGCCGCTTTCAAGATTCTGCACCCGCTTTCTCGAAGTGGGGCTGAGCCTCTAAACGACTATCAATAGCACAAAACTACTGATTCACAATAGACTAGCTGGCCGCGTCTTATACGCTCGGCGTTTATCAGATCAGCCATTCCTGATTCGCGCTCGTCCATGCCGGACGGTGAAAGGTGTTGGCGTGGGCCCCTTTTTTTTTCTTTTATTGTTAAAACGTGTATTCTGTTATCGTCCAGTACACTTCGTGCGTCATCGCGCGAATTTCGAATCTTAAAGGTCCGTACGCCACGTGGTGTAAAAGCTGTGAACTAAAGGCGATGTCCAGAATTGCTGGGGTTGTAGCTCTCTGGAGCATTGACTGTTTTCGTTACTTTCAATCCTCAACGGTGTTTTCCTGGCTGTTGCTGTTGCTGGCTTGAAAATGCATTTCGAATCGTAGATATCACAAGTGAAATGTTCAAGAATTGGTTCGTGTTGTGTCGTGCCAGGATGCAGCCTTCGTTCAGGAACCAACTCCCTTTTGAAAGTGCGAACGTTTAGGTTGCCTATCGAGGCTGACAGGAGAAACGCCTGGATAGCAGCGGTGCGCCGGGACAAGTGGCAGCTTACCAAGAGCACCCAGATTTGCTCTGCTCGCTTCATCCAAGGTACGTTACTACGTGGAGTAGCCGGCATGCTATAATGCGGAATAATAAAAGTGCTACTGCGCGATTGTTCTGGCCATATGTCGTGTAACTCAGGCGAGAGCAGCTCGACTCTCGCCCTGAGCTTGCCCGCTCGTCCAGTTTCTTGCGCCTTCGTGGAAGGCCATGCTACGAACATGAGTTTAAATTATTGTTTAGCGGGTGCCACGCTGCCGCCGTTTTTTTTCGTATCTGGGGGACAAGTGCACTTCTGCAGCTTCACTACCATAGGTAGTACACGTGCATATTGGTTTATCATATTTAACGTCCCAAAGCGACTCAGGCTATGACGGACGCCGCAGTATAGGGCTCCGGATAATTTCAACCACCTGTGGTTCTTTAACGTGCACTGACATCGCACAGTACGCGGACCTCTAGCAATTCGCCTCGATCGAAATGCGACGGCCGGGGCGGCCCAAACGGCGTCATTCGGGCCAGCAGCCGGGCACCGCAACCGCCCAGCCACCGCAGCGGCATGTGAGCAATCGTATCGGTATCGCAGAACAGAATCGCAGAAAAGCTAGCGATTTCCGTGCATGCATGTAGGAAGTTTCGGCCAAATTCTAAAAGCTTTACGAATTAACGGAGGCCAATCGTGAATTGAAATCTCGTGCTCAACACTACAGGTTTCATTTTGTTAGAAGTGCGGTAAATTCGTGAGCATTTAGGTTAGTCCCATTTCAGTCGACCTAGGTGTGTTGCACTAAATGACTTTTGAGAATGTACAGTTATTTGTGAATGCATATTGAAAAACAGTAAAAAGGCATATAACACAGAAAAAATGTGCATGTACACATGCACAGCTGACCACTTCATCCTCCATTTTGCAGCAATAAAAGTGCCCTTGCGAAATGCAAAAACGCCCGTGTGTTTGCATTGCAGTAGCACGTTAAAGAACCCCAGGCGGTCAAAATTAATCCGGAACTCTCCACTACGGGGAGCCTCATAATCAGAACTGGTTTGGGCACGTCAAACCCCAGAAACAAGAAGAAAGTGCCATTAAAATTTTGCTGGTTTACGGCAGTCCCATTACGTGCCTTGAAGGCAACAGTCTGCATTCATTGCATGTCCTCACCATAGCCTCCTATATACTTCATGCCTGCCCATCGGCGCCGAGAACGCAGGAAACCGGTCGTCGCGCCTAGTGCCGTCACTCACCACTAGGGCTGTAACCCCCCCCCCCCCTGAGGCCGACCTAACCCCCCCCCCCATTTTGTTTAACCCCTTTTCTTTCCTTGCGCATTCGAGTACTGCAACTAAGATGTAAGACGCGCAATCGTCTGCACACTCGCAAAGAGCGCATTTTTTGACAATTTCCTGTGAAGAAATCGAAATTAGTGCGGTTTAGATGGTATTGACAGACTGTCAACACCCCCCCCCCCCTGGCCGAGATCCTGGGTGCGCTACTGCTTCCAGCTGACCTCTTCAACCACCCAAAAAATATTCATCGGCGTCAGACGAGAGCTTTCTAGTCAGAACAAATCAAAGTGCATCTCTCTCAGCAAGTATCTGACGCATTCCACGTTTGCCACATTCAAACTTGGAGCCACTTCTCTGGAAGTTCTTCATCGCTCGGAATTTCATGAAATGAGATGCCCGGGACGTTTCTCTTACTGTACGAGTTGCATCTATATAGGTCACAACGATACGCCATACTACTGGGTATCAACTCGCAAAGTGCCCTATCAAACCACTTAAAGTAGCACAACTCACTCGTGACCACAATGTCTTCTTTTCGGCCAGAAGGCTCTCATTTGCGCTGCTGCTAGACGTCCTCAATGTGGCACCGACAGTCTCATAGCCACACTCCTTTAATACCCTGCCGCAGCTCATCGCGTCAATCGAAGGCAGAATGCATTTTTCCCCAGCCTGGACTGCTGCAGGAAGGTGGTGATCGCTCAGGAAGCCAGCGAACTGTCGGCAAGCGAGGCAAATGGGTATTGTCTCGATTTGACACTAATGGAGACGCGCACACGCAATTTTTCCCGCCTTTAACCATGCACGGCGGCTAGCGAACTATTCTGGGGTAGCAGCGCCCTAGCGGGTGACCTGCGAGGAGGTCAGGAGAGGAGGTTGAACGGCGCTCCCGGAGTGATTGCGCGGGCACAGAAAGTATATAGGAGGCTATGTCCTCACTAATACGATCCGCTTGTTTTGCAGGCCAGCCGTCATGTGATCCAAATCACCCTGACTACACCCCTACACTATTTCCGTATAGAGCACAAGGAAACTCTGGGCAGAAGATTGCAAGATATCAGCGTGCTCAAAGAAAAAGTCCCTTTGAACGAGCAGACAATGTTGCTGATTCCAGTTCCTACCCTTCAACATCCACAAGCGACGATACTGGCCTCTGTGACAGTCCAGAGATGTGTGATGGTGAAACGCAAACAGAACTCACCACAAAGGACATTGCAGTTCTCCTACAAGAAAATGAGGCGATGAAGCAACGTCTGAGAGATATGGAACACAGCTCTGAACCTGCTGAAAAGGAAGAAGCGATCAACCTTCCAGAAATTACATGAACTGTGGTGATGCAGTCAGATAAAACTTTGAAGTTTTACACAGGGCTAGTCTCTGCTACAATGTTCAGGGCTCTGCTGCAGTTTGTGTTGTCTATTTGGACAGCATCACACACGACATGCGTGGATGCAGAGCAGCAGCTTCTGGTGCTCATGAGACTGTGTTTGGCGCTGCTCACCAATGATCTTGCGTACAGATTCGGCATTTCATTAGGTTCCGTGAGTGTCATTTTCCATTCATGGCTTGATGTTCTAGCCAAGAACATTAAGAAGTTCATCATTTGGCCATCCCAACGAGCACTACGATCTCACCGCCTGCCAGCTTTTGAGGACACATTATTTGACAACCTGAGAGGTATAATTGACTGCACAGAAATATTTATTCAGCGACCAACCGCTCTGGAAGCTCAGAGTCAGACCTATTCCAATTACAAGCACCACAATACCGTGAAGGTACTTGTGATTTCACCTTCAGGTTCAGTAACTTTTGTGTCCAAGGCATGGGGTGGAAGAGCATCTGACAAAGATATCACACTGCGTTGTGGAGTGCTAGATATGGTTGAGGAAGGGGATAGCTTTCTGGTCGACAGAGGCTTCCGATGTGAAGAGATGTTTGCTGCTCGAGGTGCAACAATACTGATGCCCTCCTTGACAAAAAAACGACCACAGGTTTCAGGAGGAGAGATAACAACATCAAGTAAGCTCTCTCGGGTTCGCATCCATGTTCAAAGAGCTATTCAGCGACTGAAACTCTTCAGATCGTTCCAAGGTGTGCTACCGGTGAGCTTTGTTAAAAGATCAAGTGACATGGATTGTGCAATAATCGACAAGATGCTAGTCGTCTGCAGTGGGCTCTTCAACCTGCAAACTCCTATCATCAACAATCTTGACAAAGACATTACCATGGATCGTGAAGCAGCACGAACACTTGCTCCATTCTCCACGTGAACGTTATGCAATCGTGATGGAAAGTACCTGTGGTGTTATGTTTTTTCAGTGAGTAGGAGACTGCCATTTGAGAGAAGTAACATTTTTATGGCACACGCTTTTTCTACATCACATGCCAAGTGAAACCAAGATTATGTCGCATACAACTCAAGAATGAAGCAGTGAATGACACTCAAAGGGGACCCTCCAATCAGTGGTGTCGACCGACTTTCGTGACGTGGTTAATCTGCATGCACATGCTAGCGTGACCAAGTGGGCTTTCAGGTACAAGAAGATTAACTACGGATTAGCCGAACCAACTGCAACGTCATGCCATTGAGGATGGCCTCCTTGGTGGGGAATTTGCCACTTTGTTCTTCAATTGTATTGCATTGGTACGCTTTTCCATTTTTGCTAAACATGTTGAATATTGCCCCTTTTCCTTCACTCGTTTATCACATGTGTTCATTGCACTGAAGAATCATTACTGCAGACAAAAAGCGTGAGGTGAAGGCAGGCTTCAGCATTTTTGATATTAAAAGAAAGGTATAGATTCATCAATGTCTTTCCTTCTATTTTTACATTTTACGCTATTCGTGAACAGCATGTCTTCTCAGTCTACAAACTACTATTGTCGAGAGCCGCCTAGACTGAAGCTTGTTGGGCAAGTTGGTTGTAGATATGATATGAACAGCCTGAAACCAGTACAGAGAAAGAATGGGCATACAGCAATACGGCATCCGTGTTGCAGTGTGATCTTTCTTGCCCTGTCCTGGTTTTGCACTGTTTATGCAGCCCGAGCAGCTGGCTTTGTGCGATGGACCATTTTTGGCGTGCAGAAGCACTGCAAAGTGAGATGACTATGCCAGTGAGCTTAATCAACATGTACCCACATGCCACGTAAACGATATTTCGTTCCACTACTTCTTTGGCTATATTTGTGCTGATTTTGTCTCACTTTGAAATCACAGTTGTCAATATGGCAGGGTACCACGTTCAACTATTTTGCATGTTTAAACATGGCTTTCATTATATTGCAGGAATTTTACTACACTCATTGTACACATCAGGAAAACATAGCACCAGAAAAGCTGTGGATAAAAGAGTGCTTCCATTCACTCATTAGAAGACTGGCTGTCGGTTTGGCATTTCTTGCAAACCCACGATGCTGCAGTGCGTTTCAGTTCGACACACTTAAGATGAAATGTGGCTCTACACATTGAACAGCTAACAACATGGCCAGACTTTGCACCTTGGCTAATGCATGTCCTTGTAGCATGTTGAAATTGTTTGAGGAGGCTCATTGTTTGCAGTTCAGGAAAGATGTGGTTAAAGAAAAAATCTTCTGCTTCCGGCCTTATAGTAGCCCAGAAGTTTTTATCGAAATAAATAACTTCAGTGGTTAGTGTACAACCTGTGAACACAAGAAAGTATGCACGAGAGAGCTGTGTTGCTGCCATTTGAGACTGTACTTGAGTGTAGTAGGCGTGGTCTCTTCTTAGCTGCATACTTTCATTCATATATGGCAGCTGTTTTGTAGCAGTACTAAGGGACTGTCCTTTCAATAAGACAGGGCACCTCACCTCGAGTACAGCCTTGTCGCAACATCCGCATGACACAATGGCGTCGGGAGACGCAACGAGATAAGGCTGATTCCCCATGACATACAAACCATAGTCGTGAAACTGAAAACCTTGATGTGCCCCTAACTCTTGAGTCATGAATGCTTCTTTGGCTTTTAGCTCCATTTGAGAGCCCCATTGAAGGTTAAAAACATTGGGTGGCTTTATGTAGCCCATAATTTCGGCCACAAGGCCATCTGCTCCACTTCGGCATGTTGCCACCCGATGCATGACTGATGCTGTTATTCTGCCTTTTCGTTCTGATTCCCACCTTAATGATTTCGATTGCTCACGCGTTGACTTCTCAATTTCAGTGCAACATGCCTCTGCTAGCTGTACTGTTTTAGCTGCTTGTGTACTCATGCCCTCGTATATACCATAGAGTGGAAGCTGTGGCGATGACTCATCCTTGTCCAACTGTTGTTCGTTGTCCAACTGTTCTTCTTGGGCAGCTGCTTCAGGTGAAGAATCTGTTTCTTCACTGTCTGTTACTGAAGTCAACAGTAGCGTCTTTGGGGCCAGTACCTGTCAGCACACAAGCAGTATTAGTATTAATATTAATGCAACTTCATGACAACATGTGCAAGCTGTGTGCCCTGTGATGCAATCATTACTTTTCCTTGTTTTTTCAATCGCTGCCGTAAAGTAAATGTCATCTGGTATGTATTTATTCTGGCCACAGCACACTACAAGAGGGGAAGTGAACATGCAAATGCTATTCACAACCAATTTATTGAAAAGATGTAGTGTACTGCAGTACAGATGGGTTAATTAAGAAGCTAAAAAACTACGAAATATTTATATTCACTCGTTCCATCAAGATATTGATTGCAACCTCGTCCAGCAGCATTACACAGGTATCCACATACAAGCTACATGTACTACCTACTTGTGTAAATTTTATTTTACGTTGAGTTGCTGCAAGAAGTTGTACACTTATTCATCTGTCCAGGTTGGTACGGCCCCTTGTGTTCTTGGCACTGGCTGACCAGTCTTTGGCTTGAAAAATATTATGTCACTGACTGGTGCTGCCTGCATTTAGTTTAGCAGTCAAGTCTTATTGTTTTTAAGAAGACTGACATGGCACGACAGAATTGCAGAAGTAGACTGAAACCATTAGAACTCACTGTGCTCTTCCGTGGCACCGCGGTCCACTTGCACCCAACTTCAGTTGGTGATGGATTGTGCAACCCATACTTTAAATGAGCTTCAACACTGAACAGCAAAGCAACCACATGAGTGCAGCATTCTCCGAGGCTGAAATTCAAAAGAGTGCAGTAATAAGTTTGTAAGTACCACGAAAAATTGGTGGAGGGGGGGGGGACATGCAACATAAGTATGCAAAGAATAAATGCAATCGAGGTGAAAGCTTAGGCAACTTGATGCAACATCTTTGGAATAGCGCAGACACGGACGAGCAATGAAACACACAGCACCCTGCCTGTGTTTCTTTACCCGTGCGTGACATTCAGTGTTCCGAATAAAGAATGAATGTCAACACTGCTTCACAGCAGTATGTCGACTTGCAATGACACTCATGGTTCATATCCCTAACATGAACGCGTTGACGAAATTGCAAGCCAAATCTATGAAACAGCAAGACTGCTCCAGTCCCTACACTAACTAGCATGCGATTAGACGTGAGAAGACTAGTCTAGAGCGCTGGCGCGGTGTGCAGCGGTAGAAATAAAATTAAATATTAGCGCATCTGCTCTGTTAAGGGCAGGGCTTCTATCGCTCGCGTTCGGTCGGGTTAAGTGCAGGGCTTCATCACTCGGGTTCGGCGCACTCGGGTAGATTACTTACGAAAATCATATCCAGATGGCACTTAATTGCATGCTCGGCAGGTCAAATTGGGACTTAGCCTGCCTACTGTGTTTTGGACACGCTCGCGCGTCGGGGCAGTAGCAAGCAATTAATAAAACAACACAAAAAAGCGTCCTAGGGCCTTCACATTTGAATATAAGACGACTTATATTGCCCCTGGAAAAGCGTCTCCCCAGTAATGCATTTCTGTTTAAAAGTGCAGCCTGCTCTAAGTGGATCGGCACCCACCGTGTTTGCTATGTGGCTATGGTGTTGGGCTGCTGAGCACGAGGTCGCGGGATCGAATCCCGGCCACGGCGGCCGCATTTCGATGGGGGCGAAATGCGAAAACACCCGTGTACTTAGATTTAGGTGCGCGTTAAAGAACCCCAGGTGGTCAAAATTTCCGGAGTCCCCCACTACGGCGTGCCTTATAATATCGTGGTTTTGGCAAGTAGAACCCCATAATTTTTTTTCTAGGGGGATCGGCGTAAGCTTGGTCTTTGTAAGCTGGCTTTCCCACGTTCGAATTGCAGTGGAGCCTGCTGAAAGAAAAATGCAATAGGATCGGGGCCCGATAAAAGCTATCGCATTCCACTCTTAAAGGCGAAGCCTTAAACGTCCTCCAATTTTTTTTTATTTATTTACTTCGCATAGGACCGCACGAGTGCTTTAGATAAGTCTGTTCACCCTTCAGCCAAAACGCAAGCAGTTACGATATGTTGTGGACGACGTACTTACCCATCCATACAGGTGCAGTGAGCACTGACAACGGTGCCATTGTCGTTAACGATGCACCAAGGGCGATATGTTTTGGAAAGTGTTTGGCTGGCCTCTACAGTTGCCGCAATGACGACGATGCCTTCCCCACGTTTGCCGGCCTTGAATGAGACAAGTCGCTTAACTTTTCCGCTCACAAACGCATTTTATGCATCGGTTACCCTGTAGTTCTTAAACTGTTCTCTTGTGTAAAAACATACACCCTCCACGAGATAGAAAAAGTCCAGTGTTGTATCAGAGGAAAGGGTTTGGAGCCCGACGAAAACGAAAATCGCACGACATCATCGTCCAGCGGGTCGGGTAGCTCGCCGCCTCTAAACATCAGCTTTTGGCGATACCGATGTTTTTCTTCGGTGATAAGAGCCTTAAAGTAGTCGCTCGTCATCTCGACAATATTCACGATGTAGAATCGCAGATTCGATGTAGAATCGCATCACAGATTCCACCAAGCAGTGCAATCATAGACACGCCGGCCTCACGTCGCACATGCCTTCAAACAACATAGCCGGAAGTTCTTCCAGCTCTCCTGCCGGAAGTTTCGATGGGGCAACCAATCAGCGGCAAGCGAGGTTTGTTTGTAAACCCAGAAACCGTCTATAAATTGAGCTCTGTATGCTTGTAAACACACTCTTGATGAAGGCCGGACCCCGGCCGAAACCTCAGTAAAGTCCTGTTATGTTTTTCCTACGTGCTTCTATTTTTTGTACTACTTCTGTTCCGGCTCCTGTTCTTCTTTACTTCACTGATATATATATATATATATATATATATATATACATAGATACTGTACATGTGTACAGTATGTACAGCGCTTATATACCTGATGATATGATGATGATAATTTTGTGGCATCCCCTTTGAAACGGGGCAGCGACAAATAGTCACCTAGCCTGCTTGATTTATTCAGGTATACTATACCTGTTCTTTATCCAGCATTTTTGTATACCTCTTTATTATTTTTATTTTTCAAAAATTTACCTTGTACTGCTGCCTATTATTTTAAGAGATCAGGTCGTATCCATATTTTCCCAGCTTTTTTTCCACCAGTACTCTAATCGTCTCTTGCTGATTTCTAAGGCTGATCTGTTTGTTTCCTTCCACTTTAAACCCAAGCGCTTCTGGGAGTTGCACGTTACCTACGGTTCTCGCTGGGTGGATCCCGTCGCATTCCATCAGGATGTGGTGAGTGGTTTCTGGATCTTTACTGCAGCATACACATGTCTCATCTAGTTCCGAAGATTTGTTCCGATATGTTTTCGTCCTTAGGCAACCGGCCCGAGCCTCAAATAGCAAGGCACTGCCCATTGTGTTATCGCACAGATTTTCCCTTCTAATTTCTTTCTTCTCATTCTTGTAAATCTCCATTGTCCTTTTTGTTTCCATTCTTTGCATCCAATTCACGGTCTCTATTTCTCTCACATTCTTTCTGATGACTCCTGGTAGTCTATTTACCGTTTCGATTATCCTGTACTTGGTTGCCAACTTCCTTGACCTCTTCCTTCATTCTGTGTCCACGCTTTTCATGTGCTTTAGCCGCCCATTTATTTTCATCCATGTTCCTGAGCTTTTCTTCAAAACAAATTTTGCTCTGTGCTTCTCTGACTTCAAAAGAGGCCCAACCCATGTCATCCTGCCCTGCCTCATTTGTGGTATTACCGTGGGCTCCCAAAGCCAACCGGCCTACTGATCTTTGGTTAACTTCGAAACCCGGCACTATATCCGATTTTAAGCATATAATGGCATTTGCGAATGTTAGCGCTGGCACCATTACCCCTTTCCAGCAGTGTAGACATTTGGGCTTGTTAGTATAACATGTTTGCAGATTTTCTTCATGTAGCGCAAAAGCACACGGACGTAGAAGAAGAACGGAGACACACACAGGCGCTAACTTTCAACAACGATTTTATTTCCGGGACGGACGCCACTTTTATACCCTCAATTTAGCAAGTAAGTGGGGAATGAAAGGGAAAATTGAGGGTATAAAAGTGGCGTCCGAGCCCGGAAATAAAATCGTTGTTGGAAGTTAGCCTGTGTGTGTCTCCGTTCTTCTTCTACGTCCGTGTGTTTTTGCGCTACATGAAGAAAATCTGCAAACATGCCCTTTTCCAGATTCCACGCACCACCTCATACTTATTGTGGCCCCACAGTGCTCTGTGTTTCATTATTGCTGCATTCCGCTTCCCCTTTATTTTCAGATTATCTTGGTGGTTGCTTGAATAATTCTTTCCTTCGTTTATGTGTACGCCGAGGTACTTATATTGCTTCACTATGGGTATTACTTGCTGTCGAATTGACACCACGAAGTTACTCGTGTGTTCATTAAAGATCATAATTCCTGATTTCTCTGTGCTAAACTTAAGGCCTAGATTTGTCGCTGCATTCCCACAGCTATTCGCAAGTACCTGTAAATCTCTTTTATTGTCCGCTAGTAGCACAATGTCGTCTGCGTACATCAGTCCAGGGACCTCCTGTTGCACCATTTGTCCATTACGGATGTAGGATAAATCAATACCTAATTCGCTGTTTTCCAGTTGTCTTTCTATGCCCTTGACGTAAAGCGTGAACAACTATGGTGACAGAGGGCACCCTTGCTTCAATCCTTGGTGAATTCCCACCACTTCATTTCCTTTTCTACCTTCCCATACCACTTGTACTTGGTCGTCTCTATATATCTCCCCAGCAGCTCTACGAAATCATCATCTATGCCTTGGTATTGAAGAATATCCCACAACAATTCCCTGTCTACGTTGTCATAAGCTCCTTTAATATCTAGAAATGCTACCCATAAAGGTCTTTTCTGAGCTACTGAAATCTCTATGCACTGAGTTAGTACAAACATATTATCCTCTAAGCGTCTGCCTGGCCTGAACCCATTCCGTAGTTCCCCCAATACATCGTTTTCCTCCACCCACTTCGACAGTTCTAATTTTATGGCTTGCGTTGCCATTCTGTATATCACCGACGTTACTGTAACTGGCCTGTACGAGCTCGTCTTGTCCTTATCTCCTTTGCCTTTGTAGATGAGATTCATCTTGCTTTCACGCCATCCAACGGGAATTTTCTTTGTTCTAATCACTTGCTCTATGGCATTAGTCAGCAGTGCCTTGCTTTTTGGACCGAGGTTTTTGATTAGCTGTACTGGGATTTCAGCGGGTCATGCTGCTGTGTTGTTAGGGACATTACCTGCTGCCTTTTTCCAATAAAAGCTTTGTATGCTAAATTTTGATCTCTCTGGCCTCTCTGCTGTTGCTGGATCTGTTGTCCGAACTACGCTTTTTCTCGTGCCGATGTTATCCCCAATAACGTCTGTGATGTACCGCATTGCATCATATCCTTCGTAGATGTTACCGTCTTCATCCCTTATAGCCGTTTGCGAGTTTTTAGTTGGAGTTCCGAGGGCTTTTATGTGGTTGCAGAATCTTTTTGGAGCGTGTTTGTCTCTTTTGTGAATGTTATGCACCCAAGGTTCACTTGCGCTTTTAATTTTCTCTAGCACGAGCTCACTCGCAATCCTTTTCTTTTCTCGGTATGTATTCCATCTAAGGAGCACCTCTTCTTGCTGTAATCCCAACTTTTTGGCTTCTCGATGAGCCCTAGATGCCTCCTTACTCTCTTCTATAGCTTGTTTTATTTCCTTGTTCCACCACTTACGTGGTTTCCTCTTGCCAATCCAACAATTGTTTTGTCGTGTCCGCACTTATTTCATACTGCATAACGTCCACCAGTTCCTTATATTCTCAGACTGCTGTAGGATAATCCTCAATTTTCTTCTCTATGTTGTTTGTGATCTCTGTTATTTGCTCGTAATTCATTTTTAAAAAACTCTGAGGCTATTGTTTCATGTTCTGCGCTAGTATCTCGCCCAAACTTTAATGCTAGACGTCTATGATCGCTTCACAGGCTATTTTTTCCATTTTCGTCTATTATCATTTGGTCTAGTTGTTCGTAGACCATTTCTGAGACTAAGGCGTAGTTGATACATGACAGCCCTTGTGCACCGCTGCGCCCCTAGCGGCCTCCATGCAAACCAAAGCTACGGACGGACAACGGAAGACGAGGGACAAGGCTCGGCCCTAAGGTGATTCGCCCCTAAAACAGGTGTTGCGTCACTAAAGTCACGCGACGGCGACGGCGGTTGCGGCGACAGTCGACTGCGAAGCGAGAGAGACACGCATGGGGGACGCTCGCCCGGGGCCTAGCGGATTTTTCGGTGGACCTCGGAAGTTCGCTACGGCCGAGGATACTCGCCAAGCGAGAAACGAGGAGCGACGTGAGAAGTAGCGGTATCAAGGTGTTCGACCACGAGTGGTGCTTTCCCCTGCTGTGAGGATGGAAAGTAAATATGCTCGGCTGGTGTTACACATTTGTAACACTTCCTGGCGACAAGCATGCTGCACCTTTAGGTAGTGCATTAAGTGCTCGCATGTGTCGACGAGGTTGACCTAAGTGCCACACGTGTACTTCGCACAGTGGCTCGTTATGCCTTCCAACAAGTCTAACCCCTTCGATCGTCTAACTTAATGCATTACCAAGTGTACAGAAGGCTTTCGCCTTTACGTGTTACTGGAGAGTAACATGCTGCCAAACTTTTGCTACATTGCTCCAGTGATAATCGCAGTAACGTCGACGCTCAATTTGAGATGTGGTCTTCCGCAATTTTTATTATATGGCGGCGCAAATAATGCTATCGGATGTTAGGCGGCTCATTCACAACCTTGACGATTTAATATAGCTACTATGTAAATACCAGTCCAATGTCTTTTGTTCAAGACACCCATATTAATTGCAAACAAATCATTTTTTTCCTGAGATGGGTCCTCTTCCCAAGCTACCGTGACCGCAGTGTTGCTCATCCAGTTGTGCGGCAAGTATTGTGGAGAAGTCTGTCGTTTGTTAAATCTACCACGTTGAATGTCTCTGAAGGCATTCTCTATAGGAGCAATTCTACTTGATAGGCCGGTTGCAATTTGCTCCATGTTCATTGTACCAAATTTTCAACTAACACTCGAATTTATCATCGCAGGTAATGATTTCAAAATGTTCGAATTCGCTTGAGATGAACAGGCTTTATATTAGAGGAGAACGCGTGGCCATCATGCCTAATTTTATTTAATGTTTGTCTCTGAGCCCGACAGTGGTACGCCTACAAGAGGAGACCACAATCTCGATCTCTTTCTGACAAATGCGGCATACACTATTCGCTCGAAGGTGGTCATACCAGCTATAAGCAACCACTTTGTCGTCCTCTGCGAAATGAATATGACGCATCATAGAACCTACAGCAAAAAGAAGCGGTGCGTTTGTACCCACTCTAAAGTTAGTTTACTTGAAAAGATTTGTATGGTAAATTATTACTGTTTTGTTTTTAAGTCACTTGCAGAATCGTACTCGCTGGCGGATATTTGGATACCTGGTTCATTTTCAAAAATAAATTCTTTTAACTAAGACACTACTTTGTTCCCTCGTGGATGCTATTCGTTTGAAGTAATTAAAGCAAATGGTGGCCCCTAAAAGACCTACTGAGACTTACTCGGAATAGGCAATAAATTACCGTTCGTATAAATCTGCTCGCACGGGAAAAAAAAACATCATAGAGACCTTGGGACGATAAGAAACGACGTAAATCCCTGCCATATAGCCTGAAGAGTGTTGATGGAAGCAGAGTGTTGATGAAGTTGATGAGCTAGAAAGCAGTGCCGTAACAGCTATGGTTCATACTGCATTTGAAGCACGCAGTATAGAAGTTCTCTTAAGAAGCTCAAATCCTTCAAACACGGCTGAACTGGTTGGTTTGCCCAGTGTCCTCCTGAAATCTTGTTCTCATACTGTGCCAGTCTACGTAAAAGTGATTTTTGAAAAATGATAGAATAAAGGATTTGTACATGCGAACTGGAAGATGACATCTATTTTCCCTAATCATAAATCGAGTCTTCGAAGGCTTGTTCATATTTACCACCGTGTTTTCTTAGCTAGCGTATGCTGTACGATTTTAGAGCTTAAAGCATATCTTATATTCATCCATAATCCAGCTCGCAGAGACTCATTCGACATTCAACCCTTTTCAGTATGAATTGCGGAAGCTATCCTGTGTAAGGCACTCGGCGAAACTCACGCATGATTTGGCTCTTGCTGTAGATGAATGATTTTCAGTGGACTATCTATTCCTGGACTTTAGCAAATCATTCTATGTCATGGCTCACAAAGTAATAGTGCAGAAAATATTAGTTTATAACATCTTGCCCCAGATATATGCATAGATGGCCGCGCAAGACGCCAGTATGCTGTTGAAGAAGGAGCTCAGTCAACTACCTGGGACTATGAATAGTGCCTCAGGGATCGAATTTGTGTGATCATCTTAATTTTACTTTATGTAATTGATCCTGTCTGTAACCCTGTGACTGTATGTATATTGTAAATACATTTCTTTTCTCCCCGTAACAACATCATCGTTAGTGAAGCTTCGCAAACGACTATCTTTGCCTATGATTGTATACATTAAAATAAACAATGAACCATAATGACTGTTACGAAATTCAAAATTATTTGAACATAAAACAAACGATGTGTAGAAGTGGACTATTACACCCAACTTGAACATGACAGTATGTGCTGAGTTAAAAAAACACCACCAGTCAATGAGGCAAATCTCCTTTGGAAGTACACTGCCGCCGAAGACACTCGAAGAAGACACCTTCCTCGAGGACTAATTTCACCTACTGATTCGGAAAGTCCCGGGCGTGGGTTCATGGCCCCTATTTTAATCCACAACTCCCCTACATTGTGGATTCCGGCTTAGATTGCTTGATGTAGAAGATGCGAGACCGACCTAGGACCGGAGCCCACTACCTGATTTTTAAGATAAACATGTTTTCACAATCACCAGGCTCCGCTACATACATCCTGAACGGTGTTTCCACAAAAGAAGTTTCGGATAACAAGTATGTGGTCATGTATTGTACGTTCTCTTTATTCTGGCATCGGCACATCCAGTACACTGTTGATAAAGCAAGTAAATTATTCGGTTCTTTACGTCGAAACATGCGCACTTTCTCTCAAAGTTCAAAATGACTTGAAAAAAAGCCGGAAGCTTGCATTAGGCAGCGCAAAGCTCAATCCACAGCGAAGCTGGCCAATTGATTGGTCAGCTTCGCCGAATTGACTCGGTCGAGATCAGAACTGAACACTCGTCGATCAGCGTCGGAAGACTTTACCATCTTGTCGCCTTGCAACGTGTTTAGATAAATAAGCATTTGGTGCCGCAGCTAAACGCCGCCTCCCCTCCCGCCTCCCGTCCCCCCAAGGCATTTCGAGCGCGACGGAAAAAGTCGCGTTTTCTCTCGGCATGCGTTCTCTCCCCGTTAAAGCGTGCTTCCCTCGCGCGCTTTCACTCGCACATACAGCATACGGCGCGCAGCGACGATTTCATCGCCTTGGACATCATACGGAACCTCATGGTGACGGCGACGGCGACGACGATGCCGACGGCAGAAATCCGCTTGAAGTGTCCTCATAATTGCTATCGCAATAATAGGAATTGACAGCCATAAAGCGCGCGTTACTTCTACGCTACCGCCAGTATGACCGCTAAGCGCCGCTGCAGTGACGGTCCCAGACGAGGGTTTCTTGCACTGGATGATACGCGAAATTGTGCAAGAATAGATTCAGAAGCTCGCAGCCACGCCATGCAAATGCACAGCTGCATCGGTGGCAGGATTTTTTTCGCCAAGAAATAAGGCAGTCGTTCTCGGCTCTCGAGCCAAATCCCCGGACGCGGTAGCTCAGCTAAGCAGATGTCCGTCGACCGCCGCCTCCGATGCCGACGCCGCAGTATTACCAGTCACCGCCGACACCGCAGTCGCCACCGGCATCGCCTTAGTACCACAGGGAATAACCCACGCGAGCAGTGATTCGTAGAACCGACATGGCGCACAGCTGACTATAGGCCTTTGTACTTCCACTGTGACGAAGCGGGACATATCTGCTGTCATTGCTCTTGTCGCGTCGCAGGGTACCAAGGATTTCCATCAACTGCTTCTCGTCGTGCTTTCGACGGTAGCCGAGCGAACATCAACGCGAATTCAATCTGCTGGCGAGCCGATTCTCCCCCTTTCCGGTCGCGTTCCCCCTCTCCGGGACATGCTTTCCCACCTGCACGACGCAGTTCCACCGACATGGCCCGAGGAAGATCTCCAGCCTACGACGGGGTAACTGGAGTCCGCGATCTCAGGGGGAAAGGTTGTCACACGTCAATTTGCTGAAAATCCGCCATTACCGTCGAACGAGCAGCCGGTATGCAGCAGAATGATTTGACGACCGACGAGATTGTTACCACCCATATTAGTGTATCAATTGACGGCCACAACGTGACGTCGCTGGTGGACACTGACACGGACTTCTCAATAATAAGTGGAAAACTGGCGGATACGCTTCACAAATTGAAAATGTAGTGGACGGGGCCGCACGTTAGAGGCGCTGGAGCTCAGCTACTGACGCCGACTGGCAAGTGTACTGCAAGGATCAGCATAGGGGATTCATCAGTCATCGCAAATTTTATGATTCTTCCCGTCATCTTAGGTATGGACTTTTTACGCGAGTAAGGCACCGTCATCGACATACCAGTCGGTATACTAACCTTTTCTGTGAACAAAAGTGCAGGGTTACAACGCAAGTCCTTGCCCATCATAGACGACGTGACCAAACCACAGTTATCTCGCCATCTTGTTTCTGTCAGGTGCGACAAATAGTACTCTGGACAAGGTCTTGTCGAGCAGATAATTACGGTTTTGCTCACTCAAGGTGTTGCCATGCTCCGAAGTCTCGTCGAAGTAATGCACGGGCAAGCCGAAGAACTGCTGACAAACTTCAGCAAGGAACGACGACACAACGCCAGAGGCGCAGCGGTTGCTTACCTCGATGAGATTGTGGCATTCCGCGAATGCTTTGCATTACAACAGGGAGAGCAAGAAAATTCGGCACGCCTACCTGCTCTTGGCGTAAGCGCAAGCTTATCACCAGCAGAAAGACAACGCCAGTTTCACGCTTACTTTTCGTCGACATCCAGAGTCGGTTACACGCCACTAACGAAGCGCAGGGTTTTCGCGGAGAAGTCAGCGAGACCAATCCGACTTAACCTGTACCATGTAGCTTCCGAAAGAATGTGAAGTGATTCAAGAACAAGTGAAGAAAATGCTCGACGATGACGTTATCCTGACCTCGGTTAAACGCCACTAACGAAGCGCAGGGATTTCGCGGAGGAGTCAGCGAGACCAATCCGACTTAACCTGTACCATGTAGCACCGAAAGAATGTGAAGTGATTCAAGAACAAGTGAAGAAAATGCTCGAAGATGACGTTATCCTGCCCTCAAAAATGCCGTGGGCATCGCCAAAAATAAAGACAGCAGTCTACGTTTTTGTGTCGACTACCACAAGCCTAATATCCAGGTGACAAAGAAAGACGTAGATCCATTACCGCGCATCAACGATTCTCTCGGCAGACTGAGGCATGCCCGCTACTTCTCGTAGATGGACCTAAAACGTGGTTATTGACGAATCGAGGTCGACGAGACAGACAGAGAAAAGACTGCTTTCGTAACGCCTGACGGGCTTTTCATATTCAAGTTCCTGCCTTTCGGTTTATGCTCAGTTCCTGTAACTTTCAGCGACTCATCGATACGGTTTTGTCAGGCTTGTCTAGTATTTACGATGGCACAGTTTTTTCGGAAACGTTTGAGGAACACGTCCGACGGCTGCTGGTGGTTTTACAAACGATACGATCCTCTGGCCTAACACTGAAAGCAGAAGAATGTCACTTTGGTTTCGAGAAACTCCAGTTCTTAGGTCACGTTGTGAGCTATCAAGGTATCCACGCTGAGCCCGAGAAGACCACGGCCATCGCAATGTTTCCAGTGCCAACGGATAAGAAGGCAGTGAGGCGTTTCCTAAGTCTCTGCACGTATTACCGAAGATTTATTGCCGATTTTTCGCATGTAGCTTCGCTGTCAACGCACCTCACAAGAGAAGCCGTTGCCTTCGTATGGGGCGAAGAACAACAAGCAGCGTTTAATGATCTCTGACAGCGCCTGCAAACGCCTCCTGTACTGGCTCACTTTCAGGAGGACGCTCCTACCAAGATACATACGGACGCTAGCAACGTAGGTCTAGGCGCTGTGCTCGCCCAATGGCATGACTCAGCCGAGAGAGTGATTGCATACGCAAGCAGGACGCTTTTACGGGCCGAGTCTAATTACTAAACCAAAGAAAAGGAATGTCTTGCGGTGGTATGGGCAGTTATAAAGCTATGGCCGTTCCTTCTGTGTTGTCAGCGAATATCACTCCCTTTGCTGGCTGACGAACTTGAAGGATCCGTCTGGTTAACTAGCACGTTGGAGCCTACATGGAACCCAGCCAGCCTCCTGTCATTGGCCCAACGCCTCGGGAAAGACTTCCTCCTCTGCGGGAATGTGAATGCCCACCACACCGCCCGGGGAAGCCGCCGTTGCTGCCCACGTGGCCAAGGACTGTGGGATGTCGTGAACCAACTAGGCCTGTCAATTCTCAACACCGGAGCACCCACATTCATCCGGCGCGCGGCGCAGGTGGTCCTATCCGCCATCGATGTCAGCCTGGCAACGGAGGGCTGTAACTATACGTGGGCACCGCTTCCGCAATAACGTCGTCAAGGTCCCGCTGTAATTATACCAATACAGCTCAAATGCCGTAGACACTGGCGCCTTTGTGCACCTCGCTAAGGACGGCTGGATCAAAATAGGCAGAAAGGTGGCGTTGAGAGGTGCGTGACAAACTCGGTGAAAGGGGTGTTTTGTTGAGGATCTCAAGAAAAAAGTCGCAGTTCCACTGGAAAAGCGAAGCAACGATTGCGATAGCAAATTAGTGGACAGCTATACGAAGTAAGGAGAGTAGTTTTGTCGGCCGTATAAACTTGTACACGTAGGCCGACTCCCTAAATCAACAAGCATGGTGCCACGCACGCATAAGCAGGAACGCATCTCACTCGATGTCGATGACCGCGGAAACTCACTGTCAAACACTGGAGTGAGTCAGCAAGGCATCAGCAGCGAGCGAATGAACCTTCGTGCCACTGCTCGCATCAACCCGAACTAAGCCGCGAAAACACAGCGTAGGGCGGGCTGTGTCCCCGTTGCAGATGGATTTCAAGATATAGTGACCCTAGCGGGCGCGCGTGGCGTAGAACACGCCCTCTCCCAGTCCTCTCCCCGGCTCCTTATGCCCGACGGGCGCTCGGGCCGCCCGGAGTAGAACGCTACCCCCCCCCCCCTGCCTACCCTCCCTCCGGAGCGTTGCGCGCGACTGGAAGATGGCGCGATTCCTTTCCACTACCCTCCCTTGCGTGCGCGAGATTGAGTCGCGATCGCGGGCTCAACCTCGCACGCTCTTGCTCGCACATACAACGTACGACACGCGCGGTGCCGATTTTTGCCCTTGGAACCGCATGGCGAAGGCGACGCCTATGCCTGAGAAATCCTGGAGTGTCCATATAACTGCTATCGCAATAAAAGCGACGTTTTAGTTCGCAGCTCTTTGCCGCCCGTTCCTGTGGCAAGCGTCGGCGTCGACGTAAGCAAGCGAACGAGCACAGCGAAGGATGAAAGCGAACGCGGAGCGGGGGATGAAAGATGCGAGGAGGAAAGCGTAGGCGAAGGGTGCAGCGGTCCCATGAGGCGGTGAGCGGAGAAGGAGGATATGGCGAAAGGATGAGAAGAAAAGCGTAGTGCGCCGACGATGGCTACGAGATGGCGCTAGAGTAGCGCGTGTCGTCTGCGAGGTCTGTCTGCGCCGGCTGCTGTGAATCTCACCAAAATGCTGCTTCTCGCTATCTCCAGATTAGCGAGGCAGTCGCGCCACATTGCGCTCCGTTTGCAACGTACCGCACTGCGCAGATTGTCAGCGCCAGCCAATGTATCGTGAAATAAAAACACGTATAGAGTTGCGCTCAAATTTGGCATTAGGGAGTATCGTAATCGTCGGTGAATTTTTTTTCTTTTGAAAGTCAGTGAGCGGTTTCGCTAATGTAGCAAAATATTTCACAAAGCGGCAGAAATAGAAACATTAGCTCTACAACGCGCGACGTCTTTGGCCGAGGGAGGAACTGGAATGTCGCTCACGGCACATACTTTGTGTGGGCATGGGCAGACGCCCACAGCGTCAAAGAGATGACCAAGAAGAGTAATCTGCTTGAGGGCAGATTACTGTCCGGTCTTGAACTCATCGAGTTTAGTTGAAGACTAGCCTAAAACAAGACGGCCAAATTGGCTGACAGATGCTCTAGGTGTGTTTAGAACGTAGGCGAGTACACGATCACATCACTGAGGCAGCAAAAACAAGTCGACCATTTGAAGCCTTGACGTATGGAGTCCATCATTTCCTGAAATGTTGCCGGCGCGTTGTATAAACCAAAAGGTATTACCTTGAATTGATAAAGTGTGGCGATTGTGACAAACAGAGCCTATTCGTGATCCAAGTCAGCGACATCAATATGCCAGAGCGAAGATTAAAAAAAAAGAAAGTAGTTGGCACTCAAGAGGGAGTCAAGGGTCACGTTGGGACCATGACACCTTCCCAAATATGATAGGAACAGATCATTCGCTGCAGCAGTACGAGGTAATAGGTAGACGTTCTTCTTGGGTATTTGGTTTAGGTTACGACAATATACGTAGTAACGCCGAATACCATCTTTCGTTTTTTTTACGGGAACCACAGGGGATACCCAACGATGGAACGAAGGCTCAGTTATATATTTAGACAGCGTCTTTTTTACCTCGATTGGAATAATTCCGCCTTCGCCTGTAGAGACACGACACGGCCAGTGATGAATAGGGTGGATCACTATGCCGGTGTCAATGTGGTAAGTGACGATGGACGCTTGGCCTAATCGTCAGTTACAAAAGTCAAAGAAGTCACTATTAGAGCTCCACATGCTGTAGAGTTGCGGAGTGCAAATTCCCGAATTGTAATGATTCCGGAATCATTCAAAGTTTCCAAACACCCAGAATGGATTGGTAATTGAATGATGGCACCAGCCTGGCAGATGGAATAGAAATGGAAAGGGAGCCCGAAATTTCGGTATGGAGTTCGAATGGAATGCGGACATTGACCTCGGACCGCGAAATGTTTATTTCAGCAAGACTACGAGACCAGTATATTATACATTTGCAATTAGGTTTCAGTGGACTTGCCCACTTGACAAAATTTCTCAAATGTTACTCGATGCGGCTGTTTCACCATTTACCTTTAGGTAACTACCTCTGCCGCGGTAGTTAGGTGCAACAGGGTATTCTGCACATTATTCACTTCTGATTATCTGCATACCTTGCCTCGTTGGCATGTCGAGGTACATTTAAAGACAGGAATATTTAGTTAGAGTTAAATCATTAACCTTTTTGCAAAGTTGTTAGGTTAGTTGATTCCTTGCTTTTAGTGCATTCCGAATATGCGTTAAGAATTTAAGTATCTGAAAATTCCTCGATTAATTCTAAACCTACAACAAAGGGATGCAGGCCAGAAATGGCCCTACAACAAACGCTTGCACACTGAGCGAGTCCGCGGTGATCTGGAAAGCGCGCCATATTTAACAGCGGAGCTGTTTAAGCCGACCGTTAATCCGTGCAGAGCGAACAGAAAATGGGGGTCGATCCTGGCTGTAGTGCAGAAAGGGTCCAAGTGCAATGGCACATACCTCTGCGAACTAGCGAAGGTGTTTAAGCTTAGCCTAAATACGTGGCCAATACCTTGCGATAGCTAATCGATAGCCCATCATAGCTAATCGATAATCGATCAATAATCAATAAATGCCTGAAAAAGCTGGGTATGACATGGTAGTGCTTAGCGTAGCCCAAATACGTGGCGAA
The DNA here is from genome assembly GCF_013339745.2 of Dermacentor silvarum. Classification (NCBI taxonomy): domain Eukaryota; kingdom Metazoa; phylum Arthropoda; class Arachnida; order Ixodida; family Ixodidae; genus Dermacentor; species Dermacentor silvarum. Next base: position 141,884 of record NW_023606146.1, read on the forward strand.
TATCTTGCGATAGCCAATCAATATATAATCAATAGGCAATCAATAATCGATCAATAATCAACAAATTTCGCAAAATGCTGGGATGACTTGGTAGTGCTCGGTGCAGATCAGCACCGCTGTCCTTGCGCCACGAGTACAAGCTACGCTAACTTCTGCCCGGAAAGGGCGATAACAGGTGGTCGGAGAGGTGTGCGGGAAAATTGTGTCTGTTAATGTGCCGGTAAACGTGAACCGAAAAAAAGCAGAACACTCCAACGGTTTCTTCGGTTTGCAACTTAATTACTGCGACAGCAGCAATCTCCTTGAAAAGCATTATCTTAATTTTGCTTGCATGTTGTTTCTAAAAATAATTGCGCTCAACTCGTGCATAGGTGCTTAAATATCTCGTTGGTTTTGCTCGAACGAGTAATTATAGAAATGAAAGGCAACAACGACCACAAAAGTTAGGAGGCCACAATGTGTATTTGTTATTATTGTCAAGGTCGAAGACTGGGCGTATTGGTATGCATACTAGGAGTTGGATTGCGTAACATTTTCACGGGAAACACAGAAGAGAAACACGCACAACAGAGCGCTGTTGTGTGTGTTCAGTTTCTCTTCTATGTGTCCTGTCAAAATGTTGCGCAATCCAATTTATACATATTTTTATGCTTGCATTTTTTTACTGCGTAAGCTGTTATGGGATTAATCCAATAAGTGTTCGGGTTGGCGATGTCGGCGGGCGTCCGTCGCAGCTATCGCTAGGATTGAAAAGAAGAACCCAGTTCTCGCGGGATCGAAACCGGTCTCTGCGCGGGAGTCAGCAACTCTACCAATGCGCCACGCCGGCGTTTGCTAGCTGCTGCAGAAACATGCCCTATGCATGTGTCCTAGTGCGCGATGATGTGAGATGCGCGCCACGTAGAGTCGGTACATGCAAACTTGTCATTGCGCTTGCACATTATTATACCATTATTGCACCACATAGCAGTTGCAGCTTATCGTGCAGCTGGTCACGGGATGAGAGATGTGTGCCGCGTAGCATTGATACGTGCAAACCGTGCATTGCAGTTGCGTTGTATTCCACCAGGTGTCGCAACATGTATAGCGGTTTCACGGTATCGTTGCAGGTGTCAGGATATGTGACATGTATGCCGCGTAGTCTAGATGCTCTTCTGTTGAAGTTACGATGCCTCCTTGCAAGGTACGAAGCGCTGCTGAAGAAGCGAATCGTAGGGCTGCGCGCGTGGCTGCAACTAGGCAACGTCGGGTTCAGCAGACTGCTGTGCAGAAAGCAGAACAACCCGCAGCTGGCCATCGACGCCGGGCGGAGAGTTCAGTTCATCCTCGTGAAAACGACGCAAAGAGATGGTCCCCTATGAAGCCGCTCCTCTAACTTATGATGTGACTGTGCTGCGTCTGCCGCACAGGCCTGTGACTTTTTTCTTTGCTAAGCACTTAAGCGCAAGAAGTAATCAATTATAGAAAAAGCGTTTTCTTTACTGGAATTGCAGGAATACATTCTACCGGCTCAGCCACTCCAGGAGCGGGAATGGTCCAACTCTCACCATTCTGAGGAATTAAAGGTGTAGAATTACGGGACCTTCACTCTCATGAATGGAGTGGGAATGGAATGGACAACTTCACTCCGCAACTCTGATACGTTGCAGAGGTCTTCACTCTGCTGAGGCGAAAGATCCGATCCAGTCATTTTTCTCAAGGTGTCATAGTCACAACGTGAGTCTTACTCGGTGTTTTGATCCTTAGATGAAGCATCCAAGGCAAAACTTTTGATGACCTAGTTCTGAATATTGTAAATTGTGGCCAGAATATCGCTGCTGGTAAAACTCGTGGCGCCCAAATGAAATTCAAAAAAGGAAAGTACGTGTGGCGGTTTTGAATGGCCGAAACAGTGTTGGGCACAGTGACCTTTTGCTTAAGCAAGACGACAGGAAGCGGTGATATGTAGTCACCGTCAGGTGCGTGAATGCGCGACGTCATGCAGGCCAACAAAATTTGTTGATCTCAGGCGACCGGGGGCGGTTAGCACAGATGTCAGGAACAAGACGTAGATCTCGGCGAAGGGCACCTGCTGACCAGTCGTTGAGTGCAGAGTGATAATCAAAGCGAGTAATAAGTCATGTGGGTGGTGGGAAATTACTTCAGTGGGACCACCAGCGATACTGAGAGGGGCAGTGCGTACGCTTTGTTGTCGCCTGCAACTGCCTCTTAGCAACCAATATAAAGAAAAACGAGTCGGGATGCGTCAGTGAGCTCTCTCTTGCAGTGCATGCGCGGTAGCTTTTTTTTGAAACGTACGCTACCTCTGGCAGCCGTCGGCGATTCAACAGTTTTCATCTTGAGAGCTAGAGGTCAAACTACAAGGGAGCATTAAGGCGCGTTTATAGACCGACGTTATCAGCACGCGGGCGAGTGTCATCAGACGCCGGGCGCATCAGAGCGCATTGGCGGCGCGTCCGGTTTCGTTGGCGGCGCCAGTACGTCGAACCATCGGCCGAATTATAGTACCGTATAGGGTACCATTGTTCTCGCCTACGTGACATAACGTGCGGGCGCGTTCACGCTACGTCGGACTATATTTTGGCCTTTACGGAGCCCTGAAAGGAGACATTGCCGCCGTTGCCGAGTAGAGTTGGGCCCGGCTGCGAGTTGTGACCAAGTCTCACTACTTTATTGATCACCGCAGTGTCTTCTTAAGCATACACAAAAATGATGAATAAACACCGTATTCATTGCAAACATGTCTGTATATCATTGCGAAACCACACCTCGGCCAGAGCTCTAGGATGGGCCTAGCCAGGTCAGTGAAGCTTTCGCTATCAACCAGGGTTGACCAAAGCTAAACCACACCAATTTTTTTCTTAGATTTGGAGCGGTATGGTCGCCAAAGCTTTTTGTCTTGTGTAAATGTGTGATCGAGCCCCGTTTTTGACGAACATGCGTCTTGTTGTTTCTGATACTGTTATTTCTTGCTGTATAATGTTTCTCCGCACGTCGGCACGTGGGCAGGTTCTCGCTATATCCACATCTTTTCTGAAATGAACGTTCAGTTGATAGCAAGCGCTCGTGGTTTCATCTCTACCTTCGTTTTCTTGTGGGTATTAAGCGCTCAATGTTCAACATTTTTCATGCCGCTGGATTCAAGCAGCCTCCCCCCCCCCCTCCATTCAGCCCGGTTATCCTTGGTAGCTTCAAAAAAAGCAAGAAAAAAAGAAAGAAAAGAGCATTCCAATATTCACTTTGCTGTATGAACAATCTTGAGCGTTAATTTAATATTCCTGCTTCATTTACTAAGAGAGCGAATTAAAATTATTGCAGCTTACCTTCTGGTGTAGCCACACCATATGTTCCCATTTGTGCGGGTATTTTAGATATCTTGTGCGCTCCTCTCCCAACTGATGATCGCTCGCTGTTTATGAGAGGCTGAATTCGATGCGTAAAATTCAGTAACCCAATCTAGAAGAAGCGATGTTTGCTAAGTGTATTGCCTCTAGAATAAAAGTGAAAAAATATTGTTGCGAACAATCGTTACCACATGGTAGTGCCCTTCCCTCTGAGGCTTGACGAGAAGGGAAGCTTGCAATGATGTGTCCTGGTAGAGGTGCCTCTCGTGGTAGGCGCCGTCAACCTTGTAAAGGTACATGGAAAATAGGGAAATTGTGCGGTATTTTTAGGATGACTTGGTTTTGAATCATATAAAAGATTGCTGTGCACAGTGTATTGCTTCCGTGTTTTTCTAAAGCAGGCGCAGAGGACTAGTCAGTAATGACGTTCATTCGAAAATTTGCTGCCGAAATTTTCCTGTATTTATGTTCTCGTAGCTAATTCAAGAGGATCACAAATGCTAATTCACTATTTTAGCTTATACAATGCATTTGCAATATTTAGGCGTAGCATCAGTAAACTCTTGTGTTCTACCATAATTGATTACCAATCGAGTTATCCGTTTCCAGAATATTCAGAAAGAGCGTTAGCGTTCAAGTTTCGATCGTCTCGAACTGCTAGAAGAACGTACATTCTTTTGTTTCTCTTTAACGGCCTTCACGTTGACTGTAGTACTTTGACTACAAGAACCTCGCCGCCGCACTTACCAACAATGAAGAAACGATCGTTTACCCACCAGAAACTCAAAAAAAGATATACGATAATGTCACTTGCGTCGATTTAGAAATCTATTTTACCGGATTCTGGACAAACTAAGGTGGTCTGTAGCACATAATACAGAAAATAATTTTAACAAACTACAGACCTGTTTGCTTAAACATGCCTTTACTCAATATTACGCCTGGCAATGCACCGCAATGAAATAATTACGTATTTTATGAGCGTATAAAGTACATTTTTATGAGAACATGTTCATGTTATGTCAAAACGCAATCGCTAGTGTCAAGTACACTTGTGGGGAAGAAAATATTCTGGACAGTTCCAAAGAGACATTGGTGAAATATTTAAAGGCAATAAATTTGTCATAAAGACGATATACAGATTTTGTACCGGGGTTAAGGTACAATGCTTAACCCAGCTTAAGGCCTGGGTTAAGCATCAGTGGCCTAAAATACTTCACTGGAAAATGTAGAAAAAGCAAAGTTCACAGTGCACGTTTTATTCGCTGGTAAAAGAAAAAAAATATTTCACGCGCCAGTTATCCTGTTAATATGCTTGTTCACTCGTTACGTTTTATATACACTCGGAATTACGTCATTTTATATTTCTGTTTCAAACTTTACACTTATCAGAAAGATGGAGGTGGGAAGAGTTTAAGCTGATCCTAAGACGGGATTAACAAATTACCGCAGTCGTAGCTTTAAAATTTCAAATGAAATCAGCTATGTCTCCCTCAAGCATTTGAGGAAGGCAGCAAGACTGTATGGTGTTAGTAATAAGACAGCTTTATACGAGAAAATAAAATCGCATTCAGAAAAAATTCAGGCATGTACGAATATTCCTTTTCCGCTTACATAATTCTCGGCGAAGCCATCTTCTCTGAGGTCTCTGAGCAAGACGCTTGCGGCTAGCACTGAAGCCTTCTTTAGGGTTAGAACGTGGTCCTCTTGAATAACTAGAAGCTTCTGAAAGGCCTCTTCTCGGTCTTCGTAAACTTGGGGATAAACTATGACGCTATGTTCTTGCTTGTTTTGGTTGCTAATTGCTGAAAACAAAGTAGCCCACACTTTTACTTGGCATCAATAAATGTTCTCGAGGCACATGGGGAACACTTTGTGAACAGTAAACAAAAACATGTCATGCACATATTGCACCAATGGGCGTCAGAGCAGTCACTCTATTCTTTTGTATTGCGTTGAAATCATTCAGAACTAGGGCCCGTACTCCGAAAACGTTTTTACGCTATAACTTTTCGTAAGAAAAAATTCCAGCCAATCCTGATGTTCGACATATTGTTACGCAAAAGCTACGAAAGGACAGAAGAGAAGAACGAAGTGCGCTTGTCTTTGGAGCGGCTCGGTGTCGGCGCGGCAACCCTTTGCCCTTTTTCATCGATTCATCTTTAAATAAACGCACGCCATCGTAACAGTTTTGGTGGACGGTGCTGGGTAAAACAACGGCGCCCCCGAAGAACGACAACGAACCGACCGCTGAGGCGCAATCCGTGGAGCTTCGACGAAGTCGCCGAATTGCCGGTCTGCCACCAGAGATGGCTTCTGACGGCGACAATCCGCCACCTTCTACCAGCGTTCCATGGCAGCCCTACATCGAGCCACGCACCTTCGCTGGAAAAGACGGAGAAGACGTGGACGGATGGCTCAGCTTCTACCAACGAGCAAGTCGGTTCAACGGCTGGAATGCCACCGCCCTTAACAACGTCGCCTTCTTCCTCAAGGGAACAGCGTCTGTGTGGCTTGAAAACCATGAAGAAAGCTTGACAACTTGGGAGAAGTTCGTAGACGAAATTAAGAAGTCTTTCGGAGATCCGACAGCTAAAAGGAAGCGTGCAGAGCAAACGCTAATGCAGCGAGCTCAAGTCCCCGGCGAAACTTGCACTACGTACATCGAGGAAGTGCTTAAGCTGTGCAAGGCCCTGGACCCTCAGTTGTCAGAAGAGGATAAAGTTGGCCATCTGCTGAAAGGGATCGCTGAGGACGTGTACCAGTTCCTCATAGGAAAAAACCGTCTGGAATCCGTAACGGACGTCATTCTGCACTGCCGCACATTTGAAGCGCTCAGAGCTCGGCGTATCACACCGAAGTTCGGTCGCCTGGCCAACGTGACTAACGTCGCCAGTGTTGACGTGGTCCCAGCTCCATCCGACCTCGCCTCAATGATTCGGCAAGTGGTGCGCGAAGAGCTTGACCGACGCCAGGCGGTTTCCCTCTCGACTGCTCGGGTTCGAGAGCCTTTCTAATCCAGCGACTTTGGTTAGACGTCCATTACCGCCGCCTCCGTAGATGCCTACAACTTCGCGCCTCGTCCAGCAGTGTCAAACCATACTACGAACGCGCATCCCAGTTACCAGTTTCACAACGGTTACTCACGCAGACCGCCTGCAGTTCCTCAAGAGTGGGACGGCCGTGCCAGTTATCCTCCTACTGACAATTTCAGTGCGTCCCGTGAACGCCCCATCTGCTTCCAATGCGGCATTCGCGGTCACGTCGCCCGATTTTGTCCTCACCGCCGTCGCACGTCACCACCGTCCTATGAACGACCACGTACTTTTTATCGGCGGGGCAACCGACAAGGTGACGAGACACGTTGGTCCTCTGATTCTGATAGCAGGACGCTCTACCAGGCGAATTACCGTAGCGACTCACCAGCTTCTGTGCGGAGCTTGACACCGCCACCTTCACGCCAGCGCAGGTCTCCATCTCCGCGACGGCGTCTCACGTCACCGCCACCTCGTCAGCTACATGCCCCTATGCCTCCGCCAGTCGCCATGTGTCATAATAAGATTCGTGTTTTAGTGGACAATGTTACTACTTTGGCCTTAGTGGACACAGGAGCGAGTGTCTCTGTTATCAGCCAACATTTCAAAACCCGACTAGGCCGTAAAGTGATGTTTCGCAGGGACACCTCTAATACATTTCGTGCTGTGAGTGGCGAGTTGCTGCGACCTATTGGTGTGTGCACCGCGAACGTTTACTTCTCCGATAACGTGTATCAAGCCGAATTCGCAGTGCTTGCTAAATCCACTCACGACGTAATTCTTGGCCTCGACTTCCTACAACAGTGCGGTGCCACTGTTGACTGCGGTACCGGCGAGCTTTTCCTCTCTCCTCTTGCTGACCAACCTGCTACATGTTCACGCACTCTCGCCGTCATTGAAGATACTGTCTTACCGGCACGTTCCTTATCCAGAGTACGAGTTGCTGCTTGCGGTGTCGACGCCGATACATTTGATGCAATTGTTGAGCCTGTGCCTTCGATGGTTGTGAAGAAAAGTGTGCTCGTACCTCGATGCGTCCTCTCTGTGGCCTGCGGAACAACTACACTATGGGTGTCAAATTTAGCCTCCCAGTCTGTTGTGCTACCCAGCGGTATCCGACTTGCCTCTTTTGAAGTGGATACCAGCCTCAGCATAGGCGCTTTAACTGATGACACGTCCCATGAATCCCAAGAGCACGGTGCTGAAGACTCGTTGCCGTTTCTAAAAATGATCAACAAGTCATTGTCCTCAGAGAAGCGTCAAGCCCTGGTCAGCGTCCTTCAAAAGCATGCGTCATTGTTTGATTTCGCGCAGAACGCTAACAAAGTTCACGTTCCAACTACGCGGGCTCGCCACAGGATCGACACGGGGCCCGCGCATCCCATAAGGCAGAAACCTTACCGCGTGTCCGCGCCAGAGCGCAAGATCATCGCTCAACAGGTCGACGACATGCTAGCCAAGGGCGTCATACAAGATTCCTCTAGCCCTAGGGCTGCGCCGGTCATCCTCGTGAAAAAGAAAGATGGGTCCTGGAGGTTTTGTGTCGACTACCGGCGTCTCAATTCTGTGACGAAAAAGGATGTGTATCCACTTCCCCGGATCGATGACGTTATCGACTGTCTTCATTCCGCATCCTACTTTTCATCTGTAGACCTCAGATCGGGCTACTGGCAGAAGAGAAAACCACTTTTGTGACCCCAGACGGCTTGTTTGAGTTCAACGTCATGCCGTTTGGTTTGTGCAACGCGCCTGCAACATTTGAACGGTTTATGGACACGGTACTGCGCGGCCAGAAATGGGAGATTTGTTTATGTTATCTTGACGACGTCGTCATTTTTGGCCGCACCTTTGCAGAGCACAACCATCGACTGGACGTTGTTCTGACGTGCCTTGAACAAGCTGCCCTTACCCTCAACTCAAAGAAATGTCACTTTGGCCAACGAGAGGCGCTAGTACTTGGACATCTAGTGGACAAGCAGGGGGTGCGACCAGACCCACAGAAGGTCGCTGCAGTTACCGGCTTTAAACAACCGCAGTCACAACGCGAGCTGAGGAGCTTCTTGGGTCTTTGCTCGTACTTCCGACGTTTTGTGCCCAACTTTGCCGATACTGCCTACCCTCTCACTTCATTGCTGCGCAAGGGTAACCCTTTCACCTGGACAGCAGATTGCGATTCCTCGTTTCGTCAACTGAAGTTCCTGCTCTCTTCGGACCAATCCTTCGCCATTTTGACCCCTCTGCCTCAACAGAATTGCACACCGACGCGAGTGGAATCGGCCTCGGCGCCGTCCTCGTCCAGCGTTTTGGTGACGCCGAGCATGCCATTGCCTACGCCAGCCGTTCGTTGAGCAAGGCCGAACAGAAATACACCGTCACCGAGCTAGAGTGCCGCGCTGTCGTCTTTGCAGTCCAGAAGTTCCGGCCATATCTCTACGGGGCCGCTTTACGATCGTTACTGATCACCATTCACTATGTTGGTTGGTTGGTCTCCGCGACCCGTCTGGCCGCCTTGCTCGATGGGCGCTACGTTTGCAAGAATTTGACTTTGCAGTCCGTTTCAAGAGTGGCCGGCATCATGCGGACGCCGACTGTCTTTCGAGTCTCCCTCTACCGACAAGTGAATGTGACGCCGACAATTTCGATGAGTTTCTGGTCGCCATCGACGACGTTCTTTTTCCCGATCTGGCCACCTTCCGGGAAGAGCAGCGTAACGACCGCAGCCTGGATGGCCTCTTTGCCTCAGCTGCTCAGCCAACAGGTAACAATGGCTTTGTCATCCAAGATGACCTGCTCTACAAGAAGAACTACGCGGCTGAGGGTGCCCGCCTCCTCTTAGTGGTCCCTAAGAATTTGAGAAACCACGTACTCCGTGCTATGCACGACGACTCCACCGCTGGACACCTGGTTTCACTAGAACATACCACCGCATTCAGGGTCGATTCTATTGGATTGGTATGCGACGCGATACAGAAAAGTATGTGGCCAGTTGTAACAAGTGCCAGCAATTCAAGCGCCCGAATACTGCGCCGGTCGGACTCCTTCACCCAGTGGCGCCACCATCATCTCCTTTCGAAATGGTTGGAGTTGATCTTCTCGGCTCATTCCCGCGCTCATCCAATGACAACCGCTGGATTATAGTCTGCGTCGACCACCTGACGCGTTATGCGGAAACCGCAGCGATGCCTACGGCCACGGCTCTTGATGTTTCGAGCTTCCTCTGTCCTCCGTTTACTGCGTCATGGACCCCCTCGTGTTATTGTGAGCGATCGCGGTCGCCAGTTCGTGGCCGACGTAGTCGAAGAGCTGTTGCGTCTCTGTGCTGCCACTTTCGCCACGCGACCCCGTATCATCGCAGAAAATGGTCTCGTCGAGCGCACTAACAGAACTTTGACCAACATGCTTTCGATGTACGTGGATTCCAGGCACAAAAATTGGTATGACATCTTGCCTTTTACATACGCCTACAACACCGCAAAGCATGAAACTACAGGCTACAGCCCTTTCTATCTTCTTTATGTTAGACCACCCCGCAACTTCCTTGACACCATTCTACCTTTTCTCCGCATGCGGACTCTTCTCTTGCCCAGACTCTCTCCCGCGCGCTGAGGAAGCACGCCGCATAGCTCAGCTCCGTACGTTGGCATCCCAGGACCACTCCAAGATCCGCTACGATGCACGACATAAGAATGTGTCATACGACAAAGGGGACATTGTATGGCTTTGGACACCACTTCGTAAGCGCGGCCTGTGCCAGAAGTTTCTGGCTCGTTACACCGGGCCTTTCGACATCACCGATTGCCTCAGTGATGTAACCTACTTGATTGCTCGCCTCGTGTCCAATGGCTACCGGTCTAAGAAGACGCAGCTTGCTCACGTCGCTCGCCTGAAACGCTGTCATCCACGTGACTCAGTGGACGTAACAGTTACTCGCCCAGCGGGCTTCGTCTGTGAAGGAGAATGTTTTACGCAAGCTACGGAAGGACGAAGAGAAGAACAAAGTGCGCTTGTCTTTGGAGCGGCTCGGGTCGGCGCGGCAACCCTTTGCCTTTTTCATCGATTCATATTAAATAAACGCACCCCATCGTAACAATATTATTATTTTTATTTTTTATTTATTACATACTGCAGTCCGAAGACCAAGCAGAAGGGGCAAAAAAGGGAACATAGTAATATATACTATATCTAAATATCTAACAACCTATAATAAACATTGCAACTGAACGAAAAGCATACACTAACAAAGGTGATTAAATATACATGTGTAGAAAAAATTGCATAACTATGTATTGCAGACTTCGAGATGCGTTAACCCGAGACTAAGGGAACACTTGTATAGTCTCAAAGGTCGCCCTAGCACGCATTTGGCGATGCATTGTGATGATCATGCGTGCTCACTTGTCTTGGAAGCACCGCCATTTTGTTTAGGCATAGAAACCAAACCGCGAGAGAAATTGTGGAAGCTCACTGGATTGAAAAACTAAAGGAAAAATGCATGTCATCCTTCTGTTTCATTGTTAGATAAAGAGAATTCGCTCTTGTCATCATATCTTTAACACATTTTCGCCTTCTGTGCTTGTTTTATGAATATTGCTGCTTTTATTGCGATAGCAATTATATGGACACCCGAAAGCAGATTTCTGCCGTCGGCGTCGCCGTCGCCGTTGCCGTCACCGTGAGGTTCCGTATGACGTCAATGGAGATGAATCGTCGCCGGCGCCGCCGAACGCTGTATGTGCGAGTGAAAGGGCGCGAGGGACGCGCGCTTTCACGGGGAGTGAACCCACGGCGGAGAACAACGCGCGTTCTGCGCCGTGCGTAAGGGCTGCAGAAGTAGGCGTGTCTTTCCTCCTTTACAATCACCATATGTAGAGCAAACGCGCCTTCTTCGGACGCACGAAAGGCCGTGGGGGGGGAGGGGAGGGAAGAGAAGCGACGTTTAGCTGCAGCACCAAGTCCCTATTTATATCAGAGGCTCCGGCAACAGTCACCAAGGCCGCACGCATTTTGTGCGAACGCGGGCAAAACGCCGACGGCGTCGAGAACAGTTGTGCGTGTTGCCGGTGCTGCTGCATGTCCAAGTTTATACAGCTGATAAAGCTACTATCATTACTCCGCATAGCTCTCTACAAATTTGCTATCGCAATTGATGCTTCGCCTTTCAGGTGAAACTGCGACAAAATTTTTTATGCTGACCGGGTAGCGACATTTCATAACAAGCGTTATTTTATGCGCTCTTGATGTGTTCTATTGACAGGATTGTGTAGATCTGTGGGTATTTAAGCCGGTGGTTCTTCCATAAAAATGTCACAGTTTCGCCCGAAGGGCGAAGCAATGAATGCGATAGCAACACAGCAATGTCATACGAAGTAAGGTGAGCGGCTTTGGTAGCAACAACACGCAGAACTGTTTCGACGCCATCGGCGTTTTGCCCGCGTTCGCTCAAAATGCGTGCGGCGTTGGTGACTGTTGCCGGAGCCTCTGATATAAATAGGCACTGCGTGCCGCAGCTAAACGTCGCCTCCCTTCCCTCCCCCCCCCACGGCCTCTCGCTCGTTGGAAGAAGGCGCGTTTGCTCTACATACATGGTGATTGTGAAGGAGAACAGAGACGCCTACTTCTGCAGCCCTTAAGCGAGCACGGCGCAGAACGCGCGTTTGTTCTCCGCCGTGCGTTCACTCCCCGTGAAAGACGCGCCCCTCGCGCCCTTTCACTCGCACATACAGCGTTCGGCGCGCGGCGACGATTTCTTCTCCAAATGACGTCATACGGAACCTCACGGCGACGGCGACGGCGACGCCGACGGCAGAAATCTGCTTTTGAGTGTCCATATAATTGCTATCGCAATAATAAAAATGCAGTTGTTAGAAAGCGCTCGTCCTTGTGTCTCCTTTTTTTTCGTCCCTGTTTGTTTGCGCAAAAAATTTAAGAAAATAAATCTGTTCCAACTAGGCCGACTCGCAGCTATGCTTCAGTTCATTAACTATGTATTAACAGTTTTATGTACACAAGGGTAAAGTAAACACATCAAAATTTATACACAATCAGTTTAAACACAATGAACAGTTTTATGCGCACAAGGGTAAAGCAAACACAACTTAGATAATGCGTTGACATAATGTAGTATGGCAATAACAACAATGTTGTTTAGACAAAAAGATGCATGTGTTTTTCGAAGTCAGGAAATCCACGTTCTGGGGTGCTATGCAGGATGCCCCGAGTTTGGCGAAACTCGGGATCTTCACGAGCTCTGGCGACGCCCCAAGATGAAAGAACTAATGGTATCAAGAAAAAGTTTGTCCGTCGGCACGCCTCCAGTTTCATTGGTTTATCTAGATTCACTCTGGGTGGCTATCATCCCTCGGGCGTTGCCATATGGGCGGTCGACAAACTGGGGCTCACGTGATGATACGGTCGGTGCGTGGTTGTGCCTTCTTTCACTGGTTTGTCGTTCCACCGAGTGCAATACAGGCACAAGGAAGTTAAGAATTAAATGCATTCAGTACAATATTATTATCACGTTAACGTGGGTTATAAGCATTTTAAAGATTACAAGATGTACACTGAATGTGTATTAGAGTAATTCGTAGTTTAATACGTTTCGTGTTATACCACGAGGGGACGCTCGCCCTCTTTTTTTTCCCCTCTGGATTGGATTGGCGCTCGCTACGTGCTTGCGCTAGCATTTCCTAGCACAGATTGGGGTGCGCCTGGTTTCCGCACTAGGCTTTAAACAGATCGCTCGTTGCTTGTGCCAAGTAAGGCTGCGAGACGAAGTCAGCGTCGGCTAGCGCAGAAGTGGTTTGCCGCGCGCTTACCGTGTAAGCACTCAGGAATGCGGGAAAGCACTCATACAAGGTCAGAAATACGCTTTATTTACTTTTACTTTATGATGCACCTTCATACTGGATAGCGCCGAGCGATGGCTTCTAACAACTGCAGGAAAGAATCTTTATACTGGGTATCCCGAGCGATCTGTGGCTTCTAAGAAACGCAAGAAAGGGTCGTTGCAGCGCATGTGGCTGTTGACGGCCACCACATCTATCCAAGGTGGGACTCCAGCATCGGTGCAGTTGCCCTGCACCCACCGCTGACGAGGTGGCTATCCCCCTTTTTTTTTAACAATAACTTTCCATTTTTTTTTGCATGTGAACGCCCGTGATGGGGTCCACAAAGTTGACGCTGTGGTTGACTGTCTCCTAATGCAGATTGATGCATAGCCCCATTAGCATCCACTAAATATGGAGTACAGTTGTATGCGGCCAATTCGTCACTATAAATAATGGTCTCCGGTTGAACATTGGCTGCAATAATGGCGCCTAGCGTCGCCGCCTTTCGTCGGTCTACCTTGAAAATTCTAACACCCGTCTGGTCGCGCAGAACATGCAGGAGACCCATGGCCACTATCTTTAACACCACCGTAATGTTTGCGACTCGGCGGAGCGTTGTCGCCCATCATTAGGCGGCCTCGATTGCACTTTTGCTCGCCGCGAAGAAGGCACTCGTCAATTTGCGCTGTCTTCCCGGGGCCACCGAGTGGAGCTCGCGCCAGCAGCTCGTCCCTCGCGACCTTACGGGGGTAGCTCCTCCAGTTGGCGATGGCGTGCTCCGATAGAGGAAACAAGTCTACGGTCTCTTTCAACATCCATATGTCTACGCTTTTGCTCATGCAGTACGTGAGCCAAATCATTTGCCGCTGGAGAGGTGGTCGTTCGGACGGCCGATGCGGTCCGTGTTGGCGCAGTAACTTCCTCGTCTTCCAATATAATTTGACTACTTCGCCTGCGCAGGTTGGTTGGTCCGGGTTGAAGCCCAGGTGCTCGCAGGTGCCCCAGTACTCCGATGACGACGCCGGACCTGGCCTGGGGCTGGGGCGCGGTGGACGAGCTTGCTTGGAACAGGAGAGAGCCGAAGCGATCGCACGAACTATTCCTCTGCAGCCTAGTCACACCAGTCTGCGCTGGGAAAGCGCAGACATAATTTGCCCGCCACCCTATCTCCGCAGACGACGGCCTTCGCCTAACTCGTCACACAGCCAGCGCACTCACGTTTTGGAAAGGCAAAAATGACGCTGAAACTCTACGTCGGACATGTAGGTGAACGGGTCCAGATGATCATATTGACGCTTGCTGCCTCTGAATGCGATTACACAGGCTGCTGCTGCCGCCACCATGTTCCCGAGTTCAACTCGAGGGGGGTTTCGCGATGTACGAGTTTGGCCCGAGTTCGCGTGTCAATCAAAACCATACGTCACGCCCCGCGCGAGGCATGCAACTCTGGTGCGCGCGCGCGCCACGGTTGGGCCACGCCCAACTTATTTTCCGGCAACAGCGACGTGGTGTGGAACTGAGAGGCATCAACAATCTTGACCGCCGACAGAAAATACGCACAGCACACTGTCATCGGTGATGCACCGTAACTGAGAACCACTATCAAAAACAAAGCGGCGACTTTCGCTGGCTCATGCATCTATCTTCTTACGCTGTCATGGCCCCACAACATGGTTCATTGTCTGCATTGTAGCGACGTAGCGCACAGCAAATAATTATCGGAACGACACTGTAGCTGCTTGCAAGGTGTCGATGCGCCGTGGTGGATGACGATGTTGAGCAGTGCGTAGTGTTTTCCAACGTCAAGGTATCGCAGCTGTTTGAGATGGCCGCTCCGTCATCGATGATGTATCGGATCCTCAGTGTCGCAAACACGGTCAGCGCCGAGAAACGCTCGCTTTTTTAAACCCAGTGCGATGGCATTTCTTCATCACAAGCACGGCACACTAAATAGTTGCAACCCCTTCCTGCGTTCGAAGTTTAATTTCCTAACTGCACACAGGAGCCATCACCCGCCAAAATGCGATTGCTGCGCTGTCGTTACTATATCTATCTGCGATCGCTGTTAGCTCAGCAGCAGAGGCAATCGGCAAGCACATTGGAGAGAACGACACACTCAAACTCTGTGTATACATGCGAACGGAGGCACCTTCACTGGGAAAGCGATGACAAGCGATGAATTGCGTCACTGGGCAGCGCTCTCTTCTTTGCAATGCATCGCGGAGGCTTCCCGCTCGCAGATAAACGGGCGCATTTTCACTGTGCGGCGTTACTACGGACCCTAGAATACCGCACAGCCATTTTGCAGTGACAACCGTTGCTCCCGTCGTTTCAGTTGGTAAAGCGGCGGCCTTAAAAGCCGCCTAAGTGAAGCACCTGCGGTGAACAACCATGCCGTAGCGCTGCGTTGCCATTCCCCTAATAGTCAGGAAATGGATAGTCATGACTGACTTTATCAGATTAGAGTGCCTCAATGCGCGCGGGCATCAGGGCACCCCATCAAGGATAGCACTGCACTGCCCCTGGCGACTGCTCACCGTATGAGCTCCCTCGTGCGTGCGACCCTCTAAAATGTATCCACTTGTAAGCTTTCGCCTCACTGTCGCCACTCGCGGCAAAAAAGTGCAAAATTTAATAATTCGCTCGATCTCTGTTTGTCATCAAACATTTATGGCATTCCAAACGAAAAACAGATACTTCAAGAAATAAATTGTTTCTTATTTTATTTGTTGTATTTGAACGTAATCGATTGAGGGAAAGTGTAGGCGCAACAATGCACCGCATGTGCCCTGTTCGCATTCGACGGAGGATAGAAAGATAATGCTCGAAAGAGGAGGCACCGCCTTTACGCACCCGAGAAAGGTGTGGCAAGTGGCTCACGGCAAGTGTGCGGATAAACAGCGGGACAGCCACGGTATTGCGAAATGGGGATAATACGTTGATAACAATACGCGGCGCTGGCGCGTTTTGCTGCGAAGTCTTCTGTGCTTGAAGCACGAAATCACTGTGCCGCGCAGGGTTCGCTCATGTTGTCATACGCGTCTTTCTCTCGACATTTCTTTTTGCCTACTGTACTTGCACGTTCCTTGCTATCTCCGTTCACTGACTGCCATCGAGCAAACTCGGGTGAAACTCGTGCGAACGAGAAACTCGGCGCATCCTGCATAGCGCCCCTGGAAAAACATTTGAAGGCAGTGCATTCCATTCGTTAATGGTTCGCGGAAAAAACGAGTGTTTGAAAAGGTTAGTATGTGCAAAGTACGGTGTCAGATCGTGATTGTGACAATGTCTGGTTTGCCGGGAAGAGGGGGAAATGAATTGACCGGGATCGATACGAAACTGCCGATTTCGGAGCAGGAAAAGAAACTTGAGCCTCGCGATTGCTCTGCGCTGTTTCAAGAGTGGAATTTTGTTAGTACTCATCAGGGATGAAGGGGAATCAAGATTGTGGTAGGCGTTATAGATGAATTTTACTGCTCTCCTTTGGACCATTTGTATCGGGAAGCGTTGCGCGTACAAACGGACAAACACAGGAAAAAAGACGTAAACGGATAGAGCGCAAACTATCAACTGGTTTTTAATTTGTGTAGAAGCCATAATATATAGACTGCTTTGACACGTGCCACAAAAAGGAAGGGGGGAGGAAATGAGAAAAAAAGGGGGAGGGTTGGAAATCAACCATTTCTAGTTTATTAACATAATTTTTAAAATGTGAGTCCCAGGCCACGCATGCGTACTCTAAACGGGGTCGAATGAAAGTATTATATGCAAGAAGTTTGATCTGAGATGGTGCGTTTTTTAGTTTATGTCAAATAAATCCTAGTTTTCTTGAAGCGGTGGAACAAGCGTCGTCAATATGGCTACCCCATGATAGTTGATTTGTAATCTTCACCCCCAAGTATTTAAAATCACTGCCTTCGATCAGGGGATTATTATTTAAGGTGTACCTAGAAGAAAAAGGGCTAATTTTATTCGAGATTCGCATAAAGACTGATTTGTTAACGTTTAACTCTATCGACCATGTGTTGCACCAATCGGAAAGAGAATCCAGGTTGCTCTGAAAGCACTTTTGGTCCTTTTTACTTTTAATTGACCTGTAAAGAATGCAGTCGTCTCCAAAAAGCTTTAAGTTTATAGCGGAAGTGTCAACTGATGAAACGATGTCATTGATGAAGATAAGAAACAAGGCAGGACCAAGGACACTACCCTGGGGAACTCCCGAGGTTACAGGCTTAACGTCAGAGCTGCAGCTCTCGACCTGGACAAACTGTTTTCTGTTGGAGAGGCAAGAACGAATCCAATTAAGTTAATGGGTAGGGCAATGTTAGAAAGTTTCATGAGTAGTTTACCGTGGCAGACACAGTCGAAGGCTTTTCTAAAATCTAAGAAGATAGCGTCTATTTGGTCGCCCTTATCAAGTGCTATTGAGAAGTCATTATTAGTGGTGACAAGTTGTGTGGTAATCGAGAGGCCTTTCGTAAAAACATGCTGGAAGGGAGCAAAAATATTGTTTCTTGTAGAAAGGACATTATGTAATGCGTAATGATGAGCTGCAGAAGTTTACAGGGGCCGGAAGTTAATGATATAGGCCGGTAGTTTTCAGCATTCAGCCGATCACCTTTCTTGAATATAGGAATGACGCGCGCCGTACGCCTATCATCGGGAAGAATTGAATTATGAAACGAAAGACGAAAAAGGTGGGTGAAGGCATGTGCAATAGGTTCCCTCGTAACGTTGCAGAAAAGCGCTTGGTATGCCGTCTGGAGCGTCAGAAGATTTAGTCTTAACTTTAAGTAACAGAGAAAGGACACCTTCGACAGTTATGAAATCGGCAGATATGGTAGGAAGAGGATGATTATTCGTGTCAGTATGATGTCCCTGAGTGAATACCGAGTGGAAATAGTCATTCAACTGGTTCGTAATTTTGGTTGGATCATTAACAATATGGCCGTTTACTGATATCTCGGTGAGGGTTTTGTGAAAGTCGCTCAAATACCGCCGGAATATATCCGGGTTTGTTTTCAAGAAGTTAGGGAGTGAATGGTTGAAGTATCTCGCGTTGGCTTCGGTTAGCCAAGTCGCAAGCTGGGCCTTTAATGAGTTAAGTCTACAATGGATTGTTTTCTTCTTTCTAGCACGTTTTAGCTTGCGGTGCAAGTGTATTATACCTGGAAAATTGGTAACAGCATTGTGGAACGCGCTCAGCATTATAAGTACCTAGGCATAAACCTAACTCCTAATCTTTCCTGGTCCACACATATCACTTCTATCTGTGCTAACGCATCAAAATCATTAGGTTTTCTACGCCGTAATTTATACAATTCTCCTTCCGATGTACGTAAACTCGCGTATCTTGCTTTAATCCGTCCGCAACTCGAGTTCGCCCCCTCCATTTGGTCACCGCACCAAAAATACCTAATTAACAAGTTAGAATCTATCCAGAACAGAGCCAGTCGATTCATTACGCGTAATTACAGCTACCCATCTAGCATAACACAGATTAAACAAGGCCTTGCACTCGAGCCACTAAAAATTCGTCGTGACATTTCCCTTTTATCACTTTTCCACAAACTCATCCACACCAGCATGATGCCATCTGTTCACCTTAATCTAGCTCATCGAACTTCACGCCGACTAAATAACAACTTTAGCGCTTATCACGCATGTACGGTGAACCGATGCTTTCAACCTTTCGGCCCTTCCACGAGCGATTCGTTTGTGGAATGGCCTACCAGATGCTCATCAGAGCGGGATCACGCAAAGTTCTTAAACAACCTAAAAAATATTTATGCACCGAAATTTGATGTATGGCGTTTTCGCGTTCACCCGTGCCTACAATGCTGTTACCGGTATGCTTTTTTTTCTTTTTTAATTGCTTTTATAGTTTTGGCGATGCCTTTTTCAACTGTTTTTATTTTATCGTCTATGTACGGTTATTTGCGTAATACTTTTTCGGCAGTTATCATATCTTGTTAACTGTTGGTGTTTAAATAGTTACTTTATATTATCTTTTGTGTAACGCCTTCAGACACTACACTTTGCTGTTTATATATTTTTGCGTTTCTCTGTTCGTGTGTTCACTTACATCTGTAATATCAATATTTCACCTATGTGTATTTCTCTATTCTGTGCATGCTGTATTGCCCCCCTTACACAATGTCCCACGAGGGCGCTGTAAGGTACTCATAAATAAATAAAATAAAAAATAAATAAATTAGTAACCCAGGGGTTATTTCTGTTTTCCTAACACGTTTGCTTGGCACAAACTTATCAATGCAGAAAAGTATCGCAGTTTTTATTTTATTCCAGGTGGCCGACACATTATCCGGAAGATTGTCGCAAAGGAACCACAGATGATCCAAGATGGCCTGGTCATCAGCCTTCAAATAATCCCTGATGACATGCCTGGATTCTTGTTTGTGTATGTTTTTACACCAATACCGAAGAATAAAAACACGGATTTATGGTCAGAGATGCCTTATTCAACGGAAACTACGTATATATATATATACATCAGAATTTAAAAAGACTAGGTCGAGAGTAGAACGGGCGTTTCCAGCCTCTCTGGTGTACTCGTTAACAATCTGTACAAGATCACACATCAGGACAATGTCGGCAAGCGGGTTCAGGGACGTGATATCAGAGCCAGAGCCAGGAACGCGTCAACCAACACTCATTTTTGAACAGGCACGTGTTCAGGAGAATAACTTTTGAACAGGTACATGTGGTCATATTGCTTAGTCAGATATTCATGCGTTGATGAGGATGGTCTGTAGATGGCACACACGTTGAAGTAATGGCCCCAGCAGCTCACTTTGAGGAATAAACTTTCGTGCTCATGGATTTGTTCAAGGGGCAGGGCACTAATGCCAACTGTAATAGCTATTGCTACACCGCCTCCTCGAGTCGGCCGATCGCGTCTGAAAATTTGGTATGTCGGAGGAATTAGGACTGAATCATTTATACCTTCGTTCAGCCAGGTTTCTGTGATTATTGTAATGTGAGGGTCGTAGGTAAGTAGAAGGTACTCGAGCTTGTGAACTTTATTGGATAAGTTTTGCGAGTTTACATTAAGCACTCTCAAACTTTTGGAAGCTGCCTGCCGAGAGCGTCAATCAGAGCCTGTAGTTTGCGGATGAAGGAAGACACGTGTATTTTTTGCTTCATCCCAGACAAAGTTTGCCATCAATGATGGCAATGCGTATTAACGAATGCAGTCGCAGCCAGCTAATAGCAAAGTTCCTGAAGTTCCCTTACGAACGAACAGCTTTGTGAATTCGGCCCTAGATGATCTATTTTATATAAAGCTCAAAAGGAACGACTTCAGAAAAACAAAATGTCGGGACTTCGTGGTACACTGCATATGAGCCCCAAAGACGTCATCCGAACGCTCATTTGTCACTTTCGAATAGAAAGTGGCTTGTTTAGCTTTAATGTACCAGCTATTATTGCGGTAGAACCAACTTTCATTGCGTGTCGACGTAAAACGTGAAGGAGAATGTCTCTCTTGCCTGTGAATACTCGTTGTTTTGCCCAACAGTTTCGCGAAACAATCTTTGTCGTGCCGCACAACCCGGCACGTTTATTGGTAGTCACTGAATAACCCTGAATAAGACTTCTGTATTGAGGGTTATTCAGTGATTACCGATTACCGAAAGAAGCTCTAAATTTACATATGCTGGTAAGCGAAGAAATTACAATCTTATTGAATAAGATTGTAATTTCTTCGCTTATCAACATCTGTAAATTAGAGCTTCTTTTTCTATCTTTTGGCCTGTGCTACGATGTGGGAATGTTGATTTTCGTGCCAATGCCGCTTAGCAATTTTGAGCAGACTTTTATTTTAACACGAAATTGTTTGATGCCGGCTTTCACGAATGACTTCCTGCAACGGATGTAACGCGCCGCAATCTAGGAGTGGTGAAGCGAAGTACTGTTTCGTAACATTTACGAGCAGCGCTGACAGGGAGCGCTTCGGTAGTCATAGCGCATCGGAGGCTCCATAGCGGTGCTGCCACAGAATAACGAGCCAGGTGTAAATGGCTTCGTGACTTTGTACAGTCGTAATTTTCCACGAAGTAATCATCATCATCATCAGCCTATATTTGTGTCCACTGCAGCACGAACGCCTCTCCCAGCAATCTCTAATTACCCCTGTCTTGCGCTAGCTGACTCTAACTTGCGCCTGCAAATTTCCTAGCTTCATCACCCCACCCAGTTTTCTGCTGTCCTCGACTGCGAATCGTTTCTCTTGGTATCCATTCTGTAACTCTAATGGTCCAGCGGTTATCTATCCTACGCATACCAAGCTCCACGTTTTCCTCTAAATGTCAACTAGAATATCGGCTATCTCCGTTTGCTCTCCGATCCACAGCGCTCTCTTCCTGTCTCTAAAGGTTATGCCTAACATTTTTCGTTCCATCACTCCTTGTGCGTCCTTAACTTGTTTTGAGATTCTTTGTGAACCTCTAAATTTCTGCCCCATATGTTAGCACCAGTAGAATGCAATGATTGTACCCTTTTCTTTTCAAAGACAGTGGTAAGCTCCCAGTCAGGATTTGGCAATGCCTCCAACCTAATGCACTCCAACCCAATTTTCCTCTTTTGTAAATTTCTTTCTCATGATCAGGGTCCCCTGTGAGTAACTGAACTAGATATACGTACTCCTTTGCAAACTATAGAGGCTGACTGGCGATCCTCAATTCTTGTGCCCTTGCCAGGCTATTGAACATTATCTTTGTCTTCTGCATATTCATCTTCAACCCCACTCCTACACTTTCTCAGCTAAGGTCTTCAATCATTTCTTGTAATTCGTCCGCATTGTTGCTGAATAGAACAATGTCATCTGCTAATCGAAGTTTGCTGAGATATTCACCGTTCATCCTCACTCCTAAGCCTTCCAAGTCTAAGAGCTTTATCCCTCATCTAAGCACGCAGTGAATAGCATTGGAGAGATTGTGTCTCGTTGCCTAACCCCTTTCTTGATAAGTAACTTTCTACTTCTCTTGCCGAGTACCAAGGTAGTTGTCGAAACCTTGTAGATATTTGCCAAGATATTCACCTATGCCTCCTGTACTTCTTGATTAGGAAATGCCTCTATGACTGCGGGTCTTTTCATAATCTATGAAGGCCATATAGAGTGGTGGAATGTACTCCGCAGATATATACGTGTTTTAACTCCTGTTAAACACGTATAAAGTGAGCAATTTTATGGTTATAAAAAAGGCCTAAATAAAAGAAATGATAAATGTTAGCACAGTGGAAGTAAATAACGAAAACAACATTTACCACGGCATCTTGTTCAACATTACACAGGACAACTGACAATAATTTATCGTACTATATAGATATAATGAACAGTAATGATTTAGAAGATAGTAATTGCTAGGTAGAAAACAATACCAATCAAGATTTTATGTAAATATTGAGGAAGGTATAAATAAAAAAAAGCGATAAATATATCATAGGGGCGAGAATATTTCATTGAACTCACATAGCAATGCTGTCGTGACTCCGAAGGCGATCTGTACCAATGCTACTTGGAAAAATTGGAAAACATCCATGACGAACACCCACGTATACCGACGTTATGTTCACGGAGACCTGTAAAACAAAACTGAGGCAAAGGTGACCTTGCAGCATTTCATAATGACAGTGTGAGCATACAAGCGCGCTATATAAGCGTCGCTATGACATATTAAAATGCCACTTTCATGAAACCGAGATTAGGCATTTCTCAAGTCGTTCAATTGTGTTTGACTTCATGCGGGGAGCGCAACTCGGGGATATCATTTAGCCCTCACCACTCCGCTATAGGCCAAAATATGAGGACCGATGTGCCTAGTAGTATTTGAAATTTAAGGTTTATTGTGTCGCTATCAAATTGTATTGCCCACGAACCAAGAGTAAAGAAGAAACTAGTCTGACCGGGTCTTCGTCTTGTGGGAGTGACAACAGCCGTGACTTACAATAAATTATACAATAATAAAACATTAGCGTACGGGTGTCACGGGTGAAACAACAAGGACAGCCAGAAGTCCACGTCTTTACCGGAACCAGACCAAAAGATGATGATGATGATGATGATGTCCTCAGCACATGGCTCGTACTCACTTCGGGGGGATTGTCCAAGAATTGAGCACCTGTACTTCTAGATATCGATTCTGAAACTACAGTTAATGTGCCAAAAGAAAAACGTTCTCTTCTTCCAACCCCCAAGCGTGAACGTGCCACAGTGGATCGGTTATATGTGATCGCATGTGCCATTAACCCTCTCCTAAGGAAGCATCGTCTCGATGTTGCTTGTGAGGGTAAAAAATGAGGGCTGTAGTATAAACAAAAGAAATGTGACGTAACGCGAAATAACAATCTGCTGCTGTGAAAGAAGGAAGGAAAGAAAAGAAAGAAGCAGGAACAAGACGCAACGAAAACGAACAACAAATAACAACAACAAAAAGAACGGCGCTAAGTCGTCAATGTAGTAAAGTGATTGAAAAAAAATCGGAAGACGCTTTGTCGAGACTAAAGTCTGAAACGGCGGAAGCCTGAAACCATTGCCTGTTAAAGTGTCTGTGAAAGTAGTTTGTGGCCGCCTGGAACTGTTGCAGCGCTGTTTGTGGATAAGGTGGAGACGCGTCTTTCGTGGCGGTGCTATGCCAGCTATGCGCGCTACTGGCGTCAGTGCATAACTGGAGCAGCCGACAAAATGGGTAGGCAAGCCGGTGCCGTTGCTACAGCAACTGTAGCAACGACGAAGAAATGACAGACCCGCGCGGCGCCGAACCGCCCCCACACCCGCATTTGACGACAGTGACGTCACGCACGCGAGCCATTCAGGAGGCGCACACCGGCGCCTAGCGACAGTGCCGCAACGAGACAGAGGAGACCAATCAGGTGGCCGGCAAGCTGTGACAGTTTCTGCTAAAGGCAGATGACCTTGAAAATGAGCCATTAAAGGCTTCCGTCTTGAAATATGGTTTGAGTCTTGAAACACCATTGACCTGAGTTTGAGGAAGCCGAAGGGAGTTTCTTTAAGTGCCTTCTGGGAGAAACTCGTGGGTAACGTCGCTGAGTGGGGATACAGACCCACACTTCATCGCCAGGATTGTAAGTAACCTCTCGGTGGCGAAGGTTGTAAAGGCGTGCGTCGGTGGTTTGGCGACAGTGAGTACGACATCGCGTGAGTTCACGGGCCTCTTCGGTGCGCTGGGTGAACGCTGCAGCATCCATGTGAAACATTCCCAAGTTGTCGGGAAGAGCATGGTATCGGGCATCGTGGTGACCTCACGACCATGGGCGAAACGAAAAGGGGTGAATGTTGTACTTTCTTGAATTGCGGTACAGTAGGGAAAAGTGACGTAAGGAAGGATATCGTCCCAGTTTTTGTAGTCAATGGCTACATACATTGATGGCACTTCCACGATCGTCTTGTTCAATCGTTCAGTGAGTCCATTTGTTCAGGGGTGATAAGCAGTCGTTTTGCGATGTGCAGTGCCACTTAGCCTCAAGGCTTCCTGTAGCATCTATGTGGTGAAAGCTGTCCCACGATCAGTAATGGCGACCGCAGGCGCTCCGTGACAGAGGCCGATGCTGTGCACCAAAAAATGGGCCACCTCTGCAGCGGTAGCTTTGGGAGTGCCTTTGTTTCGTAGTACGGTGTTAAGTAATCGGTAGAGACCTTAATCCACCGATTTACCGACGAAGATGTAGGGAATGATCGCAGAAAGTCCATACTAATCTGATGAAATGGCGTCTTCGGTGTTGCTATTGGTTGTAGCAGTCCTGGTGGCCCAACAGAAGCAGTCTTACGTCGTTGGCAGTCGCGACATGTGCGAAATTACTGCTTCACAGTCTTTGCGAGACGTGGCCAGTAGTAAGGGCGGCAAATTTGTTCCAACGTGCGTGTGTAGCCTAGGTGGCAGGACAACCGTTCGTCCTAACAGGCATGTAAAATATCGTCACGAAGCGAGGTTGGCGCAACTAGCAGGAATGCAGCTTGCGTATAGTCAAAGTTCTTATAAAGAACGCCATCCCGCGGAAAGAAAAGGAGGCTAGCGAGCGTGTGAAACTTGGAGGAAGACTTGACGTGTGCCCTTCCAGGTAGTCAATGAGAAAGCTGAGTTCCAAGTCGCCGTGCTCTTGTTGGGCCAGGTCTGTTGCTGATACGGGAGAACGAAAAGTGTCGTCCTCTTCAAGGTCAGCGTTGGCACTTCCGACTGGTGCACGTAAGAGACCGTCAGCGTCGGTGTGAAACAGTCAGCGTCGGTGTCAGCTGACTTGTGACCGATGGTGACGCCAAATTCTTGCAGTCGAAGGCTCCATCGAGCCAGACGACCTGAGGGATCTTTGAGACTCGCGAGCCAGCAAAGAGAATGGTGTTCGCTGACTGCTCTGAATGGGCGACCATACAAATACGGCCGAAACTTTGTTATGGCCCAGACAACGGCTAAGCATTCTTTTTCTGTTGCAGAGTACTTTTTCTCGGCAGCGGATAACGTTCGGCTCGCATAGGCAATCACACGCGCTACGACATTTTGCCACTGAACTAAGACAGCTCCAAGTCAGACGTTTCTGGCGTCTGTGCGCAACTGCGTGTCAGCGTTCTTGTCAAATTGGCCGAGTACAGGTTGGGCCTGGAGAAGGTTTAGGAGGGTATCGAAGGCGCGGCGCCGATCCTGACCCCAAACAAACGGGAGGCTTTCTTTCGCAAGGTAGTTGAGGGGTTCAGCCATTTTAGAAAACACTTTAACAAAGAGTTGGTAGTACGCACAGAGCCCCAGAAAGCGGCGTAGAAAGCGCTTATTTGTTGGGACGTGAAATGCGGCGACGGCGCTCGTTTTCTCAGGGTCTGGGCGGATGCCGGCATGACTCACAACGTGACCAAGAAACTTCGGTTATTCGTGCCCGAAATGATATTTCTCGGGTTTTGGAGATCGTGCAGCTGTGCGAATGACCTGGAGAACTGTCAGGAGGCGCTAGACGTGCGGTTCAAACGTGTCCGAAAAGACCACCACGTCGTCTAGGTAAACAAGACAAGATTGCCATTTAGGCCCAGAGAGAATCGTGTCCATCATTCTTTGAAAAGTGGCTGGCGCTGAGCATAATGCAAAAGGAAGGACCTTGAGCTCGTAGAGACCATGAGGAGTAATAAAATCGGTCTTCTCGCGATCACGTGCGTCAGCTGCGATTTGCCAGTAGCCACTGTGTAAATGCATGGAAGAAAAGTATCGAGCGTTACGTATACGATCCTTGGAGTGATCTATTCGCGGCAGAGGATAAACGTCTTTCTTCTTGATCTTATTAAATTTCCGATAATCGACGCAAAAGCGAAAGGTGCCATCTTTCTTCTTTACTAACACAACTGGCGAAGCCCAGACACAGGTCGATGGCTGGATGACGTCGTCTTTAAGCATCTTCTGAACTTGGTGACGCATAGCGTTTTGTCCAGTTTGCGGCACCCTATAGGGATGGGCCTTTCAATCGGTTAGGTAATGATACGATGCTGGGCAAGCGGCGTCTCGTTAACCTTCGTCGCTGTAGCGAAACAACCTTGAAAAGAATCGAGTACATCTAGAAGGCTTTCTCGTTCTGCTGATGGTACGCTCGGGTTTACTTCAAGAGTGCTCGCGAACGCATTGGCAGAATGGTCACACGGCGAAAGAGCAGCTAATATTGGCGCACCGTGGACGTCAGCAATTTCCTGTGAGTTGACGACATTCCTCGCTAAAGTTCGTGACCAGCATGCGAGCCTCTCTGTTTCAAGGCTGAATAACTTCTCGGGCAACGTAGATTTGCCATGCAAGAAGGAAAGACAAATTTGCCTTCGCAATTACAGCGTAGGGGAAGTCCTGATCCGATTACACACTGACAAAGAGGCTGCTGCGGGGGCGGAGGGGCGAGAGGGGGCAGAGTCACAGATTCATCGGACACATGTAGCGTTGTCTTCACTAATTCGGTGTTGTCGGCTTCAGAATGAAAAGGGTTCTCGAACAACATCGGCAACTCACGTAGCTCAATGATTGCGCCGTATTCACGAAGATAGTATATTTCAAGGATTATTGGGCGCGAGCACACAGGTAATACGAGGAAAGACCCCGTGAACGTCGACGCACGGATTCGAATTCATGCAGTGCATATTCCAGTAGGCATCAACAGATGATCACCTGCCATGCGCAACTGGGGCCCTTGCCACGGCGTGGCGACTTTCCTCAATTTATATGCTAGTGCGCCGCTAACTGAACAATTGGCACCGGTGACAATGAGGGAAGTGACAGCATAATCATCATCATCAGTCTATATTTATGTCCACTGCAGGACGAAGGCCTCATCCGGCGATCTCCAGTTACCCCTGTCTTGAGCTAGCTGATTCCAAGTTGCGCCTGCAAATTTTCTAATATCATCACCCCACCTAGTTTCCTGCCGTCCTTGAGTACGCTTTCCTTCTCTTGGTATCCATGTACTGACAGCATGATTATCCACAAATACGGTGATGTCGGCAGAAACAATCGCATTAGTGTCGGAAAATAAAGCAAAATCGGAAGGGTCGTCGTCGAGCGAAGCTCTTTGAATATTCGTTGGAAAGAGACTTCACGCCCAGAAGTCGCGGTTCCTAGTTTCCCTTGTGGGGACTCCTTGATCAGTTACTCAGGGGAGCGTAAAGGCCGTTTCATATGGTGCGATTTTGCACTGCGATTATCCACCGGAAGTGCGATTTCCGTCGCATGCGACGAAAATCGCAGTCGCAGGGCCGATTCTGCGATTTTCGGCTGCGACCAACCGGTTGGTCGCAGCGTCGCAACGTCGCAGCAATCGCTGCGATTTTTCCGTCGAAATTGCGCCGAGAGGTATTTCGCGGTCTGTTTTGGAAAATGGCGGCGGTCGCTCAACGCAACGTTTATAGATACTTTTTTGTCTATAAAAATTGGATCAACGAGCCTCGAACAGTGCAACTAATTCAGTGGAGCCTTGGATTGCGCAATCGGTACGTAACATCAGCACCGACACGCGAACAGTGCAGATAAAAACTCGTAGGTCAGATTCGGTTCTGTGATTTCTACGAGTTTGTTGACACGTTACGTTCCTAATCTGGCGACGCTGTTTTTTAGGTTGGCTTCGGGTGCTGATAGTACGTACATTTTGCGTGATTTTCCGTTATTAACACGCGCTGCGAGTTGGTAAATACTACGAGGTGTCCCTCACGGGAAGGCATGGCCTTCGGATGTCATCCCAATTTTCTGGTTCTGGAGACAACTCGCGATATACGAAAACGCCACAGTTTTATCGCGGTATGCTTTTACGGACGGAACAATTTAAAGAATATGCAACTACGGACAAATGCTTTGGTCAATAGGTCACGCTATACGCGCGACCATTTAATTGCAGTCGGTTGGTTAGGGCTTTCATGCGCATTTTCCCCAATGAATTATCTCATTTAAAGGTTCTGTTACTTCCGCTGCGAGACGCAAAGCGAACGTGCAAACTGGATATCGTAATGAATGTTCTACAATAGCATATTTGACGCTTTGACTGGGAATAAGCAGTATTGCCAATTTATTTTCGAAGCAATATTTAAACAACTTTTTTCTCATTTTTCTGATGCATCATTTTTCTCCTGAATAAGAAAAAACCAATAAACCTTCAGTGTGTTGCAGACTTTGTATCCGTACTGCATCTGTATTAGCCCTCACATTAAAAGGTAATTGCACATTTCGCTTACTTCAGTGCATCGAATTACTTTTGTTTATGCTGGTTGTAACATATCGCAGTACTCTAAGAAACTACTTAGCCATAAACATCCTTGCCTTTTCTTGCTTCTCTGTCTCTACTTCCTGTAAAACACATGCAGTAATGCGAAAAGCAGGCAGACATCTGGTTTTTATAAGTAGTAGATAACACATTAAACAAAAGCAGATCAAAATTGTGCAGTGAAGTCAGCCGGTTGCATTCCTTCGTGTGAATGATAGGATCTTTTCAAGTGTGGGTGGGTCTTGCATGTCCACAGCTCATAAAGTGTGCAGACTCATCACGAGGCGTAGGTATAGCCCATCAAGATGGAGGCAATGTTGCTAATGAGTCTGCACTTACATGTATTACTGCATAAACTCGTATAACCATATCCCATCATTACTCAATCGAGCTTGCTCAGTCATATTCACCAAAATTCTACTTATCCGAGCTTGCCCTGACTCATATTCACCAAAATTGTACTTGGCCAACTTGACCTGACTAATATTCACAAAGATTCTACTCAGGCAAGCTTGCACCGGGTCATATTCACCAAATATCTAGTTAGCCAAGCTTGCTCCGACTTATATTCATCAAAATTCTACTCAGGTGAGCTTGCACTGAGTCATATTCACCAAAAATCTACTTGCCGAGCTTGCTTTGACTCATATTCACTAAAATTATACTTGGATCAGCTTTCCTTGACTACCACATGACAATATTCACTAAAAGTTTGCTCAATTGAGCTTGCTATTACTCGTATTCTTCAAAATTCTACTCAGTCAGGCTCAAACGAACTCAGACTCACGGTTAGTTCGAAGTCTTAGTGAGCCGACGTTTGAGTGAGTACCGTGCTATGTATACATTACATTATGTGACCTGTGCGGTTAATAAGCAAACATTATCTATGAGTACGTGTTGCATCGGGTGAAATAAGTACAACTGTAAACACTGCAGTTAGTTTTCTAGAGTTCAACTGACCGTTGCGTGAAAACTTCGCCTCATGTCGATTCAAGCAAGTGCATTGGATCTGCATCATATTTTTTGCCAATCCTGCTGGCTGTCCTAGTCATTACTGGGTGGCGACATTTTGTACATTTCATTACAAAGTTTAATAAATGACTGTAGTGCAATATATTAAAAAAAAGATGCTTGCATCACTGCACGTATAACAATCAGAACATGACACAAACACATGCACATAAGATGGACACAAATGATAAACATAAACAGATGGAATCAGCTAGCCAACACCTATTGAAAAAAAAGAAAAAGCACAGGACTACGTATAACCATTCCCCTTGCCAGATACATGGGCTATAGGAGAAACACACGTGCAACCTAGCAGTTACCTCGAGGTAGCAGCTATGGACGCTTTTGCATTCGCAGCTGGCCACTCAACCACTCAAGTGTGTTCAGTGTGCACTTGTACTTAGGCACACTTTTTATTGTCTGTATCTCAAAAATTTAATGTGGCTCCTCAAAATTTTGAGAATGTTTGGATTCTGAGGCTTGCAAAGGTAAATATTTTTATTCCATTTTCGTTCAAGGTGAAGGCTCATACAAAGATTAGAGATAATGTCAGTGCCCCTCACTTTCTCTCAGAACATAAGTGGTCTGTTATTGAGATTCTAGCAGCTTTTCAGCAGCAAGAAAGGGAATCAGCTTCCCCTGTTTTCAGCATTGGGTTAATGCAGGCAATTCAGGGAGGCATAAAGTTTTGCTAATACAATCGGTTCGGGAATACCAGATTAGACTGTACCTTGACACTTTCCTTGCACTTTCTTATTTTGGTCAAATAACCCAGTTTGAAATGGCTCCAGTTAGCATACTCTAACATTGGTCTAACATAGGTTAAGTACATGACTAGCTTAACAGACTGGGATGCTGGCTTTCATTTCCAGGAAAGGAATCATAGCACCTGCTCCAGTTGCATATGTTTTTGGTTATCAGGGGTATTCAGCCTCACTTAAAGGATAACGTGCTGAAGCAGGTAGAAGCACACGCATGCCATTAGCGGATAGTTTCGATAGCTTCTTACCTTACACTTGCCACCATGAATACAAAATTTTAGCGTTCGATTTTGTTATTAAACAAACAAACGTACTCCTAACAAGGTATTTTAATGTTAGCCGTGTGGCTACGCGGCTGTGCTACGTACTGCAGCATATTAACTTAAGCTTCTTGATACAGATTGACAGCACACTAACAGCGCAAGAAACAGGACGAGAAAATAGACGACGCCCATGTCTGCCAGAATGATACGATACTACGTACACTAGTGACTGCAGCTCCTAAAAAATGTGGTGTCGGCTTTTACGCCTTTCGAAATATTCAGAGAGCACTTGTATGAATAATTACAGCACAGGCGCCGAGACGGACGAGCCAGGCTGGCGCTAAGATAAACGTTCACAACACAAATTCCATTGCACGTTCAGTAATTACACACAGATCATTTGCGGCTTTGTTCAGGGGCAGACGTGAGCTTTTGGGTTGGTGCTTGCTGCTAAGTTTGGTGCAAGAATATTGCTAGGAGCAGGAACCGCTAATTCGCAATCACGAGCAATACACACACATCCGTTTTTCAGAAGCTGACGTTAATCACGGGTAGCGCGAGGGTCTCTGCGTTGACATGACGACTTCGCTGCAGCCGAATTCCGAATACTGCATATGCGATTACAACAGCTATAGGGGCTTGTTGATAGGTCCTCTTGTAATTTGTTTAACCGCAGGTAGAACGACACAGGCATAAAACACACACGAGACAGCACCCAACGCTGAACAGCTGTTTACGTCCGCCATTTCTCCTCGTATTGAACTTCACAAACCGCTGTTGCACACTCCAAAACAAACTAAACTTTGAAGCGTTTTTAAATTACAAAACGCACGTATTATTTGGTACTAATAAAGAGAGGTCAATTATATTATAACGCGCACGTCTTTTTCATTACATTAAACGAATTTATGTGGCGTGTGCGACAAAATCTGGCAGCAAGCAACTCTGGGCGTCGCATAATCGCATTGTTGACATCGCACCATGTGAAATGGCCGTTGCGAATTTCGCATCTGCGAAAATCGCAGTGCAAAATCGCACCATGTGAAACAGCCTTAAGACGACGAGGGCAAGCTAGGTGAGACGGACCGGCGAGGGGATGGTGATCGCGATTGGCAGCGCTGAACAGTCGAAATCATTCGCTGGTCCGTCCGATACGCATCAATTTTGCGGGAACGCTCATCATAGCGCGGGCACTTCGCGTCAGGGTAGAAGCCGCGGAGACCTAGCTGGCGGTACTGGCAGCCGCGGTACACGTGGCCCGCTTCGCCACAGTGGTAGCAGAGCGAACGGTTATCCGACGTGCGCCATACACTTACCTTAGTAGCACTCTGTCGTGAGCCAGGCGATAGATACGTAGGTACGTTCGGGTACCTTGAGCCGGGTAGCGGATGCGAAAGGGCGTCCGGGGACAGAAGTGTAGCCTGGTGCACTGTCCGCATGATGGGACCTGTAGATGGTGGCGCAGGAGCCCTCAATGCCACCGCATATGTTAGGACGGGAACACCAGGTCTTGGTGGTACGAGTGGTTGCACCGCCTGTCTGATGACGTCCGGAAGTGCTGTCGCAGGTGGTTGGGGCCCCACTGGTCCCACTGCTTGAGTGGCCTCAGTTCGTCATGGACAACACTTCGTATGAAGTCTGCGAGGGCCTGCTTCTCGCTGTCGAACCCAATATAGCATGCAGTAGTCGTTATGTCGTGGTGTTCGTAGTGTGACGACCGCTGCTGGAGAGTAGGCTCCATCATGGTTGCCTCACTCACGAAATCGGCCACGGTTGTTGGTGGATTGCGTGCGAGACTGCCGAATAGCTGCTCCTTGATTCCACGCATTATATGTCACACCTTCTTTTCATCGTACATTACAGGGTCTGCGCACCTGAAAAGACGAAGCAAACATCGAGACTCTTTCGTTTCACCGCTGGTTCCTAGAAGATATCGCTTGTTCAGCTCTTTCTTTCGGCGTTGCAGTACGCATCGCGGAGCTGTCGGCTAAACTATTGCCATGTCGCAAAGGAACCCTCATGGCTCTCGTAGCACATCTTCTCGGGGTCTTTCAACGCGAATTAAACTCTCCGCAGCTTAATTGCGAACATCATCCCACTTGTTGGTGCTGGCAACCTGATGGAATGGTTCCAGGCAATCTTCAACATCCTCAGTGTCTCCGTGGAATCGTCTGGGTGTCTGTGGCTTATGAAAAACGGGCGGGAGCATCGTGGGTTTGGCTCGCCTGGTTTGTAGCGGTCGTTGACATCTTTATTTCTAGTCTTGATGACAAGGGACCGAATTCGGGTGGTAGTCCTTGCAGGCGGCGGCTGCTTCTTGCTGTGGGAGCTGTGGCTGTCTGTAAGGTGCTAGGAGCGACGGCGTAAACTTGAGAGCGAAGATGCATTTACCCAACACTCTCCACCCGTAATGTCGCGGGCGAAACAACAGAGACAGCCAGGAGTCCATGTCTTCAGCAGAGCTAGACAAGGAAAACGTTCTCTTCTTCTTCGAACCCCCAAGCGTGTACGTGCCGGAGCGGATGGCTCATATGTGATGGCCTGTGCGAATCTAAGACAGACATATTGTCACGGTACTATTATTCAAGAGGAGCGTCGTTGAAGATGACGTTGTTGATCTGGCGTGCGCTCTCGACCATATGGTTGAATGTTTGATCGCCTTGTAATATACTGTAAATACGTCTTCCTGTTGTGTTTGAGGTCATCCGGATACACGCGAAAGGCTACCAATCCAGAGGGTCGATTAACATTGTGGTTGAGGGCCAAATGGTCCGAGAGGAGGTACCTACGATGTGAGTCCTGGGTTTGTGGCTTCAGAGCCACGGGAGAGCAGCACAGACGCTCAAAACTATTAAATCTGCAACCCACAACATAGCCCAAATGATACGCCGAGTGACGTATAGAAATACGGGAATGCGAGAAATCGATACCCTAAGGCTCGTACAGGCCTTAGTGATTAGTCGAATGACATATGGCTTGCCCTACCAAATCCTGAACAGCGAGGAGAGACAGGCCAACACGATAATTCGAACAGCTTTCAAGTGGCTCTCAGCCTGCCTAAATCTACCTCCACGGAGCGCATGCTAGCTTTGGGAGTACTCCACACTTTCGACGAACTGAGACAGGCCACTCTGATGCGACAGAGGGAGCACCTCAGCTTCACAAAAACTGGTAGGGCAATATTGGCACGACTTAATATCCCAGCATACCTGATTTATCTCACCGAACAGGCCGTACCTCTCCTTCCTTCAGTGAGATCCAAAATTGCAGTAGCTCCAATTCCCAAGAATATGCATCCCGAGTACAACAAGGAAAGGCGCAAAGCACGCGCACAACATATTCAATCGATGTACTCTAATAACGCTAGGTACAATACGTACTACACGGACGCAGCTGCGTATGCAGAGGCTACCGGGCAGCGCTACCAAAGGAGGTACGTCCTGGCAGTCATGAACACGGTCAGCCAGCAGCAAATTACCCCATCGACCACGGCGGGCTCCCCCACCTCAGCCGAAATGTTAGCAGTGGCGATCACGCTCGCTCACGCGGAGCGTTCGCAAAAAGACTCGGTTGTGGTCACTGACTCCAGGGAGACATGTTACATGTTTCTCAAGGGGCACGTGACTGCGGCTAGCCTCGCGATAATCCCCAAATCGTTCAACCACCGCCATCGCCTACTCTGGGCCCGGGACATGCGGGGGTGCAGGGGAACGAACAGGCTAACGCGTTAGCTCGAGCGTCTACTAACCGAGCGATGGCGTCCTCTTCGAACCCCAAGCCCTCACACTATCCCTCACAAAATCCCATCAATTTAAATGTCAAGACATCCTCGCTCATCAGCGCGGAGTCCGCAGAAAACCCGCCGCTTCACCCACAACTTAGCGGGAAGAGGCCGCCGATTGATGCAAAATACAGAACGGGTATTCCCCCATCTAAAACTGCTAAACGCCATGTATCTCACCCGCTATAGGGCCACATGCCCTTGGTGCGGTGGCATACCTACATTTTACATGTAACCTGGGAGTGTACTAAGCACCCTCATAGGCCATCTAATAATATCACTGGAGCAGTGGGAGGCACAGCTCGCCCGTTCCGACTTGGCAGGACAAAAGTCCTTAATTAGCCAGGTCAGGCAGGCGGCAGAAGCCAGTGGGGCCCTGGACTGAGGGGCTCCTACCACCGCTCCTTAAAATATTTACCAGCCAAATAAAGTTTCTATACATATATATATATATATATATATATATATGCCTCCACGTAACATCTTGGTGGAAGTCTTCGATATACGCAGGACGGAGCTCCGCAGCGGCCGCGAAGTCGCCACTCTAGGCATGTCTCCCGGCGTTGAAACTGCGTCATCGGCGGTCGCCATGCCAACCGTCACCCTGGCTCCACCCCACGACCCTGGGACCTTTTCCAGCACTACTGGCGACGACGTGAACGACTGGATTCAACTCTATGAATGCGTAAGCGCACATTACCGCTGGGACCCGACCTTGATGATGGCGAATGTCATTTCATGCCTGGTTCGATAACGAAGAAGAGGAGCTCACAAGCTGGAGCATATGTAAGACAAAACTTCGCAAGTTGTTTGGCCAACCTGCATGCAGTCAGCGTGCTACCAAAAAAGAACTTGCTTTGCGTGTGCAGATGCCCACCAAGTCGTGCTTGACGTACATTAAGGATGTGCTGGCCCTTTGCCGGAAAGTTGCCGCCAAGATGACAGAAGCCGATAAGGTCGTGCACGTACTGAAAGGGATCGCGGATGATGCCTTTAATCTGTTCGTGTTTAAAACCCTATGATTGTCAACTAGATCATTACTGAATGCCGACACTTCGAAGATGCTAAAAGCCGATGTATCGCCTACCGATTCACCCGACTTCCGAACACGGCAGCGACATCAAGGCGTGAGGACGTTCATATGCCGACTCAACCTTCAACGTCGGAGACTATCACCCGAATCGTTCCACGCGAAATCGAAGCCGAATCACCCGCAAATTTGTTGCTAGGAGAGCCCATTGATGCCCAATCTACAATATCACTTATACAACCGTTGTTCCTGAAGAACTGGCAAACGTGGGCCTTCAAACCATCTGCTCTGTGAGCCGCCGCGACACTTACCCTTCGGCCACCTTCAATGCTCTCCAACGCCATTGTCGCACTCCGAATATTGCTATCAGAATGCGTGGAGGACGCCAGACGATAAGTCAATTTGCTTCTGATGTGGACGTGTTGGATACATTTGACGAAGTCTTTGGCCCTTGCCTTCTCAACCAAGCTTCTCCAGCTTACGCTATCCACCCCGAAGTCAGCACCAGGTACCAACCCAAACATCGCGACCCAGAAACATCTACCGAGACCCCTACAAACACCGCCCAGTACAGCCGCTCACCCGCACCACGACGCCGACCTTCTCGTTCATCTCCACCACGCCGTTCCCCGTCCCCATTCTGCTCCCGGCGTTTTCCTTCGGGAAACTGACGGCCGCCGCTCCCGGAGGTGACGCTGCTATTACGACCTGCTACCCAATTCCTCTTTCGACGCTACCCTACCAATGAGAACCTGATCGACGTCGAAGTGGATGGCCTACTTGTTTCAGCATCGATGGACACTGGCGCCCATATTTCTGTTGTGTGCTCACACCTTCGCGAGCAGTTGAACAAAGTTATGAGCCCTGCCCCACCACGTGCTGTAGGTGCGGCCGACGATGGTACGTCTCCCGTATCTGCCCTCTGTACCACGCGTGCTAGTGTTGCCGGCCATGAAACTTCTGTTTTGTTCACCATCCACGCCTACTGTTCCAATGATGCTATCCTCGGTCTTGACTTTCTGTCCGCCCACTCCACCCTCATCGACTGTTCCGCTAGTAATATATCGCTTGACCGTCGAGGTGTTATTGATCAACCCGGACCAATCAGTGTCGCCTCTGTTCGGCTGAGCACGTCCGTTTGCCGCCGCAAGTCATGACTTGTGTTGGTGTGACGCCCTATCCACCAGAACCCGACGGTGACTATCTGCTCGCTCCCATCACAGCCGTTCTGTTGACGCACAGTGTTGGTTTTCCACACATTGTTATAACTCTATGGACAATCTTGTGTCTTCCTGTGATCAATTTCGGACTGTGCATAAGTGCTCCCACAGGCATTTCACTCGCTATGCTGACGTCCTGACAAATGAATGCTCCAGACCTTTCACCCCCATCACGCTCAAGATTTCCTTCGCCTCCTCTTCTCTTATCGTTACGTCTTTGACATTTATTACCGTCCTCTGGGTCAAACCTGCGCTGTCAAGCACGCATAAACACTGGCGATGCCTTATCGGGTTCACCGACGGTAATACAGGGTATCTCCAGCTGAGCGCCGCATCAGTCAAAAGGAGTCGACGAGATGCTCGCCAAAGATATATTGAGCCACCCTGCGGCCCTTGGGCTTCTCCTGTGGTTCTTGTTAAAAAAGTTGTCGCAGTTTCACCTGAAGGCGAAGCATCATTGCGATAGCAAATTTGTAGAGAGCTATACGGCGTAATGATCAAAGCTTTATCACTGTATTAACTTGGACATGCAGCAGCACCGCAACATGCAGAACTGTTGTCGACGCCGTCAGCGTTTTGCCCGCGTTCGCACAAAATGCGTGCGGCGTTGGTGACTGTTGCCGGGGCCTCTGATATAATAGGCACTTGGTGCCACAGCTAAACGTCGCCTCCCCCCCCCCCACGGCCTTTCGCGCGTCGGAAGAAGGCGCGTTTGCACTACATATATGGTGATTGTAAAGGAGAAAGAATTGCCGGGGCCTCTGATATAAATAGGCACTTGGTGCCGCAGCTAAACGTTGCCTCCCCCCCCCCCCACGGCCTTTCGCGCGTCGGAAGAAGGCGCGTTTGCACTACATATATGGTGATTGTAAAGGAGAAAGAGACGCCTACTTCTGCCCCTTAAGGGAGCACGGCACAGAACGCGCGTTTGTTCTCCGCCGTGGGTTCACTCCCCGTGAAAGCGCGCGTCCCTCGCACCCTTTCACTCGACCATATGGCGTTCGGCGGCGCGCGGCGACGATTTCATCTCTATTGACGTAATACGGAACCTCACGGCGATGGCAACAGCGACGCCGACGGCAGAAATCTGCTTTGGAGTGTCCTATAATTGATATCGCAATAAAAGCAAGAGGACAGTGGAGATTTTGCGTGGACTACCGCAATCTTAACAATATCACAAAAAACGAGCACCCGCTCCCATGCATAGACGACGCCCTGGATTGCCTTCACAGCGCCAAGTATTTTTCTTCAATCGACCTTCAGTCAGGCTACTGGCATACCGCCGTTGATGACATGGACCATGAGAAAACTGCTTTTGTACCCCTGACGGCCTTTATCAGTTCAAAGTCATGCCCTCTGGCTTATGCAACGCCCCGGCCACCTTCGAACGCATGATGGACACCCTCTTACACGGTTTTAAATGGTCCATTTGCCTATGTTATCTTGATGATGTCATTGTATTTTCACCGACATTTGAAACGCATCTCGGCCGACTTTCTTCTATCCTTTCTGGTTTCGCAAAGCCGGCCCCACTTAGTTCATCTAAGTGCCACTCCGGACGTCAGCACTTATCATGCTACCCGCCGTGTGGCTTAGTTAGCTAAGGCATTGCGCTGCTGAGCACGAGGTCGCGGGATCACTCCCGGTCGCGGCGGCCGCATTTCAATGGAAGCGAAATGCAAAAAGGCCATGTGTTTGCGTTGTAGTGCACACTTAAGAAACCCAGTGGTCCAAATTAATCCCGAGCCCTCCACTACAGCGTGCCTCATAATCAGAACTGGTTTTGGCACGTAAAACCCCAGAAGGAAGAAGAACTTATCATTCTCGGTCATCTCGTCACTCAACCTGTGTTCGCCCCGACCCTGACAAAGTCTAGCTGTGCAGCAGTTCCCCTTCTGACTGCACAAAGGAACTTCGTAGCTCTCTGGGACTGTGCTCCTACTTCCGTTGTTTTGTGAAGAATTTCACGGAAATCGTACGCCCCTCACAAGCTTACTAAGGAAAGGCCTTTCTTCTTTTTAACTCGGGGGGGGGGGGGGGGGGGGGGCGCAAGCCTTCTGTACCCTCATCACGTCGCTCACTACACCACCTGCCCTGGATGGTTTCGACAGCGCCGCTCCAACAGAACTCCGCACCGATGCTAGCGGCTACGCAATCGTGGCCGTTTTAGTCCATCATCAAATGGCACGCCCGTTTTATGCGCTATGCCTGCCGTCTCATTTCCCTAGCCGAACAGAACTACTTGTCGCATATCTGTACACGTGTACTTGCGCGAATAGCGTTTCACCTTCTGATGTGGCTCACATCGCGATCCACATCACCCTCGCCCACTATTTGTGTAAATCACTAGCCGCAAGGCTGGGGTGCATTTCGTCCTTTGTATTCCTTGGCTGTCATTCTGCCACTTACGTTTTGCTCTGCTTTGCAATTAATCATGGTTTTCAATACGGTCTGCCTCTTCGCTCACGGAAGCCCCGGAACAGACATATATCCCCGTATTCACAAACGCACTTCGACTCGACCGTCCATCGAAATGCTCCTTGAGGGTGGAGCAGCTTTGCATTTCACAATCGCCTCCCACTCGAAGCACGCCTTTGAGTGAAGGAAGCTGGAGCAATTTACTCGAGATATTTCAAGTAGCCTCTCAATTACCTTGAATCGCTCCTTGAGGTCATTAGTGCGCAACATGGCTGCGTAGTGATCTGTCTCTCGCCTCGTCGGCTTTTTTGGATGACGCCATTTCCTCCCAGCTTTTCTTTCGTTAACGATGCTGCGCATTTTCAAGGACATCGTTTTACGAACCGGTGCATTCCTCTGGAGCGCTTCGGCAACGGATAATTCTGCTGCGCACCGAGACAGATCGTCGTCTGTCAAAAGACTACGAGCTTGCAGTGACCTGTCGTCTTATTCCATGCTTGAGCCAGTTGATGACCTGTATACGTGTACTCTTCGTGCGAGTGCTCGAACTACTATCGGCGCCCAGTGCATTGACGTGTTTCTCGCGGGTGATCATACAAGCTGCATCAGTTAAGCGCAGCACGATACATAAAGTGCGGCGGAATTCGAACGTATGAAAGAAAATAACTGCGAAGATTCCTGTCGTTATGTGTGTATTGCCTGTGTGCTCGATTGCTGGATGCGGGTCTGGCTGCGCGAGCGCCGGATTCTCCCTGCCTGAGCGGTTTGTACTCGGGTTCATCACTTACTAGCTATTCCAAGGACGGCGAAGCGCACCGCAGCAAGGCTAGTTTCTCTATAAACGACCAGGTGCGTTCACTTTTTTTCTCTATAATCTCATGCCGTTTAGTTTGCTCTAGAAAATAAAGTAGACTGTAATTAATGCGTGGGACGTGTGCAGTAGCTGCTATTTATATTTTGTTAGCAATAGGTACGCGAGCCTTGCTTCAAATATTGGTTTAATTAGCTTACCATGCTTGTGAACATCCAAGCCAACGAGGAAGTGAGCACTAAGAAATGGTTTTCATAATTATACCTGCATACAGAGGGAATGTAACGTTTTATTTCAATACAAATATTGAATAACATTGGCAAGAGATGATAGTTTTTGTAACATCACAATATTTTATTGTGATAAAAACGCTGTAGCCGTTAACCCAGCTCCTAATACAAACACGCTAGCAAGTGGTAGCGATATATGTCACATTGTATTGTTTAGGGGTGTGGGGCTCGTCAATCTGCTTCTATGCATCTCTTTTCCCGTCATACCCAACCACAAATATACATTTCTCATGTACCATGCGGTTGAATAAACTCAAACTCAAACATATCTTGTGTGCGCACATTCCACTATTATGAATGCATTATGTAGTGTTAGGCTGCTGTATGTCAGTCTGGCTGAGCAAAGGCGAGACCAGCTTAAAACTGTATGTTTTGCAAATAGAATGAAAATGGTTCGAGTTCAAGAATGTATAAAAGAAATCGGCTTCCATACACAATGAAAATCTTAACGATTGCATTTCCTACGAAAAGCAAACAGAAGAAAATGGGTTACAGTACCTAACTAGTTTTTATGTGCGTTAACATCAGAAAATGTCGCCGTTTCGCCCGAAAGCAAAGCATCGATCGCGATAGCAAATTAGTAGAGAGCTATTCGGAATAGGGGTATGTTTTATCAGCTGCAAAACTTGACACATGGCTTACTAACTGAATAATATCTGGGTGTCAGCGCGCACAAGCAAACATAATAGATCCACTGAATGACCGTAGCCAACGACTGTCAAAACGCTGGCAGCAATCGCAGTTCGCGTGTCTATCGCTTGAACGGAAACTGAGCGGCGAATGCACAGCGTGCATACAAGGTCAGAGCCGTGTGAAGTAGAGCACTGCACGGGCTCGGGTTACCCGAAAGCCCGAGCCCGGCCCGGCCACGGCCGGGCCGGCCCGGGTAGCACAGTTCTTTCACGGGCTCGGCACGGCGTGTTCTTTTGACTCGGGCCTAGGCCGGGCTCGGGTTTTTTGACGCGGGCCCGTCCGGGCTCGAGCTTTCTGGTGGTGCGCATGTAACGTTCAGCGAGTTATTCTCGGTGTCTCACTCTGAAAAACATTATTTTTCGGTCTCGGGCCGGGTTCGTGCCGGTTTTCGACTCGGGCTCGGCCGGGCTTGGCCTAAGGTAAAGTGGTGGCGGCCGGGCCGGGCGGGTAGCGTTGAGATTATTTCCCGGCCCGGCCGGCCCGGGTCTCTCCACGAAAGTTTTTGATCGGGCTCGGGCGGGCCGCCCATCGTAAAACGGTCCGGCCGGGCCCGTGCTGAAAAAAATCGGCCCGTGCAGTGCTCTAGTGTGGAATAAGAGACGGTGCGGGTGACCGGCACCGCCGGGCAAAGGGCAGCGGAGAAGTTGTTGGCAGAGGAGAAGCTGCCCCCCTCCCTCCCTCTTCCCGTTTCTTGCTTTGGCGTGGGAGATTAAGTGCAGATACGCCTTTGGTGCCGGAGCACAGCGCCGCCCCGCCTCCCTCCCTCTCATACCCCCACGGCGTTTTGCGCGACGGTCGCGTTTGCTTTCCGTCGTGCGTTCGCTCTCCGTAATAGCGCGCGGGGGAGTTCACCTTCCGTGATAGCGCGCGTCCCCCCCCCCCCCCCCCCCCCGCGCTTTCGCTCGCGCATACGGCGCGCGGCGACGATTTTATCGCCCTTGGAATCTGTACGGAACCTCACAGCGACGGCGACGGCGGCAGAAATCCGTTGAAGTGTCCCATATAATTGCTATCGCAATAAAAAAAAATCACGCGGGTTGTTATTGTACGTTTATATGACCGACCCCTCATCTCATGCAGGAACCAGGCTTCCAACAAACCACGCAGAGCAACTGCCTTTCCGAGTGTGCTGCGCTTGCATTGGTGTGCAAGCGGAGAAGAGCTCCAGTTAATGTCTCCTGTTGCACTGTAGTTGTCGCACTATTCTGCTAAAACCTCTACCTCCTTTTTGACATCCTACCAGCTCAACATCACCAATAAAGGCATTTTGCATACATCTGCCCTCATAGGCACCTTAAGCTGGTGTATTTTTCATCCGGTTTCTTTTCTTAAGTTATATTTAATATAACAGTCTACCCCTGAATTATTTTGGTCAATCCAAGTGACAATCTCTGAAACATGAATTAATATATCCTCGTTCTTTGGTGTTCTGATAGGATTGCAAAACAGCGTGGACTCTGATCCTGCAAACACAATCAGTAGTACTACTGACAAGCTATTCTAGAATAAACATCATCCGTGTTCTAGACAGGGACTGTCGGGTGTAGGCACCCGAGGTGTGCAGTGGTATATCCTTCTAGAATATACGCTGTTCTTGCTCTGTTTCTAGCTTCATCTTAAGATTATGAACGCCGGAACAATGAATTTCTTCCATTCGATGCGGATGACAGTTGGCTTCCATGGCGCTTGCAGAAGTTTAGTAATCGACCGAGGAACAAAGCGTGTCTTGTGGGATCCCACAACAGGCCAAATGGTGATGCAGACTGTCAGAATGGCGATGCTGAAAAATACAGCATAGAGCGCATTACTACTATTAGTTCAGAAAAGCTGAGGTCCACCA
Organism: Dermacentor silvarum; assembly: GCF_013339745.2. NCBI lineage: Eukaryota > Metazoa > Arthropoda > Arachnida > Ixodida > Ixodidae > Dermacentor > Dermacentor silvarum. Next base: position 184,952 of record NW_023606146.1, read on the forward strand.
TTAAAATTATGGTAAATTTATTGATGTACACGTACTTGCTCATGCAAAAGTAGCTTCAGCATACCACTAAATACTAAAGTGCTGCATTACAAATTGTGGGCAGTAAAAAAGCTCAAGTCTCAACCGTAACAGATTATGAGCAACTCATGACTTCGCACATCATAATCATGACTATGCTCTTCAAAACAATATATATGACTGCGGAAGAGGAATGAAATATGTGTTTGATTTCATTTTGGCATAGCTGTTTCATGTTTGCGGTTCTTTTACCATTTTGTCAATGCGGCCAAACATAACATCAATTTTATTAAGCTAAGTATGAAAATAAGCACATACTAACTACCGGGCAGACCAGTCGAGTACTTCTGCAGCACCTAGTTCTTTCAGGGAAGCGAGATGGTGCAATTCCAACTAGTAGGCACCGTATTTATCGATGCTTTCACGTCATTCACATGCCTTACCGTGCACACAGACGTTGATTTTTTTCCCATCAGCTGGTTGTTCCAAGGCCCACATCCTGCAGAAGAATGCAAAAAAGGATATGTACATAGGGCGTTCGCATGCTAAGTTCAGTGCAGCTAAGCAACTGAAAGGAAAAGACATAGCACACCTGAACAAATGTAGCCATTGCGTGAACTTGAAAGAACAGTTTTGGAACGTGCTGGAGATGCTACGACATAGGACATTGAAGAAGGTAAGGCAAAAAAAAACTAATGCTGGTAATGAACTACTGACAGGTGAATTTTCGGAAGAATAAATATTGCGTAGCATATATGTGAAGTGAAGTGCACTGGAAATGCAGGCACCAGTGCTATTCATTGACGATATGTGCTACATTTGAACAAACGACTAACCGCCATGGCAACTAAAACAAAGTAGATGGGTCGCCAGGAGCGAGCCGGATCTTTTGAGCGGCTCTTCTTAAAGAGCGAGTGAGCGGTCGTTCAGTAAAAATGAGCGGCGGTTCTTTGGGAGAAAGAGAGCCGGTTCTCTCGCGTTCAGAGGGCCGTGCCGATGCGTTCCGTCAGAGCCAGGTCTCCTGCTGGGTGCGACTTCCACGTCATCTATTAGCGGTACGAGTAAGCAACTGCCCTCCCGCCCTTCCACGCAAGGGTCGCCTTCACCCCCTCGCCTTCGGCCGAAGAACGAAAGAACCGCCGCTCACTTACTGAACCACCGCTCCCTCGCTCTTCAAAAGAGCGGCGCAAAAAATCCGGCTCGCTCCTGAGCGCTCAGGAGCGGGTCGCTCTATTGAAGACCGAGGGAGCCGTGGTTCAGTAAGTGAGCGGCGGTTCTTTCGGAGTGAGGACGCCGGTTCTCTCCCCTTGAATGAGCCGTGCCGAACCGTTCCGTCAGAGCTGGGTCTTCTGCTGGGTTTCGATGTTTTTTCGATTTCTGACCGACGAATGGTGGCCAGTGTGGGCCGACTCGCGCTACCGGTACTCGCTCGCAGTGTGTGGTGTGCGCAGTCCCCTTGTTTTTTTGTGCGTCTTATGGTGTGGCACCCGATGCTACCGAGGGGAGGAGTAAAGAAGTCTTAATTGGAAAGGATGGTACCGTTCGTTGCCTGCTGCTGTTCGAACGATGACGCACGACTCTCACCGATCGCACATCGTGCGCTGGTCTAATAACACTTCGAAGATGGTCTTTCATGTCTTTAAAGACAACAGGTGGACGTGCAGTCATGAAAATGTCGCCCATGACATCCACTTCATTGTATCATTAGCGTGTCATTAAAACGAGGCCAATGATCTGTTTTGTTGTAATAGAACTGCAGTTCTTATTTTTGTCCTGACGTATGATGGCATCATCGCCAGTATCGCGCGTGCACTCAAGAGAAAAAAAAAACGAAAGGTACGTGCGGCAGTTTTGTGGATCTTTCGTATGATTTTTGTATTGTACTTCAAGAAATGATTTCTACATTTTGCATGGCTTGCAGCTTACTCATATTGTAGTGAACGTACGTATGTAAATAAATGAATAAAGTTGAAACATAATGTACAATCATTTTCTGTTCTTAGTTTGACAAAAGTTGATTTTAAAGTACCACAAAAACGGACAAGCTTCTGCAATGACGATGAAGTTTACACATTTTTCTGAAAAAAGTAGGTCGCATTCTGCCTGTCACAGTATCATAAGTATTTTATCCCCAATACCTGAAAAGAAGCTTCATTACAGCTAAAAATTCACGCTTTTAATATATGTAAAAATATTCCCTGAACATAGCGAAAATATCAATAACACGGTTATTAAATTATGCATATATCGTTTTTTTCAAAGCCACATAACTATAGAATCTGCATAACGCAGGTTACAGGTTTAAGTGAACCGGTGAGCCGTTCAAATGAACCGGTTCACTTCAGTGAGCTGAGCCGTTCCGAGCCGCTCACTGAAGTGAGCCGTTTTGCCCATCTCTAAAACAAAGTACAGGACTCAAAAACGTTTGTTTCCTTAAAACTGGCGGAGCTACGCACTCAACCATATGGATTCTGCCACATGTATACTACAATTGCTTCTTCTCTACTGAAAGATCTTATACGCGATACTGGAATGATCATTGGACACAGGCGCGGAGCGGTACCTTGTGCATTTATGTTTAAACAGCTGAACCAATCGCGCGGCATCTCCCACAAGCTCCAATTCAAGAAAGTGAAAAAGAAGAACATCTCGCACATTCTTATGCTGCTTTGAATAGTATGCTTCGGATGCTATTGCCCTCAGCATGAGCAACTGAAGTCAGTCATGCTTGGATACATCGGACACGTTTTATTGATAGCGCGGCGGCAACTGAACGAAAACCGCAACAGCGTAATGTGCTTCTATGCATAAACTGCTCACTCACCCTTATTTTCTCTCCTGTTGCTTTCAGAAAGATTTCAGGAGCAATCGGTCTTGTAGCTAAACAAAGCTGCCCATTGGCTGTTCCATGCGTTGCCTCCTTCGAAGTGAATCCGGCTCGGTCACAATACACACACGAACAGTATCGTCTATAATAACCACGAATAACAACTGCAACGTGAACCCCAAACTAAGCACAAAGAAACAATGAGCAGCAGACAAATGCGGGCGCAAATTTTCTTGTTGTTTCTCAGCCATGTGCCATGCTCATCTGCTGTGGTGCGATCATTCATTGCCAGACCTCAAACACAGCTCCCGCTTGATCTATCAGTGGAACGCTAACAGTGGCAGCGCTGCCGAGCTTAATTTGTGCATTGCGCCGTGTTGTCGTTTGATAACAAAGCCCCATTAACGGAAACACATATCTGCCTCAAATAATTAGGCTTTTGCTAAGCGCATTTAAGACTAGCCTACATATCAGACGCTTTTATCGGTCGGTGCACTTCACTCGAGTCAAGGGCGCATTTTCAAGGCGTTCCTTGGCGGAGGAAACGTGAAGTAGTGTTCATGAAACGCAACGGCGCCTTGAGTGAAGGAACGCTCGTCGCCTAGACTTGGCTGAGTCGTGGAGAAGCGTTGAGTGAAGGCGTGTTTAGAAACTTTATTGGAATGGAAAAGATATTAAGAAGGGATGGTCGGCCCTCTCAGGGCCACACTGGCCTCTGCCGCCTGCTGGACCTGGCTAATTAAAGACTTTTATCTTGCCAGGTGGGAGCGAAGGTGCTGTGCCTCCCACTGCTCGATTGTATTACCGGTGAGAATACGGGGGATAGTCTTGGCGACGAAGATGGGATTCTGGTAGAGAGCCACGTGAAGACAAGTCAACGCAGCCATGTCGTCAAAATTGGGGCAAGTAGAACCTTTCGATCAATCTTCCGCCTATAGGGCTAGTTACGAGGAACGGATCCAAGCATTTCGGCGGGCTAACGAGGTCCCGGTTGAGCTGCAGGCTGATACGTTGATAAGCATGGTAGCACCGAAGACATACGCAATATTGAAGTCGTTAACGTCTCCGGAGATTCCCACTAAGAAGTCTTTGAAGAACTTCTAGAGTTACTGCGAAGCCACTTTGTCCCAAAACTGTCCATTATTAGGAAAGAGCGAAATTTTATCGCCGCTCGCAATTGCCGGAAGAGACCACTACTCAGTATGCCGCAGAGATGCGGAGGATCGCACAAACTTGCGAGTTCGGGACTTTTCTCGATCAAGTCTTAAGGGACAGATTCGTTGTTGTGGGTTGCTTTGAGCTGACATTCAACGCAACTTATTTGCAGAAGACAATCAGCTTAAGTTACAAACAGCCGTCGATCGTGCAATAGGGTCGAAGCAATAGCTTTCGAAGCCGCTATTCAAAGTCCGTCTGCTACGCGCTCAACGCCACCGAGAGAATATGACGTGCATAAAGTTAACAGCACTGAACAAATTTCTGGCTGATGTTATCGCTGCGAGTCATTAACGCACGCAGCAAACTTCTTTCGGTATATGAATGCCAAATGTTTTCACTGCAACAGATAGCGCCACATCAAGCGTGCTTGTCGGAACAGAGAGTTAAAAGAATCGCCAGACAAAAATAGGCGACATGTTCGTACCCTGGCACTGCCAAGCATCAACTTGCAAAGCGTGAATACCGCTTCAAAAGTGAGAGCAAAACCCAGCATGGTTGAAGTTATCGTTAATGACTTAAGTGAACGTGGAACTTGATACAGGAGCCGCTCTATTAGTTAGGTTTGTTTCACAGTTCCGTTAGCTCTTTCCAAGTGCTCAATTTCGCAGGACAAACCACACGCTAAGAACCTACACGAATAAAACTGTGAAGCCCTGCGGAGTAGCATTTGTGGCAGTCCAGTGCAACGCACAGAGCCAGCGCCTGTCATTGTACGTGCTGCGTCAGGATGGTCAGCCGCTGCTAGGGCGCAATTGGCTGCTGCACCTCCAGCTGGATTGGACGCATATCCAAGACTAGTAGCTCTGAGAAATCACCTGAGCTCGAGTCCTTGCTAAGCCGCTATCAAGACCTGTTCAAGTACGAACTCGGCACAGTAAAAGGTGAAAAGGCTACTCTTCTTCAAGTATGTGGAGACATATTTTTTTTAACTAGAAGTGTGCCTATCGCACTAAAAACTCCTGTCGAACATGAACTGTCCAAGCTACAAGAGCTAGGGATAATTACACCTGTTACAACGAGCCCGTATGCTAGGCCTGTCGTGCCAGTGGTCAAACGGGATGGTTCAGTCAGACTATGGGGTGACTACAAAGTCACGCTAAACCCAATACTCGACATCGAAAGGTATCGCCTACCAAAAACGGACGCGCTATTTACCGCACTTTGAGGTTCAAAGCATTTTTCGGAGACCTACATAGAATGTATCAGCAGGTCTAAATGAATGACGAGTCCAAGCAATATCGCACGCTGAACACTCACAAAGGCCTATTTTTGTTCAACTTCTTACCGTTTGGCATTTCGTCGGCTGCAGCAATATTTTAGCCTAATATGATAACGCGCTGATGTGTTACCTCGATGGCATACTGATCACGGGCCGCACGGAACCAGAACATTTGTTCAACCTTGAAGCAGTGTTAAAACGGCTTTCAGAACACCCAATACGCCTAAAACTTTCGAAGTGCGATTTCTTTCGCGAATAACTGCAATACTCAGACTATGTGATCACGAACGACGGTGCTCGGCCGACATGTGGAAAGTTGGTCGCAATCACGAATGCACCAACTGCGACAGATAAACAGCAACTGCAGTCGCTTCTAGGGCTCATAAATTACTATGAAAAGTTTGTTCCGAATCTGTCATCTTTACTGTTTCCCCTGAACAAGCTCTTACGCAAGACCGAAACTTGAGAATGGAATTCCCCTTGTCAAAGTGCGTTCGCACATGTAAATAAACTGCTAACGTCAACGCCTATTTTGAGTCACTACAACCCCATTTGGCCAGTGCCAACTGGGGTTGTCACGTCTCAACTGGGCTATCTTGTCATGTTTCCGCCTATTTAGTAGGTGCGGTTCTGTCGCACATTTCACATGGGCAAGTTCATCCAATTGTGTATGCTTCACGTACACTGACAAAGGCTCAACAAGGTTATAGCCAACTAGAGAAAGAAGTATTAGCTCTTGTGTTTGGTGTCAAGAAGTTTCAGTACTACGTTTACGCACATAATTTTACGTTGCTCACAGAGCATAAGCCGCTTGAGAGGATATTTGGTGCCAAAAGAGGCATTCCAGGGATAGCAGCCGCCAGATTTCAGCGCTCGGGAGTCACACTTTCTGCATATTCTTTTTCTTTGCAGTATCGACCTTCAGCTCAGAATGTGGACGCTGATTGCTCATCGCGCCTTCCACTTCAGCAACATGACAGGGATGGGGCTGAAGAAAATTTTTTGCTTTTGCGTTGGACAGTATGCCTGCCTGCAGCAAACAAATCGCAGGAGAAAGTGCACGTAATCCAGTTTTTCGTCAAGTAGTAAAGCACATTTTGTCAGGCTGGCCGACTAACGTGTCCACACACCTGAAACCATTCTTCTACAGGAAACTAGAGCTTTCCTTACAGCAAGGTTGTGTCATGCTCGGAATGCGTGGTGTGGTACTACAAAAGTTTTGTCGATTTGTCCTAGGTGAGTTGCATGAGGGACATCCAGGATTGGGACGCACGAAGGAGTTGGCAAAAAGCTATGCGTGGTGGCCAAATATCGACCATGACATAGAGAGATGTGTCGCGGCTTGTAAAAGAAACGCTGGGACACGCAGTTTACCGATAAAAGCACCGCTCCAACCTTGGGCCTGGCCGACGCGTCCATGGCAACATCTGCACGTCGAGTTTCCAGGTCTCGTGAAAGGTGTTTCATACTTAGTGGTAGTCGACGCTCATTCGAAGTGGCCAGAAGTATGTCCCATGACGACTACTACTTCAGAAGCAACCATCGCATGCATTCATGAACTTTTCTGCAGATTTGGTTTTCCGGAAACTGTGGTGTCCGACAACGGAAGCCAGTTCATCCTTGAACAATTCCAAGTCTACCTCAAGCAAAGGGGTACAAGACAGGTATGGACCGCACCGTATCACCCAAGCAGCAACGGATTCGCGGAACGTTTTGTCAAAACCTTGAAGGCAGCGCTTCGCAAGATCAATCCGAAGATAGCGACTGCGGAATAAGCGGACTTCCTTTTGGCGTACCGTAATACGCCTTATGCTACGACAGGAGAAGCCCCTTCCACTTTACTCCTGCGATGGCGCCTACGCACCAGACTAGACTTGGTGCGACCATCGGTCGAGATGACAGTGTCACAGCGCCGATTTCATCAGACAAGGCGCCACTCGTGTCGCGAGAAAATGTTTGGTGTGGGTGATGACGTTCGGGCGCGCAACTTCCGACCGGTACAAAAGTGGCTCTGTGCAACAGTACGGCACCTGTGTCATGCAGTTTAAGTGTAGTGGTGTTTTCGAGTGGGCGCGTCAGCAAAATCACACCCGCAAGGACAACAACGACACAAGGGAGTTCAATCTACCCTTCGTGAGTAACCAACAAGTATCTCCGGTAGAGCTCCCAGCTGCGCACTCTTCAACCGATAACGACAGCACGGCGGTCATTCAGCGTGAACCGGCGAAGCCTTAAAACTCTGCTAACGAACATGTTACACACAGAGACAGCGCCGCCCACCTGATTGCTATGTGCCATAAACTGTTGTGGCTATGCTCGTGTTTCCAAAATAACTTTGGGGGGATGTCGCATATCTGTGCACGTGTACTTGCGTGACAGAGTTTTCCCCTTCTGTCACGCGGCTCATATCGCGATCACATCACCCTAGCCCTATGCGTATATAATCGCTGGCTACAAGGCTGGGGTGCATTTTGACCTTTGTAATCCTTGGCGGTCATTCTGCCACATTAAGATGCAGCCATGCAATAAAGCATGTTTCAAGTATAGTCTGCCTCTTAGGTCACGGAATTCCCGGAACGCGACACTACTCTATCGCGGAACGGGAGTGCCTTGCTCTCGTTTTGGCGGCGGGCAAATTCCGCTCCTACTTACATGGCCAGCATTTCACCGTCAATACCGATCACTATGATCTTTGCTGGCTTTCGTCCCTTAAGGATCCCACCGGGCATCTTGGTGGCTGGGCACTCGGGCTCCAAGAATGCACGTACTCTGTTTTTTATAAATCTGAGCGATTGCACCCGGACGCTGGCTGTTTGTCCCACAATCCCGCAGATCCGCCTGAAACTTCCGAGGACGCGCCTGCATGTGTAATCTCGCTCTCCGCTTTAAGCCACATCCCATTTTAAGTGAGCTTATTCAGAATCTGGATTCCGCAGAGCCCGATCCGTCCCTTCGCCTCTTCGTGTATAAAGATGGCACATTGTATCACTACAACGTGCACCCAGACGGACGCGAACTGTGCTCGTAGTTTCTACGCATCTGCGCTTGCGCGCTCTTGGCCAACTACATGACGCCCAGACCACTGGCACCCTTCGAGTTTCCCGGACCTACAACGCGTTCGGCGTCGCTTCTTTGGCCCAGTCTGGCACTCCGTTCGTCGCTACGTTGCTGCTTGTGAACCCTGCCAACGCCCAAAAACCCACCTACACCTCCTGATGGCCTCCTTCTGGCCCTTGACGTCCCATCTGACCCCTTCTTCCGAGTTCGCCTTGACCTCTTCGGTTCTTTCCCTGCCTCTACTTCTGGAAATAAATAAATTGCTGTTTCTACGGACCACACCACCCGATAAGCAATTACACGCGCTCTACCTACCAGTTGTGCTGCGGACGTCGCTGATTTTCTGCTACATGATATTGTCACGAAGATAATTATTTCGAACTTGCCGAAAGAGAACAGCCTTCTTTAATGATGGCCGACACTCAAGAGAACGCGAGCACACCTGCGCTCTCGTCGTCTTCTCGCTGGCGATCTTGTGCCTGTAGTGGGCAGCTGACATGACGATCGGTACCTGTAGTGGAAAGCTTACTTCGCGTCATTACTCTTCACGTGAAAAGCAACCGTCCCGGTCGCCAGTTGGAGATGGTAAAGGGTGACAGAAGGCGTGGGAGAGAGTTGATCAGAGGGGCACTTCGCGGGCGTAGTACGGCTTAATCCGTGCTAAGTGGACAATTCGGCTCCTGCTCGCCGTCGGCTCGAGCGCATATTAGTACTCTGAGGGACGACCTGGTCGTTCACGTCGCTTGTACGGGCCAAAGTATCTGCGCAGTAATTTTAGATGCGAAGATCTTCTGGTCGGGGCTACGTCACTCCCTCCCTCCTCCGCCATGCGGCGTCCACACCCCTACTGCTCATGCATCCTCCCCGTCCTCTCCTCTCCTTGTCTCATCTCCTCTCGTCTCGGCATTTCTCCTCTCCTCTCCGACGCTCCTCTCCTCTTTATTGCGCAACGAATGGCAACACCTGCGGCTCCGCGCGCGATAATGCGAAGTAGCTTGGTTAGAGGCGCGACGGTAGGCGCCCAGAGGCACCGGCAATAGTCACCAACGCCGCGCGCGTTCGGTGAGAAAGCGGGCAAAACGCCAACGGCGTCGACAACGGTTCTGCATGTTGCTGGTGCTGCTGAATGTCCAAGTTTATACAGCTGATAAAACTGCCTTGAGTCGACCCATGGCTGCTTCGAATACTACTCAGGGTTCCCCTAGGGAAGATGGTGTACTTTTTTTTCTGACAGCCCTTGACGACGGACGGGTGCCACACCCAAACAGTCACCGGGTTCGTACTGGATGTTCCTTCGGCCACTGTTGTAACGGCGAGAGTCGGCACTCTGCTGGTTGCGGATGCGGTTGCGAGCAAGCTGTCGAGCGTCTTCGGCTTTCTGGATGATGTCGTCAGCGTTTCACTTCTTGTTCCGTTCTCTACCGGGAGCATGGCGTCTAAAGGTGTTGTTACGCAGCGCCATAAACCAGTTCAAATGGTGTGAATCGGGTGGTTTCCTGCACAGCCGTATTCTATGCGAATGTCACGTATGGTAAATTTGGTCCCAGGACTTGTGCTCTACGTCAACGTACATCGAGATCATATCGGCCATAGTTCTGTTGAGGCGCTCGGTTAGTCCATTAGTTGTGGGTGATAGGCCGTGGTTTTCCGATGATGGTGTGGGTAAGCGTGACGATCTTGCATTAAGTCAGGAGTAAACGCGGTTCCTCGATCGTTTATTAAAGGAAGGGGTCCCATGACGTAGTACGATTTCATGGACAACAAACATCGCGACTTCTGTAGCGGTTCTGCAGGACACAGCTTGGTTTCTGCGTACCTGTTAGGTAGTCCGCTGTGACGATACATTTGTTTCCTGCGGACGACGTAGGGAAAGACCGAAGAGGTCCATTCCCACCTGTTGAAACGGTGCCGGAGGAGGGTCCAGGGGTTGCTGAAGACCAGCAGGTTTCAAAGGTGGAACCTTGCGCCGTTGACAATCACGGCAGCATTCACGTAGCGCTGAACGGACGCTCCAATAAGAGGGGGCCTGAAGGGTCCCTAAGACTGGCAAGCCAGCACAGTGAGTGGTGGTCACTTACTACGCGATAAGGTCGGCCGTAAAGGAAGGTCGGAACTTGCCGATGGCCCAAACGACCGCTAGACACCTTTTCAGTCGCGGAATAGTTGACCTCCGTCTTTGTGAGACTGCGGCTCGCGTAGGCTATTACTCGTTCGGCGCCGTCTTGGCACTGAACGAGTATAGCACCGAGCTCCACGTTGCTGGCGTCTGTGTAGATTTCTGTGTCAGCCTTGTCGTCGAAATGCGCGAGTAGGGGGCTGTTTGCAGTCGCTTCCGCAATTCTGTAAAGGCTTCCTGTTGTTCTTCCATCCACTCGAAGGGTATATCTTGGCGTGTTAGCCTCGTTAATTGTTAAGTGATCTTGAAAATCCTTCGACAAAAACGACGGCAGTAGGCGCAGATACCTAAGAATCGCTGAACTGCCTTCTTCTCTGGAGGGGGGAACTCGGTGACAGCAGAGCTAGCTTCTCGGGGTGGCCGAACACTGCGGGGGCTGACTACGCATCCAAGAAACATTAGCTGAAAGCAAAAATGACATTATCATCTTAGATCATGGAGCCCCTTGTCAACTCTCACCGACCTTGGCCGCTACGTTCTTTCCAGAGTTATCGATGACCTGCTTCGCTCCTGTGCGACACCACAAATTTACGACGGCTTATCACACGCAACTAACAGCGGGATGAGCGCTTCAACGGACGCTAACTGACATGCTTGTATGTATTTTTGACATCAAGACTAGCATGTTGCGTTGCCCTGGTTACATCGCCTACAATCCTCACGTCATGATATGCTGGTTTTTCAAGTTTTTATCTTCTGTTTGGCCGGTAACGTACTATCGTCCCGATGCCATCAATTACCCACTGAGTATGCTCGCGATGCCATTTCCGAGCTGATGAGGCACGCCAAATGCTCGCCAACCTTACTACATCGCAAGCCCACCAGAAGCACCGCTATGACTCCGCTCATCGCGACGTTACCTATACTCCGGGTGCCTTGTACTTCTATCGACTCGAACTCGGCGCCTTGGACTCTCCGAAAAAAATCTCTCGCGGTACACCGGACCCTACCGTGTCTTACCCCTGTAACAGACGTCACTTATGAGATTGGCCCGCTCGAGTCTTCCTCTCCAACGTTTCACCGCCTACGGACGTTGTTCGCGTATCCCGCCTTAAACCTTACCACTCGCCCGCACAGTAGCAACCACTGTGACGGTGCTCAGCAGCCGGGAGTCATGTCGCGGTAATATTCTTCAAAAGGAGCGTCGATGAAGAAGACGTTGTTGATTTGGCGCGCGCTCTCGACCGTATGGTTGACGCTGATAGCCTTGTAAATATACTGTAAATATGTTTTCCTGATGTGTTGCCTCCACGTAACTATATAGCAAAAGCCTACCCATAAAACTTCAGAACGCAAATTTGTTCAGCAGGTAAAACACACGAAAAATCATATCACATAGAACAGCAAATTTACACCGAAATACGTAACAAAACATCGGTTAAGTTATCGCCAACAAAAGCACTGACTAGAAAAAATTAAATAAACTCAGGCATGATATACCGTCTATGAGATGAGGGGATTATTTTGATGTAAGTACCATTATCCATTCAGGATCATTGTTAGAATAAAGAATGCGTAGCACGCTTGAAGTTGTATTTTGTTTTACGCTCTTTAAATATATGAATAAGACGGACAGGCATTTGAGAATATTATAATTGGATAGGAATTTGTTGTGTGCCATAATTTGTGTGTAAGAAGAAAGGGAACCGAGGGGCCCGTTTTATTAATCATATCATAGAAAGCCAACAAACAATGGCACCAAGGACAACATAGGGGAAATTACTTGTATTTACTAATTGAATTAAAGAAATTTTAAATTAATTGAAATGACACCAATGACACCACACAATGACACCAATGACAATATAGTGGAAATTACTTATACTTACTAATTCAATGAAAGAAATGATAAATTAATGGAAATGAAAACGGATGAAAAACAACTGCCCACAGGTGGGGAACGAACCCACGTCTTCGCATTACGCGTGCGATGCTTTCACCATAGAACTACCGCGGAGCCGTTTTCCATCCACTTTCTGGGGTATTTATGCTCTAAAGCTTTTTCTGTGGTATTTATGTTTTGCAATTTATCATTTCTATTTCAATTAGTAAATACAAGTAATTTACCCTATGTTTCTCTTGGTGTCATTGTTGGCTTTCTATGATATGATTAATACAAACGGGCCCCTCGCTTCCCTTTCTTCTCGTTCATTACATAACGAAAGCTCGAATCCGGCAACATTGATGCCTTTAGGTAGCATATGTAGGTTTATTGACCAGTTGCCATCACCCAAAAAGATCACCTGCTCGTGACGCCTGCGGCAGAAAGGATGTTCCACATCCGCCTCTAGGCTTTTGAGTGGTGGCGCTGGCTAACACTCCCAGGGTTATTTGTAGTTGTAAAACTAATACCCCAGCAAGTAGATGGAAAAACGGCTCCGCGGTAGCTCAATGGTGACAGCATTGCACGCGTAATGCGAAGACGTGGGTTCGTTCCCAACTGTGGACAGTTGTTTTTTTCATCCGTTTTCACTTCCATTAATTTATCATTTCTTTATTTCAATTAGTAAGTACAAGTAATGTCCCCTATGTTGTCCTTGGTGTCATTGTTGGCTTTCTATGATATAATTTGTGTGTGACCTTTCTACCACGATTGGTATTTGATGGAAAGTCTAGCCAGTGTAGCTACACAAATAGCTGCTAGAAATCTACATATTCTTTCTCAAATTATTATTATAGGTCCACCTCATTTGATATGCTACAAGAACATTAACCATTACATTATTCTTCCTGATCAGAATTCAAAGCGCTTATTCCATGACCAGGGCGGTTAAAAAAACGTGGTGCTCGCGCTGTAGGACAGAAAGTTTCTCTCGGTCCCTACTGTTACATGTTCGCCAGACCAATAAACAATAGCTGATATGTCTGTGAATGATGGAGAAATATGCATTTTGATCGGGAGGGGAAGAACATTACGGAAACGGAATATCCTTGCAATCGCTCTCGAAATCTTTATGCGTAAGCCATCGACATGTTTCCTCTAGATTAAATTTTGTAAAATGTAACTCCCAAAAATTAGGATTGCCATCGTGTTCTAGTTCTATATCACGTTATTATAGTTGCACATTCCAATGTATTCGCTTTTTTTCATTCTATGATAGCCTAAACTCCATTCTTTACCATTAGGTACAAGTTTGTTGCATTTGGTTTAATAATTAATTTATAATATAAATCAAACAGAGTCTGTAAAGGAGTACGTTTATCTAGGTCAATTACTCACAGGGGACCCTGATCACGAGAAAGAAATTTACAGAAGAATAAAATTGGGTTGGAGTGCATACGGCAGGCATTACCAAATCCTGACTGGGAGCTTACCACTATCGTTGAAAAGAAAAGTGTACAATCGTTGCATTCTACCGGTGCTAACATATGGGGCAGAAACTTGGAGGTTAACAAAGAAGCTCGAGAACAAGTTAAGGACCGCACAAAGAGCGATGGAACGAAAAATCTTAGGACTAACGTAAGAGACAGGAAGAGAGCGGTGCGGATCAGAGAACAAACGGGGATTGAACACATCATTGCCAATCAGATAAATTAATTTTTAGCGAACACTCAGTCCTCTCTAATTACCAACATGGGTTTAGAAAAGGCTACTCAACAACTACACAATTAGTTACAGAATATATTCACTTGCTTCGTGCCTTGATAAGAACGGTCAGATCGATGCAATATTTCTAGATTTCAGCAAAGCTTTTGATAGAGTTCCACATGACAAACTATACTAAAGCTCAGACGCATTAAACTACCGGAAATTTTAGTTATATGGATAACGCACTATTTAACCAATCGCTAATTCGTAGCCATTAATGAGCGGCAATCAGGCTATCTTGCGGTTGGCTCCGGAGTCCCCCAAGGGAGTGTGCTGGGACCATTGCTGTTTTTACTGTATATAAATGATATAACCACTGTAATTGATCCTAACGTGCAAATCAGATTGTTTGCGGATGATTGTGTGCTTTTCAAGAAATAACCTCATCTACCGATCAGAACCATCTTAATACCGCTCTTGCTAACATTTTTGAATGGTGTGAAACATGGGATATGAAACTTAATGCTGATAAAACCGTCCTCCGCTTCTCTCGGCAAAAAGCTCCGCTCTCTTTTGCGTACACGCTAGGCACGGCACCGTTGCGGGAAGAGACTCAATATAAGTACTTGGGCGTTACACTTACTAAACTTTAACTTGGAATTTACATATAGATAACATTTGCTCGTCTGCGTTCCGTAAATTATATTTTTTAAGACATAAGCTTAAAAACTCACCCCCGAGTGTAAAATTACTTGCATACAATTCAGTAATTAGACCTAAACTTGAATATGCATGCGTTGTTTGGGACCCGTTTACTTAACACAATATTTCCCGCCTCGAAAAGGTACAGAGGAAGGCTGTACGGTTTATTTACACGAAATTTTCCCCTGACTCACCCTCTGAAATAATGCAGGCTGATGGAATTCAATGTCTCGAACAAAGAAGGAAAGCGTTACGTTACAATTTCTTTTCTTGCTGTGGAATCGGCAACTAGCAATCAATCATCACCCTTCTATCATCTTCTACATCAAGGCATACTCGCCACCATCATCCTACTTCACTGAAACCCTATTTTGCACGAACAGATTTATTCAAGTTTTCATTTTTTCCTCGCACTGTAACTGATTGGAATGATTCTTTATTGCCTTTCGCCTCAATTTGATGTTTTTGAAACGTTATTAACTCTGTTGTATTTGCCTTGTTTACCTTTTTACTCACCCTGCTTGGACCTGTACAAGGTTTGCAGTATTGAATAAATAAATAAATAAATAAATAAATAAATAAATAAATAGCCGATATTCTAGTTGACATTAAGAGCAAGAAATGGAGCTGGGCAGGCCATGTAATGCGTAGGATGGATAACCGGTGGACCATTAGGGTTACAGAATGGATACCAAGAGCAGGGAAGCGCAGTCGAGGACGGCAGAAAACCAGGTGGGATGATGAAGTTAGGAACTTCGCAGGCGCAAGTTGGAATACGCTAGCGCAAGACAGGGGTAGCTGGAGATCGCAGGGAGAGGCCTTCGTCCTGCAGTGGACATAAAATATAGGCTGATGATGATGATGATAAATCAAACATGCAAGTCTTGTATTTTTGTAAATAAATTTATGGGGGTCGCGTCGTGATTGACGTAGACAAATAATCGCGCGGCATTATATAACACTGTTCCTCAACGCTCCAAGAAATTATCCCTGTAGTGGCATCTCGGTTTATGAATTCGCGACCGGACGGTGGTGGTGAATGGAAGCAGTTTTTCCTCTAGGAAACAATGTAACTACGTTTATTTCATTGAAACTCTGTGGATTCAAAAAAGCCACAGTTCGTTCGAAAGCCGAAGCGTCGATTGCGACAGCAAATTAGTAGACAGCTATACGAAGTAAGGGTAGCAGTTTTGTCAGCCGTGTAACTAGGAATTACTGGTTTACTAACTAAATTAACGAGCATGGTGTCAGCGGGCACAGGCAAACATGAACATATCATACGCGATGACCGCGGATACTCGCTGTCGAAACGCTGGCATGAGGAAACGCGGCAGCAGCCGCGAACGAAGTCTATCGCTTCAACAAACGAAGCGTCGAGAACAGACCATACCCAAAGGTATCAGCCGCCTGCAAATTGCTGTCAAGATGAGGTGCGGGCGTGCAAAGTACGCTGTTGGTGCCGGAGTAGACCTCCTCCCCCACTCGCTCCCTCCCGCGCTGCCTCCCCGCTTCCCTCTCTGCGCGCGTGCGATTGAGCTGTGATCGTCGGTTGCCCAGGGAGAACTGCCTCGGGCACACCAGTCACTAAGCGGTCGCAAAATACGCAGTTGCTCTCGGAAAACAATGCCTCCGCCGTTTCCTCCCTCCCATCCCCCAACGGACTTTCGCGCGACGGAAGACGTCGCGATTGCTGTTAGCTTCCCTCCTGCGCGCGCCAGATTGAGACGATCGTCGGCTCCTCTCGCGTGCTTTCATTGGCACATATTTATATTAGAAATACTGCAGAGTCGCTTGACTCCAAGCAGGAGTGGGCATAAGAAAAGAAAAACATCAGAGAACACAGCAACAACGGCAATAAGAACCGAATACAGAAAATGAAGATAGGAAACGCTGCAATTGAAACAGTACAAGAACGCCTTCTTGACAAATACAGAAAATAAAGACATGAAACACTACAATTGAAACAGTACAAGAACACATTCACCCACTCATTGTCTTCAAGTTTGTAATAAATACGTCAACACTGCGGCTATAGACAATATCTTTCGGTAATTTGTTCCAGCTCTTATGGTTCCAGGAAAAAATGAATATTAAAAAATGTCGTTTTGAGCGCTGTATTCCTTGATCATTTTCCCATTGTCAAAACGAGAGCTTGTGCGCAGAGTGTGGCGGGTAATAAAATTGTGATTGTTAATTTGTATTAAGATATGTAATAAGTACAAATATTTTATTCTGCATTCGGCCCGTCTCGCTTTAAATGTATCAAGACCAAGATAATCAATCATTTCTGTCACACTATCAGTGCGTTTTATTTGTTGCAAATGAATCGAGCCGTGGCTCTTTGAACTTTTTCTAACTTGACAACGTTTTTCTGTTTATAAGGGTCCCATAGGCACGAAGCATACTCCAGACATGACCGTACAAACGCTTTATATGCTGCTAATTTCACTTTCATAGGGGCTTTTGAAAGTTTACGTCGAATGAACCAGAAAGATTTGAAAGCCTTGGTGCTAATTGTATTAACAGGAAGATCCCAACTCAGATTGTGTGTAATTGTAACTCCGAGATATTTAACAGCCGGTGATTCCTTAAGTACAATGCCATCTACAGAATAAGAATGTCGCAAAACAGTTTTGTTCTGGCATATACAGAGGACTAAGCACTTATCAGTGTTTAAGAATATGTTCCATTTCATGCACCAACATGAAACTTCAGCGAGGGCTTTCTGAAGTGTAATTTGATCATCAACATATTTAACAGTGGTGTAAAGAATGCAGTCATCTGCGAAAAGCTTTATCTTAACATTACTGTGTATAACATTCACAATATCATTAATATAAATGAGGAAAAAATTGGACCCAAAAGTGACCCTTGTGGCACCCTGATGTTACTTGTACCGTCTCCGAGCACTACCTGTCAACTTGGACATGCTGATACCTGTTTTGTAGATAGGCCCTAATGAATTCGATAAGTCTGCTATTTATTCTAATGGAGTATAGTTTCTGTAATAATTTATTATGGGGCACTTCATCAAAAGCTTTCGTATAGTCCAAAAATAAAGCATCGATCTGTTCTTTGTTATTAATCGAGAGAGAAAATAATTGCATACACTAAGCAGCTGCGTAACAGTTGACAAATCACGCCGGAAACCATGCTGAGTATCTGATAACAGTCTGTTTTCTTCGAGAAATACGGTCAAGTGTCGGCAGATTTATGCACTAATATTTTACAGCTTGTTGAAGTCAAGGAAATTGGGCGATAATTGGATACGCACAAGCAATCAGCTGACTTGAATATAGGAATGATACGAGTCCAGTCTGACGGAAGAGAACACTGCGCTAGGGAGGCCTTATAAATGAGGAACAAGTATTGCGATATCTACTCTGCGTAACGTCGCAAGAAAACCGTAGGAATGTTATCAGGGCCGTCAGCTTTTTTAGCATCAAGGTTAAGAAGCAAGTTAAAGATCGCACCTGACGGACAACAACATCCTGCATAGAAGAAGCGAACCCTTCAGGCTCTGTTACAAGATTAGCATCTTCCTGGCATATACGGATTGAAAGTATCCGTTAAATTCATCAGCTACTGCTTTTGCTTCTGAAACTGGTGAGCCGTCAACCATTATTGTACTAGTACTCGATTTGTTGTCGCCTAAGTACCTCAAAAATTTCGCTCGTGCTTCCTTGAGGAAAATGCCTTGAGTATTAGTGAAAAAATTGTCCTTGGCTTTTCTAACCTCAATTTTCAGCGATGCGCTTAGTGTGTTGATAGTAGAGTCCCGAGGCCGACCTGAGCGTCTCATTCTCTTAAGCTTTCTTTTCATGTGGGTTATCTGTCTCGTAACCCAGGGGTTCTGTTTCTTTTTCTTAATATTGTCATGAACGAACATGGTAATATAATGAAGACACACTTGTTTGAATTTACACCACAACACATTCTCATTTTCATCAGCCTAAAACCGTCCAATTTAAATCTAAGTAATCTAGGATGCTCTTATCATCTGCCCTGTTGAAATCTTTACAACAATCACGGCCTTGCTTTTGTCAGAACACTTTTGAAAAGAAAAGGTGGCAAATACCAACTTGTGATCAGATAGCCAATTGATGACGTCAGCAGAGTCGCATGTGATAGTGGAACTTACAAACAATAAATCAAGATTATGCCCAGCGGTGGCAGTGATTCTGGAAGGGGCGGTAACGATCTGCGTTAGACCACAAAAAATGCATTGTTAATAAGAGTCTCGGAGTGCCTAATATTCATACCCACAGCATTCGTGGTTTCCCAATCGACATTAGGTAAGTTAAAATCCCCGGCCAAAACAAATCTTACGTTCTCACCCCGGAAACGCTGAACATAATCGCAGAGTTGCTCGAGGAATGCAAGATCTGCCGTCGGAGCACGGTATACAACACCGATAACAATGGAATTGCCGTAAAAACAAATTTTACAAAAGATACTTTCATGCTTAGGAATAGCCGGTAAAATTGTCATGTTTATGCTTTCCTTTATAACAATTGCGACTCCGCCCCCTCGGGATTGTCTGTCACATCTGAGTATTTTGTACGACGGAGGAATGATTTCGTTATCAAGCACTGCGGCGTGCAACCAGGTCTCCGTCAGCAACGTAACATGTGGGTCGAGGCCGTAAAGCAACGCTTCAAATACAGCGATTTTATTCCCGACACTTTGCACAATTAAAGAAAGTAACCGCAAACGACAAGTGTCATTTCCTTGTCACTTGGATGCCCCGTTTGCGCTCTTTGTTTGCAGCGTTTGCGGCCCCGTTTGTCCTGTTTGCTGCCCCTTTGCGGCCATTCGCCGGGTGGTTATTCGATCATTCCGAAGCGCAGCCTGGTTTCGTTAACTTGTGCTATGCCACCGTCTGAATCAGTACCGGGCTTCACAAGCTTGCGTCTTTGGTTTTTTGCCTCATCCCACACGTACGTCACCCGGTTGTAAACTAGCTTATCCTATTTCAGATACACTTTATCTTCCGGTGTACGACTGTCTTTAACGGTCGACAATAGCTGCTTTCTTATTGTCTGAATTCTGAGTGAATAGTCATCTGACAACGAATTGTCGGTGTTCTTTAGTTTCTTTGCATTTATCAGAAGCTACATTTTTTCATTGAAGTCAAAGAAGCGCATTATCACTGGGCGCGTTCTATCTGTTGCCTTTCTACCCAAGCGGTGCATACGCTCAAGGCTTCTTACTTTTATTCCCATTTTCTTTTCAAATATTTCTCCCAAAACAACATCCCTGAGCGAGTCCACCGTTTCAGTTTCACATTCATCAATTCCATAAATAATCAAGTTATTTCGTCGACTTCTATTTCCAAGATCATACATTTTTTAGGAGAAATTCAGTCTGGTTATTCAATTTTGAAACAAGACGCTCACAATCTTCTACCTTTTGTACAGTCTCTGGGAAGGACAGCAGTTTCTCCTCAATTGAAGCCAGCCTTCTGTTAGTTTCAGCAACGTGACATTCTAAGCTTTCTCACATGGACTTAAGCTCATTTGAGGACACCTTTCGGTTATCTAGGATAGCTGTCAGTTGCTCCGTAACCGTAGGGCCAGGGTTCATTTATATCCCACTTAACGAAAGAACAATAAAGCACAACAAATCAAAACAACTCGCGACACATTCACACAATACCCCTGGGCAAGGGAAAAAAATTAAATTATGGGGTTTTACGTGCCAAAACCAGTTCTGATTATGAGGCACGCCGTAGTGGGGGACTCCGGAAATTTGGACCACCTGGGGTTCTTTAACATGCACCTAAATCTAAGTACACGGGTGTTTTCGCATTTCGCCCCCATCGAAATGCGGCCGCCGTGGCCGGGATTCGATCCCGCGACCTCGTGCTCAGCAGCCCAACACCATAGCCACTGAGCAACCACGGCGGGTCTGGGCAAGGTACCACAACTAGACACAAGTAATCACTCTTAAATTCGTGACTACTAGTCTTTCTACTAACCTGCTCAAAAAAGACGAGCCAGGTTAGCCGCGTCTGCATCCTTTGGTTGGTCCCTTGTCCAATGAAGAAAAAGTTGCAGTGGCTTAGCTCGGCTATGCCAGGATATACGTAGCGTTAGCAAAGATTCAGCTGATTATTCTTAGCTTTCCTGGTTGTCTAGATTGTCAAGGATTAGCTTGATTGTCATGCTTACTGCTGCTCCAATGACACACACGCGGTATACGTACGTATTATGTGGCACATGTATATTTATTTTTGCTCAACGTCACGTTGCTTCTCTATTGCCACAAAGACGGTGATCAGTGAAGTAACACGCTGCCGTCTCTATGGCCCCAACACAGTATTTGGAGTTGTCTGTCATCGTCATCGACAGCGTTTTGTTGTTGCTGCAGGGGTGGTCGGGCACGTCGCTCAGCCTCCTGTCGACGCCGCTTTGCTAGACGTTCGTCCCTTTGCTCCAGTGTCTCCGCAGCACGTTTAGCCTTCTTCTGTTCATTCCTCCTACGCTCAACCGCTAATTGCCAGGCAACTACTTCGGGATCCGATGAGTCAAGCTTCTCCGTTCTTCTGCGCGCTGTTGAGCAGCATTTGCGCTCTCCTTCTCCATGGCTATACCACACTGGCAAACGCCAGTCAGAAGCGCAGCGGCTCCAGCGCAGTGTCAGACGGCGACTGCACAGCGAGCGCGCGCCGGCGCCAGTGCGTCTACCACGGCTACGACGTCACTCCTCTGGGCGCAGACCGGCGGCGGTGAGTCGCGCGCGGCGGCGGCGGAGTGCGCGAGAGGTGCCGGCTCCGGTGGCTCCGGTGCGCAAGCCGTGTGACATCACTGATCCTTGCTCATGCGCAGCACGGCTCTTGATGTGCCGCGCGAAACGGGCTTGGCTAGGCCAGTGTAGCTAACGCTACAAACGTTCGAGGGGCGGTGCCGGTCGGCTCGGGTGATGACGATGTTGCTCCGAGGTTCCTTTGCAGCACAGGAAAATGTCCGAAATTCGTGGCATTTCTTTCAGTCCGCAAGATATTACTGTCGTCAAGCGACGCAGCTTTCACTTGCGAATGAAGCCTGTAGTTAGGTGTTGTCTTGTCAATGTTGAATTCTTGGAAGTTGACCGGTTTTATTGCACGCAGCAAAAACCTGCGCAAAAAAGACGAGCCAGGTTAGCCGCGTCTGCATCCTTTGGTTGGTCCCTTGCCCAATACATATATACATATAGAATACGTCGCGCAGCGGCAGTGTTATCTCCCTGGGATTTCATACAGAATATCACGGCGACGGCATAAATGCGCTTAGAGTGTTTATATAATTGTTCTCGCAATACAAATTATAGACACACAAAAATGTGAAAGCAAGTGCCCTGTTCAGGAGTGTTCGGTGCAGTGCTGTAAAGCGATCTTATGCAGAGACGGAAGATGCTCACATTGCTGGTAAGAGGGACAGAGGGTAAAATGGTGGCCGGCGGTTATTGTATGAAAGCAGTCACTCTAAATAAAACATCGTCATCTTCTTTTTCAGTGGAAAGTTCTTCCAGAAGGGTCTTCTGTTGCTCAAAGTGCTGTTTCGTAAGTTATCTTGCCATCAGCTTCTTCTTATAATACGCGATAAACTAATTTACGTCTCCCCAATCGGCGTTCAGACCCCTACTCCTAACCGTGGACGATGCACAACCTCTCGACTAGCGTCTTCAATCTCACGCTATGTGATACATCTTGGGCTGAATTTTCTATAGCCTGAGTTTTAAGGTTCATTGTGCCCAAACCCCGACCACATTGTCAGCATCATAATCTTCATCATCATCATGAAATTCAAGGTCTGACGCATTACATTTTACCAGGAATTGTCACTGACACTGATGTCGTTGGCAATGTTGAATGTTTCTTCTAGCATTCTGTAAAACTCGAGGATATCTCTGCAGTAACATCAAAGCACCCCGTCAAGAGTATTTTAGCGCACAGATTCATAAGAGTGGGAAATATGTCATGTTGGGAGGAAGGAACTTCACCTTTAAGAAGTCGCTCTCCTCGCCAATATTCCCTTGTGTGCTTGTGCCGACTACGGCTCGTGTGCAAGATAGCTTGCCCAGCACCAATTTAAGTGTTCTTTGAAGCTTCGTAGCAGTATAAATAGTCATGGACTTTTTCAACTGGTAGAACACTAATACTGAAAAACGAATACTTTTTTAGTTAAAATTAAGCTCCAAAGTTAGAATATAACCAATAGAAGTTTTGTAACAGTAACTAAATCGCATCAACAGAGCATGACACGAGCAATGACCGTGAGCGCGATGGGAACTTCGTAAACAGAGCTATATGTTTGCGAATGCTGACCACGTTAAGTGAATTTTTCTTAAACGGCAACCTTCGCAAATGGAGGCATTACCATGAATCCTTCCAGCAATAGTTACTTACTAGCACCGAGGGCAACTGATATATAAAGAAAAGTGTCTGCTTGCGTCCTCTCATAACTGTGTCCAGCACAATCTATACTGCTCATAACCTTATAAAATATTTGGAAATGTTTTGATCAAATCCTCAACAAAAAGCAATGCAGTAGCAAAAGACAGCACAAACCTTGAAGAAACACTCGGTGGTTTCTCAGTGGCTATTTCTCGATACACTCTAACATGGTACCTTTTTAAATAAAAATCATTGTTTCTAACATGGAAGATTTAAGAGTGACCGTGAACAATGCGAATACATTTTCTTTAATTCTAATATAGAAAGCCGATCGAGTAATATTCGAACGCCACGGACTTCAATTTTTACAGCCTTCTTAGCAAGACTGCGCCAAAACTTTAACAAATACGCGACGCATGGACTGTAGTCAAGAGGTCTGTCGTTAAAAGAAGGTTACAAAAACAAGAAACCTGTAGCGCGAAATGACAGCGTTACGAAGTTCCAAGCAAAGATTGGAGTTGCAGCAACAGGGCCTTAGAAATAGTGCAAATTTTCGTAAGGAGTAGGCTCGCATCAGCAACGATGTATATGAAGTTATGGCTATATCACAGTGCGAAATATAAGTGCCGAAACTCTGCTAACTGCTCTGATGTAAACGTCACCGTAATAATGAGGAAATCCAGTTTTTTTCGGCCACCACTGCTATCTCCGCGCACGTGTCAGCGTCATACACTGCCCAGGAATAAAGCCTCGTTGACGAAGGCGCTGACCTCCCATGCACAACTTCAAAGATGCAATCACTGACGCCGACTGGAAATGCTAGGTACTAGCCACTGACTCATGGACAGAATGAAATATCACCAAGCTCTCCTGAAATGTGAGGATTTGACTGCACCGATAAACATCCTAAGGTCGCGGAAAATGACCGATCGCTCTTTATGCGCGGCCAGGGGCCATATGAAGTGAAACTATTGCAATCTGTTTTTATTACAATCTTCGAACGTCAAACATACGTAACCACCGACGTAAGCATCAGGCGGTGTCCCGCAGCGTTGTTTCAACCGCAAAATCAAATGCCACCTCATTTATAGGAGGCCACCTTAGTCTGCCTTTGAAGCGAATAGCATTGTCTAAGTTGAATTGTTTTATTGCGATAGCAATTATATGGACACTTCAAGCGGATTTCTGCCGTCCACTCCGCCATCGCCGTGAGGTTCTGTATAAAGTACAAGGGCGATAAAATCGTCGCCGCACGCCGTATGTGCGAGTGAAAGCGCGTGGTGGACGCGCGCTATCACGGAGAGCGAACGCACTGCGGGAACAAACGCGACTTCCGTCGCGAGAAAGGCCGTGGGGATATGGGTGGGGGGAGGGGGCGACGCTGTGATGCGGCACCAAATGCGTATCTTGCAACCAGGCGCAAGGGGAACTGCCCACTCAATCTCCCACGCGAAGGGAAGAAAGCGGGAAGGCAGCACGGGAGGGAGGGGGGCAGCTTCTACTGTGCCAACAACTGCGCTTGTACTTTGCGCCGGTGGGGGCTGTCGCGCGCACCGTATCTTGAAAGCGATCGCCACACGGCTCTGAACTTTGTATGCGCTGTACATTCGCCAATCAGTTTCCGTTGAAGCGATAGACCGCACGAACCTTCGCTCGCTGTGGCCGCTGCGCTTGCTGCCAGCATTTGGCAGTGGTTGTCGGTGGTCATCGAATGTGATCTATTCATGTTTGCTTGTGCGCGCTGACAACACGCTTGTTAAATCAGTTAGTAAGCGACTGTGCCCAAGTTTATGCAGCCGACAAAACTACTATCCCTACTCTGAACAGCTCCCTACTAATTTGCTATCGCAATTGATGCTTCGCCTTTCGGGCGAAACTGCGACATTTTTTCATAACTAATTGCCTGAGAAGAGACGAGGAGCACGCAGAAATCACGAGGGTTTCGGTAGGCCTCAGCTAGCGTAACGAAAGTAGATAACCAGATGAGGAGGGCGGTGCCGGACTCTAGGATTGCAGCGCTGAAACTTAAGGTACAACATTAAGGAGATTCGATGGCGGCGAAATGCGAAAACACCCGTGTATTTAGATTTAGGTGCACGTTAAGGAATCCTAGGTGGTCCAAATTCAAATCAAATCAAATCAATTTCTCCAGTTTACATGCTGGACGGTTATTTTGGACTAAAAGCTGTTTTTGGGCCACGTTGCTTGACGTGGCCCAAAAGACCAGGCAAGGCAATAGTACTGCAAACAGTGTGCGCACATGTACAATAATTCACATATAATTCCAGCTGTCACTGGAATTTCTCATGGACGAATTAGCTATGAACGGAAAGACAAAGAATATTTCTGTCACGCTGAGTTAACAGAATTGAAAAATGTTTAACAGAATGCATTTTAAACAACACAATAGCAATATAGCTATACAAAACAATGCAACACCAGCTATACAACATAGCATGAGACTGAATTTTAGGAGATTTATACATTTGGTAAAAAAAACGTAACAGGTTGTACATTAATACTCAGAGCCATACACACAGGCAGAATAATAATCACATCAGATACATTACAAGCGAACAAAGTATGAGCGGAGTTCTTTCTTACTGAAGTTATCGATATTTCTGTATTTGTTCAAAGTGAGGGTTATGTGTTAACGACTGATGCCTATAGAGTGTTCTGAAGTATGGGACCATATCTCAGGATTTCTTGTGTTCGCATTAAAGCGACGTCGCTCTAAGGAGACTAATTGTTTTATTTAGCTCCAAGCTAATTCTGACGAATATCGTGAATTATGTAATAAACGATAAGTGTATAGGTTATCAATTCGAATAACGTTCTACTTAGGGAATGCTTCTCTGGTGCTTGAATAATAATCTATATTTCTAACATAGCGAATTATCTTCTTCTGTGACATAAGAACTTTGTGTATGTTATTTTTGGTGGTTTTACACCATATTAAAGCGCAATAATATAGTGTGAGTTAAATATGCATTGTAATTGTGCACTTTGACTCTGATAGGAAGTATCTACGACATCGTGACACAACCCCTGTCACGGAAGAAAGCTTTTACAGGGATAATTGACGTGCATGTCCCAAGATAGGTGTGAAGAGAAATAAACGCCAAGAATTTTATGACTGTCAAGTCTTTGTATTTTTTACCTTCAAAAGTGATGGTACTGCAGTAAGTTGTTCTTGGAGCGAAAAATAATTATCTTAGTTTTAGTCGCATTAATTTTAATTTGGTTTAACTGAGATAAGGTAGATAGGCTTTCAAGCAGTAGATTACATTCTACTGTTAAGTTGTGCACATCATTTCCAGATGACAGTGCTGTCATCAGCATATATATAATCAATTGAGCTTTAGTAATATTACTTACAATAGACAGTTTTAACAGTAAACATAATGAAAACATAGAAATTAATATCTATACGCTTGCTTTATTTATAGACTTTAGTAAGGCATTCCACTGCCTCAGCCATAATATCTTATTAGAAAAACTGGAGCGTTACGAAATACGTAGAATCTGTTTATCTCTACAGACATCTCTCCCTGTTTATCTGTCTACGCATACCCCCATCTTACCTAATTGACAGATTCCAGCCTGTGTGCGCGAACGCTCACATGTCGTCTTTCCTAATAAACAGATTTGGCGTAAACAAGGTAGCGTACTAGGACCGCTTTTATTTAACTTAACTTTTACTTTATTTTATTTATTTATTTAACTTTTTATTTTTTATTTAACCTCCATTGACAATAGGGCTGTTTCTGTGGACCTATGTTTCCTAAATCCGTGTTGCGCATTAGTTATAACACCCAAATTTATCAAAGAAATTGGCCATACCGCAGTGAATAATTTTATCGAGGCCCTTCGAAAACACAGGCAACACCGAAATTGGCCAGTAGTTTGGGTCATTAGGACTACCGGCTTTCAAAATTGCCGAAATTGTAGCGTACTTAATTGCTTTGGCAAAGAGGCCTGATTGAAGCGTTGAATTGATTATGTAAGCAAGAACAGGGAAATGAAAGCTTTGCAATGCCTAATGGGTGCTAATTGTAGGTAATTTATGTGTAAGGCCTTAGTGTTATTTAAGGAATTAAAGTGGTACACAGCCACACACTTGATATTCTTCGGTAGGCTGAAAGTAAACGCTATCGGTTATAATACTAGCATTTTTTCTTCCCGAAGTTGCTGTGAGGAGTGAATGGGCAGAAGGAATGGCAGCGTTAATGAAGTGTTGATTGAAGTGATTTGCAAGGGCCTCACCCCCAATTCAGTACCATCACGAAGTGCACTGGTTGGAACAGTCATTTTCGTGCGACGGCCAAGAACGTCATTGATTATTTTCCATGTCTTGTTAAGGGGCTGCCTTGTGGCAGTTAAGGAAAGCTGCTCATAATAAGCCCGTTAGCACAACTAAGTTCTGAATTTAATTGGTTTCGAAAATTTTAAATTCTTTTAAATGCAATGTAGAACGTGACTGTAAAAATGAATGATACATGGAATTTTTACGTCTGATCATTTTCAAGTGTTCTTTCGTTATCCAATACCAGGAATCTGGACATCGCCGAACAGCGCCTCTAGCGGCCGCCTCTGAAAACATGCGCATTTTCTATGGAAGAGCGTCGTTTTTTCCCAAATAACTAATCATAGAGCCATATTTCAAATATTACCGTGTAAATAGGCTCTAAGAGCTTAGCCCGACATCTCATGCAAGCGGTACCATTACTTACGACAGAAACCCGTTCAAATTGCGGGCGAAGTTCGAGAGTATGGGAGTCTATGGAAAATGTCCAACTTTTGGAGGCTTTTTTGGCCAGTAAAAAGCAATTTGCGATGAGCCTATTGCATCGATCGACGTATTATTGGGGATTTATCAACTTCAATGACTCGGCTTTCAGCTAGTTGCAGCAGCAACTCTTGAAATGGCAAAAAAGTCGTTCCAAAATCGCAGTTTTCATAACAAGGTCGCAGAATTTATTGTGGTACGTATATAAACCTAGTTTTTGCCTCGCGCACTCAAACCGATAGCCGAGCGTTCTGCGCGACCACCGATTAGGATCGCTGATACCACGATTGGCAGTTCGCAGGTTCGAAGCCAGCGGCGCCGCTATTTTTTTTATCACTTTGTCGCTGCTTAGTTTGGCGTTTCCCGCCAGATGGCATATTCCGAAACGCAGGTCATTTAGTTGCGGTTCTTGTTTCGTTTCTTTCTACTGTACCAACGTCTTCCTAAAAAAAATAGCTGGCTGGTTTCGTGAACATGCGAACGTGCTTCCAAACTTCTTTTGCACTTTAGGTGTAATGTATTTTAGACAATAAACCCAACTTTGTGTTTTCAAAGTTGATTTCTTTCTTAAGGCAAACATTTATGAAGACATTACTAAGAAATATTTTTGCCTATTCAGCTATGTCATGGAAAGGTGTTTGTGCGACTTTTGTTCAGCCTGAAACGTACCACAAAAATAAATAGCTTCCCGTGGTGCAATTAAAAGACGCAGAAGTAGAAAACTTGGCTGCAGCCCCAGACGTAGTATTCTTACAAAGGAATACAGAAGCTATTTGACTGAGTATATTTGCAGTATATCAAAGCAGAATTTTTGCGTACCGGATCTTCGGTGCAAATGAAGGCTGTCCGAATTATTTCACAAGCTTTTTTGCTTAGTACAAACCAATACCTCGAAACATAAACATTCTATCCTCAATATGCAGCGCACGTGTCTTATCATTTGAACCATTCCCATATACCTTCACGAAATTCCCGAAATACTAAAGGTCTTCATATCCTTTTACCACGACGTACGCAGAGGAGTATTGGAAATAATCACAGACCACACCCTTTTTGAGTTATGCCCACAAAGCGTTGCAAGAAGACATTTTTTTCGGCTAGAATCACCAAAGTTACTATGGCATTCTGCTGTTCTGTTCTTAACTAACTCTATTGCTGAATCAGATCGCAGCACCATGATATAATTACTGGTACAATTCTTCAGTAATTCTGTAAGAATTTTCTCCTACGCTAAATTTAACGTGTTTGGACAATTGAAGAAACATGAGAAAGGACCGTGAGGTTTGCAGAAATGTTCCCTTATTAGAATCGTTTATCACCCATATCGGTACGGTGGTATTGTCATGATCACTCCAGCGTCCACGGACACCATTTATCACTTTACTGCCTGTAAAAAAATACAAAAGTGTCGTTCCTTGTGCGTGAGTAGCACAATCGCAGCTGATCCTTTCATATGGGCCCACTAAGCTACACCTTCCCTTTTCTGCCATGGTGCCACAAGAGATGTCAATTTCACCCTTGAATTTCTCCCTTTCAGTTTGCTAGAAAGTATAGGGACGTACACAAGAAGAACAGGCGAAGTTTTGAAGTAGTCCTGAGATTTTAGTAAAATTTCATAGGCAATGTTATTATCCTTTATTTGTTTACATATATTACACCTGATTGGTGATAATAATGACGTGCTACATAATAGTTCAGTTCTTCTACTTAATAAGTCATGTCTGAGTCTGCTGTCCTGAAATTAACCAGGTGTAAGCACTGCATGACGTTGGCTGGAAGGCCATTCATTAAAAAAAATTGTGTGCAGAATAAAGAAAATGCAGGTGTTCAATCGCACAGTCGCCGCCAAAAGTTTACGCGGCCGAGGTTCTGCGAATAAGTTCATTTTCAACGCAGCTACCCCGCAGCCAGTAAAACTATGCAAAACTTTTGTTTTGTTTACTCTAGACCAGTATACGCTGTAAATCCGAATACTACGATGCGTGACTAAGGCGTAGAAATATAAATATTTTTCACCTTCCGGGGTACGAAAGCTTGTGACGCTGACTATACGTTCTGAAGGCGAGGTTGCTTTTTAGCTTATTCGTGATGACAAGCGCCGAGCTCTTGGTGATGGGATATTGGAGCGTAGAATTGTAGAACTTGTGCAAGCTCAGGCGACTTCACGACGCAAACCTAGCGATAGAAGCTCAGAAGGAGGAATAAACATTTATTGTAGAGCCAGCACTTTATGATGGCCGGGCCTAAGCCTCCCATGAGGGGACGTCGAGGGCTTGCCTCGCCGCCGCCTCACGGGCGTGCTGGGTCGCCCAGGTTTGGTCGTCGAGGGCGGAGCTCCGCAGAGCCTCACGCAACCTCGACGAGGGGGTCGTGGTGTTAATGTGTGTGTACAGTGCTGGGCACTCCCACAGCACATGCGGAAGCATAGCCGGGTGAGTGCCACAGCACCGGCAGTTGGGTGTACTGTAGACTTCAGGGAATATAAGGTGGAGGCGGGCGAGTGAAGGGTACGTATTTGTTTGTAGCAGACGCAGGGTGGTAGCCTGCGCCCAGCTGAATTTGGGGTGAGGTGGGGGGAAAGATCGGCACAGCATGCGTTTAGTTTATTAACACTGATGATAGATGAATAGTCAGAGTAAATGAATGTTACTGTCTAATTCTGGACAGACTCGAGTGTAATGCATACGTTCTAGATCACTGTAGGTTCCATACTAATTCCATACTACGCATTCCTATTCGAATTTTGGCCTGTCTTAAGCCTACCGAGTCTTAAGTAATCAAAATAGGTAGGAAATTGCTTCTTGGGATGTAGCCGAGGCCATGGTAGATGTGATTAGTAATGCGCTATATGTGAGTAGGCTGACTGGGATTATTACATGAAGTGCGCCAACGTACCTACGTAAGCCATGGTGGAAATTACGGAGCCCTTTATTGTAAATATATTGAAGTCATCTGAGAGTGTCTCTGGTAAAAAGTTATAAGTTTATTAATATGAGGACTGATTAGCCTTCTGTTAAGCTGTTAGGAAAAATGCCATGTACGAAGTGCTATTGTGGTTAAAATTACAACGTTATCAGCGCTTCCAAAAGAAAGTGACTGTACAAGTCCATTTTTCTCGGGCGTTCATGTCACCTAGGTACCACCGCCTGACCCAAGACCTTTATGTTTTAAAATCTGCCCCGATGACGTAAGTTACGTTGCGGAAAAAAATAAATACCCTTTCTAAAGAATGAACCATAACAGCTTCCCGACAAAGCGCAGTACGTTGCCGCAAGTCGTCATTTGTGATAACGATAAGAGCGACAGCCCGTCGTTAAAAATGACTTGTCACTCCCCGGTTTTTCTTTTTTGCTCAAGGATGCAACTAACCCGTACAAGGGTAATCCCTCCCTTCGCATGATGCTTGCGACCTTTCTGGTTCTGGACAAGCGCGTTGTTTGTGTATATTTCAGGCGCTTGGCATCGAAAGGCTTAAACCTTTAAACAGCGAAAGGCTGTCACAGTCGCTTCGGTAGCTGCACGGAAAGCGCGGACAATCAGTCTACTTTCAGCACATGCGCTCTCAACCAAGACATATTTGCGAGAAAGGGGCTCCTATATTACCCATAGCGAGAAATGTATCCACAAATTACACCTCATTATCCCGATGTGTTTATGAGCCGCACTCTGGGCCTGTATTCCGTGTTATGACAAAAAATATAGTTTGTGCAGTGTCAGTAGCCTAAACATAAAACAGGAAATTGAAGTCATCACATCAACTATCATATATCATAAATTGAAAGAAATAAAACTGAAACTGTACTTCATAATACTCGCACTGCAAACTTTTATGCATGTGATTCATTTCAATTTCCTATCTGTTCCAGGGTAGAAATATGCTGTTCAGTTGGTAAACACAGATTATTTTGCAAAATTTGCTAAGAATTTTTGCCTCCAACATATGTTCCTATTGGTCATGCACATTTCTATCTATCAAATATATGGTCGAAACATCACAAAGTCGAATTGTGAATCATTTAAAAGTTAAACTGGCTTCTCCACATAGGGGAAATGCCGTAGGAATTTGAGAATGTAATAATACACAATCATTTGGTTGCATAAACTTCCTGGCTATAGGCATGTAATGAAAAGCTCAAATGTATTACACGGCTTTGTCTTTTCGCAGCAATTTCATTCACTGCATTTATAAAGCAATGTACGTTTTTTTTTATTTTAGCGCGTGAGTCCAAAAACACATAGCAACTTATTTACCAAAGCGATATAAGTTTCAAAAGCTTGTTAATTAGGTTGTCATTTGAGCAAATAAAACGAGAGACTTTCATGCACAGACAAAATAAGCGGCTAAGAGGAACAACTGACTAGTTATTTCAGAAGAATAACTGAGTTTAGCTACGTAGTGTTAAACTATGTAGCTTTAAATAATGCATATTTTATACATCGCCGGATAGGGGTCATTGGAGATCGCTGGGCGAGGCCTTCGTCCTGCCATGGACATAAATATAGTCTGATGATGATGATGAAACATTGCCGGAGGTGACCACCTCTCATCCAAGAAATATTTTTTACAGTTTAATAATTTATTTATTTGCGCCGTCAGCACTCGAAGGCATTACGGAAGGAAGTGGGTTGAGCAGGCTAAACAAATAATGCAATGATTAAAAAGTAAGTTTCTAATCATATAATTTTAGCTGGTGGTACGTGGAAAAAAGTTCAGTGCGCACGACGAAGGCAGCTTTACAATTATACCATATTACCTGACCTTACAAAGAATTTAAAAGGAACATAGTAAGTAATTAACAAATTCAGATTACACAACGTACGGTAGTTGATGTTGCATGAAACTTGCGTTTATTTGTACTCTTTATGATTTCTTTGGGGAGGCGATACCATTCAAGGGCTGTGTGAGGCCAGAAAGAGCTGAAGGAAGTTAATGTGACTAAATCTGATACGTATTTTGTACAGCTGATCAATACGATGCCATATATATGGTGACGGAGATACAGTCGTACGCGGATATATCAAGCCAACTTATAACGAATTATTCTGTATATCGAACAGCTGTAAAATCCCCTTGAAAATTCCATGCAAATGTATCGGGCTGGTGCACGCGTATAAAGAACGCTCGTTCACCAGCACATTCGATATATCGAACGCGGCGCCACGCAGAAGACCTCATAGTGCACTCCTTTGTACACTTTGAGGTATTCTGGCACCTGGAGGTGGAGAAGAGATAGTGCAGTCAGTTGAGCCCCGTCAGGCTGTTCAGCTAGCCCTCATGCTACCTCGGACGTCAACATTCCTTCTATCCGATTTTGGAGGCGTCGTAGTGTGGGTTGAGTGCCTATTCACGAGTTTATTTTCCGCAAGCGATGGCCGCTACAAGTGTAAAGAAAGAATCAGCTTGGACTTTTCAATGAAGTTGAAAGTGAACCAGCATTTTTTTTTTGCGGGTAAATAAAGTGTGCTTGCTTTTTCCCCCATGTTGCGTGCAGTAAGTTAGCGGCTCTCAGATGCACTAACCGGTAAGCCACCGCTTACCTGAGGGCCTATTATTTTATATACCGAATTACCTATATAACGAACTTCTTGTGATCCCCTTCAGATTCGATATATCCGGGTTCGACTGTATCAGTTTACGGGTTACAAATTCAACTTTAGCTTTATTTGGGGTTAGAGTAGCTATTCGATCATAAGTTGAACATATAAACGAGTGGAGTAAATTTGAGTTCTAATGAGGTAATAAATACAATGGAATTTCACACATTGGATGTATACTCAAATTTTGTTCCTATTAGTGTTTTCTATAGTAACATGGAGAGGATGGTGGCATTATAAGTGTACAGGAGCCAATAACCCAACGTTCGATCCGCAGTGTTACTAATGTCGATATGCCAGGTAAGATTAGCGGTAATAGGTTGACCAGGTAAGATTAGCGGTACTATGAACACGTGAATACTTTTATGAATATACAGGCTGTAACTCCGTGTTGTTAAGTAAGTAATACCCGTGTCACACGGGCGTTTGGAAGGCCTTCCAACCGATAGTCAGTTGACTCAAAGGTCAAGTTCGAGCTGCTACACGTGCGGTTTCGAAGGCCGCCGAGTCAATAGTCTATCGAGTCAACGGAGCACCCTACAACTCTATTGAAATCTGGATGGCCTTTGAGCAACGGAAGCGGAAACAGCGCGAACATGCCGTCTCGTTCACAGTGTGCTCGTACTCACGGTTAGAAAGAACAAATCCAACCAAAATGCTCTAAAAATACTATACATGAGTGTTATTAATTATTCAATAAACTATTTTCGCCACTTCATATGTGCGAACTGCACATACTCTCGACAACAGCGACGTGCTTGTGTTCATTCCTTCCTCCATGTTGTCTAGTACACTCTCCCTCTACTCCATGTGTTGCCGGATTCCGTCATATCGCCGCCATTTCGCAACATAAAATAAATTATAGCGTTTTTAAGTGGTTTTAATGTTCTTTAACTTTTGGTTACATGAAAACGAAAATAAAGATCCGCAGTGCCACACAATTTTGCGAGAAACGCCTGAACCACTCAACGGCCTTTCAAAAGTGCCGTGTAGCAGCGCGACAACTCCTTCGAGTCGATAGAGTTGTGGCGTTTCGAAGGCCGTCGACTGGAAGGCCTTCCAAATGTACCCGTGTGACACAGGTATAAGTCGAAGAGTTGTTTTGAATGGGAGTTGCTCAGATGATGTTGCTGCTACGTCTGGTGTGCCGCAAGGCTCCGTGTTGGGGCCGATTCCTTTTCATTTTTAATGCAAAAGCATTATATGCCCCATTACGCGAAAACCCGTAGTTGTAGTCGGCGGCGTGACCGAATGACGCTACCAAAAATGGCCGACGGCAAAGAGTAAAAACGCGTAAAAAATGCTCGAATTGATGACAAATTTAGCAGGCAGGTTCATGTAAACAAAGTAAACTAATCCCTTTGAAAAAAAATAGGTAAATTTTGATCTGGGCGGGAATCGAAACCGGGCCTGCGGGGCGCGGAGGAGACCGACTTTGTCCCCTACGACCGGATAAACTCATCCTAGCCAACTCATCCTAGCTCGACTCGCAACTCCCGCTCCACCGCTACTCCGAATTCCGTCGCTGCCGAGAAATGTATGCAGCCATCTACGCCTCAAGCTCTGGCGAGGAGCCGGCCCCGGCCGCCCCAACTCTCTGCCCTACGCCACCCCAAGCTACCCATCAACGATCATAAAATCATCCTCCGTCCCCGTGGCGGCCTCAACCTTCGGACCGTGAACGGCGTTGCGCTTCGCGATGGGATTCTGCAAGCAGCCCGCCTCGGACACCAAGAGGCCAAGCCAGACACCGTAATCATCAACACCCTCCAACACGTCGTCCTCATCAACACTCCCGACCCACAACGCCGACACCACTACCTCGAACAAGACTTTTCGAACAAGACTGGGTGCCCAAGCACCTCTACTACTCCTCTGTACTATATAGGTGCTACATCTGAAACAGCCTGAAACCGTAGCCATCTCCTGAAACAGCCCTCCAACCGTACCAAGCCTATGGCCTGATCCCACTCCTGGACCGGACTCAGGCAACCCCCAGTTCCAGTCCCCCAAAAACCACCTGCACAGGAACCCGGCCGCCACACCAGTGAGGTGAGCTGGGCAGACGTAGTCTGCCAGGACTCCGCCAACCCCCTCTAGAAAATGTTGCATGTCCGCGCACAGCTCGCCTCCCTCCACAACACCAACCAACGCCTTCAGTCGCAGCTGCATGCCTTCCTGCAGGTCCTCACCCCTACCCCGGCGACAATGATCTCGGCCGCTCAAACTCCTCCCCCTACTACCTTCTCCTCCTACTCGCGAACAGCCGGCCAAGAAGAGGGCTGCAACTCCCACTACCTCCTCGGCCACACCAACATCGGCCGCGGCAACCCCGGCCCTATCCCCACAATTCGAACAACTCGTGGAGGCCAAAATTCAGGCCGTGGTGCAGACGGCCATCCAAGCCTTCACCCAACAATTCTCCAACCTCACTAGCCGTCTAGACGAATTTGCTCGCCAAATTGACGAGCGATTTAAGGAGCAAGATGCCCTCCACGCGACAGCCTGTGCTGCCGCGCGGCCTAAAAAGAAGGCCAAGCTCCACACCCTCTCCACTTCTCCGCTGCAAACCCTTTAGCTGTGGCACCAAATGTGTATTTATATAAAAACGTTGCGAGGCGAGAAGGTGGTAAAGACTTCCGACGCTGCTCGACGAGTTTCCCGTTCTGATCTCGTCGAAAACCTCCGAGCCGCCCCCAGAGGCCCTGGCAACAGTCACCAACGCCGCGCGCGTTCGGTGCGAACGCGGGCAAAACGGCGACGCGCGTCGACAACAGTTCTGCGCGTTGCGGGTGCTGCTGCATCTCCAAGTTTATACAGCTGATAAAACTACTATCCTTACTCCGTATAGCTCTCTACTAAGTTGCTATCGCCATTGGTGCTTCGCCTTTCGGGTGTCTCCTTGCCTGACCCCTTGTATTTATGTCCAATTGAACGCCGCGGAGCGCTCCTTCGAGTTACGAACTCGTGGGCAAGCGAGTGCGTTCAGACGTTTAGCGCGTTTTCATTTGGCCTCGCCGAAGCGCCGTTAGAACGCAGGGGTGAACTTGCACGGAGGCGGAACGTGCGGAAAAAACATTTCACCAAAGCAGCGTTGTACACGTTCCTCTAAAACAGGAACGAAAGCTCGTTCCTCGTTCCTTCCCAATCTTGGAACGAGTTCCCGTTACAAGATACTTTAAGGCGAATGGAACGCGTTCCAGTTACATTTCTAACATTGTAACGTGTCGTTACATTAACGTTACCTTTGATTTTTTGAAATTAAAATGTGGTGTCGGATAATCTTGCGACGAAATAAAGTGTGCAATTTAAATCTCACATCAAACTAAGTATATTATAAGAATTTGAACATTGCCGGCGGCACATTATCTGGAGATAAAAAGAATCCAAAGCAACGCTCCTAGACGAATTTTTTTCAAGCAGCACCGGACATACTCCAGACATGTTTAACTGCCACTTTGGTGCTCGTCTATTACAAGTGCAACACATACGGCGCTTTCCACTTCGGTCTTCAAATGCGCAGTCAGGATACTGCGCTTCAGATCTGCAAATAGAAAGTTACTC
Source organism: Dermacentor silvarum (assembly GCF_013339745.2). Taxonomy (NCBI): domain Eukaryota; kingdom Metazoa; phylum Arthropoda; class Arachnida; order Ixodida; family Ixodidae; genus Dermacentor; species Dermacentor silvarum. Next base: position 222,023 of record NW_023606146.1, read on the forward strand.
GCATGCACCAATAGCCTCCTGAGACCCGGAACAACAACGGGACATAATCGCTCTTCACGGTAGTTTTTATTGCCTACTGTTATGTCATGAACTTGAAAAACAATTTTTAAAATTTCAATAGTGTAGCACCACTGTAGGATGACGTGACAGCGGCCGTACGAGCCGTGCCGTCGTCCCTACTCAAAATGGCGAAGGTGGTGAGCCGAGCGGCGGCTGCGACGACCAGCGTGGCTAGCTTCTAGAACGACACTGGGCGTGCCGAGCTTGCGCCTCGAGCACGCGCTGTGCTTCTTAATTTTTTCACTTCTTTGACAGCCGGCGCTAAGGCACCGGCTGAGAGCGCCGACCAAAGGGCCCCGCGTTGCGGCGTCGGTGGGCGCTATAATACCACGGAAAGATGCCAAAAGCTCCGCCTCCATGTACGTGAAAAAAATGACTATCCATCATCTCCTCATGTAAGCTGTGGTAAAAACTGCATTTCATTTTTTTACATTTTGCGCGCAAACAAACAGGGACGAAGAAAAGGAGACACAAGGACGAGCGCTCGTCCTTGTGTCTCCTTTTCTTCGTCCCTGTTTGTTTGCGCGCAAAAATGTAAGAATATGAATCTGTTCCAACTAGGCCGACTCGCAGTTATGCTTCAGTTCATTCTAGTTCTTCCGGCCCTCTTTCTTGTCCGAACTATGGCTTAAACAACCCAGCAGTTCTGGTACCGATTATCGCGGTCTGTGAATGCAGAGCACGGGTGTTAAGCTGGTTCCTGAAACCTGGAAAGCGCTCGTCCTTGTGTCTCCTTTTCTTCGTCCTGTTTGTTTGCGCGCAAAAATGTAAGAATATGAATCTGTTCCAACTAGGCCGACTCGCAGTTATGCTGCATTTCATTGTTTGAACGCTGAGATGAAGATGGAACTACGTGTAGTACATTGCCATATTGCTGCCGCGTCCGGTATTTTCACGAAATCTCGGTGACTTCGACATACGCCTCGAAGTCTTTCGGCCGTGTGGGACGACAGAGGTCTAGACCAATTTATTGGCAAATTTATCGAAAGCGGATGACAAGAATATGAGTAAACCACTTCTTTACAGTAGTTACACATGCACCGTACTTCACACCCAGAGTGAATATTTTGCGTAATCGTTTCCGTGAATTTCGAAAAAAAGTGGAAGGCAATGTGCACTGTATTTTCAAGGGGTCTCAGGAGGATATAATTGAATGTCTGCACAAGAAACTGCATCGAAAGGAACAATACTTAGGCCTTTAATGAATGCTGATCCAATATTGCAGTATGAGCGGAAAAATAAATGTCCAGAATAGATGTTTAATTTAGTAAAGACCCTTGTTTGAACTCGGCAAGAGTTACATCTCGATGTTAGTGTCCGACAGGCCGCCATGGCGGAAAGAAACTACAGAAGGGAGCGTCACGTGGCAATCTTGAAGCCTAGTCATTAAAAAATATAATGCAGAACTCGCGAAAAAAATGCACTATAGTCACGTGACAGACAAGCGGTAGTTCTTTGCGCCTTGCATGATGTGCTGCATACGTGCGTGCGTCGGTGCGCCTGTTTAGTGCCGTGGAACGTTTACAGAAGGAACGCCGTTCCCTCTGCCGTCCCATTGTAAAAATAACGAGTTACCGTTACAGTTCCACCGAGCCTTAAAGGAATGGTGGCATTCCTCCGTTCCTCCAAAAGGAACTAGTTCTGGAACGCCGTTCCGTACAAAACTGCACCAAAGGGAATATATCGATTTCGCATAGCCACACGTAAGCAGTTTGAAATGTCTCTGCCGAATTTCTTTTTTTTAACAGCGAAGCTGTTTAAGCCAGCCGTAATTTGTGGTGCGTATCAAGAAACTACCAAAAAAATGTGGTTGATCCCTCTTATATAGGAATCGGTATAGAACACGAAAGTGAAACGTGTCTTCACAGAAGTAGTGTAATGTTTATTGCACATTGATATATAATGTCTATTGGTGTTTTGTGGCTAAGAGCCCTTAGGCGTTGATGCACCCACGCTGACGCCTGGTGGTACGTCTCCTCCATCACGACTACCAACGTCGATGACCATGAGCAACCGTCGTGCATATGGAAGCTGCACTACGCTGCACACGCTAGCACAACGCGAAAGACGAAGCACGTAACTGACACACTAATACAACGCGCAAGACAAAGCACGTAACTGAATCGTCACCGAGTCAAATCAGCACGTACAGCGCGTCGTAATTGCAGCCTCCGCGATCAACTTCAGAAACATTTTCAGAGCTAATTGCGGAGGCCACGCTCCGCTGTGCTGAGTACGGTGAACGCCACCTGGCGTTGGTAGTGCTTCTTGATGCCAGCGTCCTTCGAATGCTGGCATCGAGGCGTCGTAGTGCTGAGACCACCGAAGCGTTCACTGTCGGTGCGTTAGTGTCATAATGCAGTACTTTCTTGCTCGTAGCGGCGGCACCGCCCGAGCAAGAGCGCGGGTACACGGAGGAGTGTTAGATATATAAGGCGCGTCTGTGTAGCTCTCTGCAAATGCGTTTGTGGCGCAATGGGTTAAACGCTCGGCGATCTATCGTCGCGGACCGAGAGGTCGTGGGTTCGATTTCCAGATTTTGCATGTTGTGGAACTTTTCTTCTGGTTTCTTTCTTTGTATTAGGTTCGTGTACATTGTAAGCTGAGTATTTCGTGACGGAAATACGTCAGTGAAGTCTTGGTGGACCCCGGCATAAAACATTTCGTGTTAAAAAAGAAATAATAAACTTTCTTGCAGAGGTGGGTATCGAGGCCGCGTACCTCCGGTCCCAAAGCGAGCGTCGGAACCACTAGGCTAACCGCCACGCTGCCAAAATGCATTCATGCTAACCATATGAGTTGCGTTCGAGCGTCGTCGTATCCCCCACAGCTGCGCGTTTGTACGCTCGTGCTCGCGAGGTGAAGAGGTTTGTACGCTCGTGCTCTGCGAGGTGAAGCGCGCGAGAGAGAGAGAGCGACGCATTCACGGAGCGGGTCTCCTCGAACGCAGGTCGGTGTTGCAAGCTGCGCTGTGCAACGCGCAGGCGGCCGTAAGTCCGAGACGCGCGAAAAGAAATTATCTCTAATGAGTAATAATAAGACGAAAAGTTCGCGCGCACTTCCGGAAATGCTGGGCTACGATCCACAGCTTCGCTTTTTCAAGCGTTGCGCGGCCGAGTGCAAGGTTTTTTTTTATTAGCAATATGTGTGATATTATTGAACCAGGATACAATTTTTGTGGATGATTGTGTACTGTGTGCAAGGGCATCTAAGAGTCATTGTTTTTATTGGCGGCCGACTTGAAGCGCGTATAAAAATGGTGTGTCACATAGCATGGCCCTAACAAATAAATAATTATGTAGACATTAGCTTCACTACAAAAATGTTACAAAATCAGATATAAGTTTGTTAAGCGGCCAGTTGAAATAAAAAATAATTCACCTGTGAAATATTTAGGTCTTATGCTGTCACAGGATGGCTCTTGGTCATAACATCTCAATACCGTAGTTAGAAATGCCGGGCATGCCCTTCACTTGCAACAAAGTTTAAAACACATAAGTATTGACGTAAAAGAGCAGCGTAAAAACAAATTTTACCAATGTTGGTGTAGGCATGCCCTGTGTTGAATGCGGTTTCTGATGTGCATATCGATGCAGCATTGGGTGAACGTTAAAGAACCCAGGTGGACTAAAGTAATCCGGAGTCCCCCACCACGGCGTGCCTCATAATCAGATTGTGGTTTGGCACGTAAAGCCCAACAATAATTTTTTTGCATATTAATGCTCTAGAAAAAGTCCAATTCGTCGCGACACTGTTCGACCTGGGATATACAACTACTTTCTAAGTGTAGAGGAAAAAATAACTTGACTGTATCCTTTTGCTTGAACAGGAAAGCAGGTTACGTCTTAAATTGTTTTACTCAATCTTTCATAATCATATTGACACGTATACATGTTTATCTTTCACCGGTGACCACTTTTCACCAGCTAACAAATGTTAAACGTAATCGCTAGGCACAGGACGCGCCTGCAGGTATCGGAAGTTTCTGGAACGTTATCGATGCTTCTATCCGTTGTCTGTCACCGACGCTCATGTCATCTGATTGATGATCAACGCGAATTATCTAGAACTTTCTGGAAGACACGCGGGTACCACGGATTATTCTGGAACCTTCGATGACTCATGTATAAAAAAGCCGACGCGTTTCGCCGCTGATCAAATTTCGACGATCGCCGTCTGTATTCGCCGCTTTCGTTGTGCTTCGAGTATAGCTTGATTTTGTGGGCCTGCAAGGGTTCGCCGTCAGCGCGCACGTCCACAGCTTGGCGAGTGGTCACATGACATCGCCGACTACCTCGCCAGAGCCCAGTGGCAATCACGACGACCCTCACGCTCGCCGTCACCAGGCCGCTACATCTCGCCGCATCGCCGGCTGTATGCCGGCCCAACCCGGGGCCGATCTCCTAGCCCTTACCCGGGAAACTAAAGGCAGCAACCGATGGAGGTGCGGTTGCTGTACGACGACGCAATCCTGAAGATACTCCGCCGCCGACGAACTAAATTCGCGAATCATCATGACGAGGTATCAGCATAGCGCCTGGCAAGAGCCTTGACGACAACACTTCGCCGCTGAAAGTAGACCTACCAACGCGACGTAGCAGCAGCGCAGCAACCGACGCAGCCGTGATCCGACGCCACGACTTAACCGTAACGGCAGACGATGGTCTACCGATCTAGACGTGCATTCGATGGTCTAACGTCACCGCTCTCGTCGACACTGAAGCCGAGTATTCCGTCTGCAGTGGCGAGTTCGCCGCCAAGTTGAAGAAGGTGAAAACGGCCTGGCAAGGACCCGATATCCGGACAGCGGGAGGCCACTAATAACGCCGGCTGGAATCTGCACAGCGCGAGTCCCGGTAAACAACCGCACTTACCCGGCGAGCTTCGTAATCCTGTAGCACGGCTCCAGGGATGTTATCCTAGGCATGGACTTTCTAAACCAACACGGTGCAGTCATCGACTTAAGGTCCAAGTCGATAACGCTTCAACGCACAACGCGACACCACCGGATACAAACACCAGTTACCACGCCTTGAATGTGCTAGAAGAAACAAGTCACCGTTCCGCCTCGCTCCAGCGTAATGATTTCCGTCGGTACCGAAGTGCCTACATGGAGGGTGTCATCGAGGGCGATCATCACTTACTGCACGACCGTGAAATTTGCGTCGCTAGAGGCATAGGTGAGCTACATGAAGGCAAAGCAAGAGTGATGCTTACGAGCTTCAGCCACGAATACAAGCACATTAACAAAGGCACCACGGTCGCCTACATCGACGAAATAGTACAATCCAGCGGTGCTTTCGCCTTCACGGATTCTAGTGCACCTGCAACGATGACTGTAGTACCTGAACCAACTTTCGACGTCAATCAAACCTTCCCAATCATAAGAAAGAATAGCTAAAAGCTCTGCTCCTGCAATACAAGGACTGCTTCTCGTCGTCGTCAAAAGTTCGACAAACCTCTGTCGCCAAGCACCGCATCATAACCGACGAATATGTCCGCCCACTCGGTCAGAGCCCCTACCGAGTTTCGGCGCGCGAACGCGAGGCCATAAGGCAACAAGTCGACGAAATGCTACGCGACGACATCATCCAGCCATCCAAGAGTCCGTGGGCGTCCCCCGTGGTGTTAGTAAAGAAGAAGGATGGAACGCTACGTTTCTGCGTCGATTATCGTCGCCTCAATAAAATCACGAAGAAGGACGTATACCCTCTCCCACGTATTGACGACGCCTTGGATCGACTCTACAACGCAAAGTACTTTTTGTCAATGGACCTCAACACCGGCTACTGGCAAGTCGAAGTCGACGAGAGGGACAGGAGAAGACTGACTTTATAACACCAGACGGACTGTTCGAGTTCAAGGTCATGTCGTTTGGTCTTTGCTGGGCACCTGCGACTTTCCAACGCGTCATGGATAATGTACTGGCAGGCTTGAAGTGGCAGACTTGCCTCGTCTATTTGGACGACGTCGTTTGCCTCAAGCTTCGAGGAACACCTCCGGCGCCTTCAAAAGTTCTTCAAGTTATCAAGACCTCCGGACTCACGTTAAAGCCAGAAAAGTGCCGCTTCGCATACGAGAGCTCTTGTTTTTGGGCCACGTCATCAACAAGTCTGGAGTTTGCCCTGACCCACAGAAAACTGCGGCCATCGCTGACTTTCCTCCGCCCGCCGACAAGAAGGCAGTCCGTAGATTTCTTGGACTGCGCGCCTATTACAGGCGCTTCGTGAAGGACTTTTCACGGATCGCTGAGCCACTGACGTACCTCACGAAGGCCGACGTCGAGTTCAAGTGGGAGACGCCGCAAGTCGAAGCATTTGAAGAACTGAAGCGACGCCTGCAATCGCCGCCAATACTTGCACATTTCGACGAAAAAGCCGATACCGAAGTGCACACCGACGCAATCAGTGTAGGACTCAGCGCTGTGCTTGTGCAGAGGACTGACGGACTAGAAAGGGTTGTAAGTTACGCTAGCCGGTCGCTGTCGAAGGCGGAAACAAATTATTCCACAACCGAAAAGGAATGCCTCGCCATCATCTGGGCTACATCAAAGTTTCGTCCCTACCTCTATGGCAGGCCCTTCAAAGTTGTCAGCGACCACCACGCCTTGTGTTGGCTAGCTAACTGGAAGGATCCTTCAGGTCGCCTCGCACAATGGAGTCTGACACTTCAAGCATTCGACATCACCGTCGTTTACAAGTCCGGGCGAAAGCACTCTGACGCCGACTGCTTGTCTCGCGCCCCCGTTGAACCGCCGCCACAGGACGACCAGGATGACGACACTTTCTTGGGACCCAACAACAGCGAGCTGACCCGGAACTAATGAGCCTTGTAGACTGCCTGGAAGGCAAGACCGTCATTGTGCCCAAGGTGTTCAGGCGAGGATTGGCGTCGTTTTTCTTGCAAAACGACATTCTCTTAAAGACGAACTTCTCGACTGTTCGAGCCAACTACCTCCTCGTGGTACCCTCAGCATTGCGTCCAGAGGTTCTGCGAGCTCTCCATAGCGACCCAACGGCTGGACACCTCAGTTTTTCCCGCACGCTCGCGAGGATCCAAGAAAAATACTACTGGCCTCGCCTCTCTGCCGACGTCGCCCATTACGTAAGGACATGCCGAGACTCTCAGCGACGCAAAACACCGCCGACAAGGCCAGCCGGACTTCTACAGCCGATCGAGCCACCTCGCCGACTGTTCCAGATGATCGGGATGGTCATACTGGGGCCTTTCCCGACGTCGACGTCCGGGAATAAATGGATCGTCGTAGCTACGGACTACCTCACGCGCTACGCCGAAACAAAAGCCTTGCCCAAAGGCAGTGCCGCCGAGGTAGCCCGATTTTTCGTTGAGAACACCCTCCTGCGTCACGGCGCCGCAGAAGTCCTCGTCAACGACAGAGGTACAGCCTTTACGGCAGAACTAACTCAAGCCATCCTGCGATACAGCCACACAAGCCATCGCCGAACCACCGCCTACCACCCGCAGACGAATGGCCTCACCGAGCACCTAAATAAGACCATCGCCGACATGCTGGCAATGTACGTCGACGTCGAACACAAGACGTGGGATGCCATCCTTCCGCACGTGACCTTCGCATACAACACGGCCGTGCAAGAAACGACGCACGTGGCGCCGTTCAACCTGGTCTACGGAAGGAACCCGGCAACGACGCTTGATGCCATGCTACCGGACGTCACCGACGAAGAAAATCTCGACGTTGCCAGCTATTTGCAGCGTGCCGAAGAAGGCCGACAGCTCGCCCGCCTGCGCATCAAGAACCAGCAGAGGACCGACAGCCGACACTACAATCTTCGACGACGCTACGTCGAGTACCAGCCCGGCGACCGTGTTTAGGTCTGGACTCCGATACGCCGACGAGGACTTAGCGAGAAACTGTTACGTCGCTATTTCGGACCATATAAGATCATCCGACGTATTGGCACACTGGACTATGAGGTCGTGCCAGACGGCATTTCGTAATCACAGCGGCGCCGGGCACGACGTGAAGTCATAGAGTTTCTCACTATAACACCTAGAGGGTAAACTGGCGCCACCGTCTATGCGATTTTCTTAAAGGGCGCCGTGCCCTCATGGGAATGACGGGATATGTGTCTGCGAGGCTTGTGTTGGCTGGTGTTGTACGAGGCTCCGTCTAAAACGTGTCTATATGGCTACACAAATAACGCATTCTTAAAATAAAATCTACATAAAAGGCTTTCATTCACCCATATTACATCTCTCAATAAAGTTTACTCACCTGCAATGCAGCATCAAGCGAAGAAAAGCAAGAACAGACGACAAGTTGTTCCAAAGCGAGCGAGAATCTTATCGTCTGCCCTCCAACTTTAGCGGCCAGCTGATACTTATTACGTTCCATAGAATTCTGCATTGAATAGTATGTCCTCAAAATTAAACAAAACATGTTTTTGTGTAATAATAAAGCTAAAGCAGTTTTTTACGTGCTGTTTTAGCAGGAAATGAATCATTGTGACAGACGGAACGGTGCTAGCCAGGCGCGTCTTCAAGGCGTTCTGGCTCTCCAAGAACGATGCCAATCCGAAGTCACAATATACCGGCATTCCCATGGATACCACAGCGCAGCAGCGCCAGTTTTCCCTCTAGGTAATATAGTGAGAAACTCTACGCGTGAAGTCATCCACGTGGTGCGTCTTAGCCCTTTCTACGCCCGCTGACGAACTTCGGTACTTTGTTACTTTGTTATTGTTTGTTGTTGTTTTTATTGCGATAGCAATTATATGGACACTTAAACCGGATTTCTGCCGTCGGCGTCGCCGTCGCCGTGAGGTTCCGTATAGATTCCAAGGGCGATAAAATCGTCGCCGCGCGCCGTATGCGCGAGCGAAAGCGCGAGGGGGGGGACGCGCGCGCTATCACGGAGAGCGAACGCACGGCCGAAAGCAAACGCGACCGTCGCGCGAAAGGCCGTGGGGGTATGGGAGGGAGGGAGGCGGGCGACGCTGTGCTCCGGCACCAAAGGCGTATCTTGCAATCGGGCGTAAGGGGAACTTGCCACTCTATCTCCCACGCGAAAGCAACAAAGCGGTAAGGCAGCGCGGGGAGGGAGGGGGGGGGGCGCAGCTTCTACTCTGCCAACAACTCCGTACGTAGTTGCCCGGCTGTGGCCGTCGCCCGCACGGTCTCCTATCTCCACACGGCTCTGACCTTTGTATGCGCTGTGCATCCGCCGCTCAGTTTCCTTTGAAGCGATAGACCCCACGAACCTTGCCCGCTGCGGCGGCTGCGATTGCTGCCAACGTTTGACAGTCGTATGCGGTCATTCAGTGTGATCTATTCATGTTTGCTTGTGCGCGCTGACACCACGCTTGTTAATTCAGTTAGTAAGCGGATGTGTCCAAGTTTATGCAGCCGATAAAACTACTATCCCTACTCCGAATAGCTCTACTAATTTGCTATCGCAATTGATGCTTCGCCTTTCGGGCGAAACTGAGACTTTTTTTTCTCTCTGTACGCGTGGTTTTGTTTTCGCTTTCTTGTTTGTATCATCGGGACGATGCTTTTTAAGGGGAGGGTATTGACACGTATATATGTTTATCTTTCACCGGTGACCGCTTTTCACCGGCTAAAAATGTTAAACGTTATCGCTAGGCACAGGACGCGCCTGCATGTATGGGAAGTTTCTCGAACGTTATCGATGCTTCTATCCGTTGTCTTTTGTCACCGACGCTCATGTAATCTGATTGTATGAGAGACGCGAATTATCTAGATCTTTCTGGAAGAGATGCGGGTACCAGGGGTTATTCTGGGGCCTTCGATGACTCATGTATAAAAGCCGACGCGTTTCGCCGCTGATCAGATTTCGACGATCGCCGACTGTGTTCACCGCTTTCGTTGTGCTTTGAGTGTAGCTTGCTTTTGTGGGCACATGTTCGCCCAATAAAGAATCAGTTTCGTCATACACAGTTTTACGACTGTTTACTTCAGCGTCACTACTACGTGACAGTATGGGAATCTGCTGATCAGACTATCTGAAGTAGAGCACTGCACGGGCCGGTTTTTCAGGTCCGGGCCTGGCCCGAGCCCGAAAGTACCATTCTTTGGCCGGCCCGGTTCTGTTCCACCCATTAGCCCTTTTGCCTTTACGAAGCTAGCTCGCGTTCTCGATTATTGTGAAGATACTGTCATGTGATCAACGGCCGCCGGGCGGTCTTCAAGCTGCATCATAGCAAGTTTTTGCCCTGCATCCCTTCTTTATGGTTACTTGATAATTTAACTGTGAGAGAAATAAACATTTCATTACTAGCCGAACACCCACAGATTATTATGTGAATATTTGGTATGAAAACAAACCATGCAATGGACAGTTAGGAAAATAGGGAGGGATCAGGCTGGCAACAACCACCGGGAGTGGGAGAACCCCGGCTTACATTTAGGGATGAAGTTGTAAAAAAGCACATCGGTTGATCACCATGCTCGTGCTTTAAAGTGTGCGGCAACATACTATAGCGAAGGCATAGGTGAACACTACCATACCACGCCCGCCATTTAATCTCACTTTTTAATCTCATATAGTCATTCGGATGTACCTACAGTGATAGAACTCGAGCCACTAATTTTGGCGCGAATGTAAATTTAGATACGCTGGTTACTGGTTTTCAGAAATACGATAATACACGGCCACTAGAAGCTTTTTTTTTCATTAAACAGAAATTGTTGACCCACAAGGCTAACGCTCATCATATTTTCACGCGGAACATGCCATCTTTATTGCTTTATTCGGTTCATTATAATGATGTCAATTTTTCAATCGACAATTTAGGCACCCTTGTTTAGAAATATATGCAAATTTAGACTCTGTCTAATTGTGTTTCAGTACAGTGCATCTACAACGTAGGCTTTCCTTGTTTTTTTTTCTCCGCCAGATTAAAGTATGATCTGCTTGCTTATTCACGTAAATTCGCAGACAACGCACCTAGTGCTACAAAAACATATACAAGGCTGCGAACACGAGGGTCGCGCCACTTAACGAGTGGAAATAGCATTCAAAATAAAAATTTACGAGGCAATAAAGTGCTTTGCATTTCTATTTTGTTTTTCATATTCCCCTCCCCAATGTTGAGAAATTTTGCAGCATCCGCGTAGTCTTAAAGCATTTGTCCAAGAACAATATACACTTGAAAGTCTCAGTTTAATTAGTTGGGCTAATTGTGAATTAACCTACGGCAGAATATTCAACTCGCTTGAAAATATAACGAAGAAAATTAATGGAAACCAGTAGTAAGTTGCCCTGTGCCTTAGGACACAAAAAAGTTGCAAATTAACTTTTCAGAATTTGTTTGCTACAATTTTATCAATGTACTCTAAGTACTTCTTGAAAACTTATTTAATTTTTGTTTTTCCGTTAAAATGATCATGCCGAAAATCTAGATATTTTTGTGCAGCAACAAAATATTGCAGTCGACTCTGCCTCTAGGCACGTCTTCCGCTCTTGAAAAATGTAACGAGCTCTATCGAAACTCATCTCATTGATTCCCGTTAAGGATAGCTCGGATACCTGAGACAGTCTAATGAATGTTTTTGCAGCGAGTCTCGCACCAATCCAATAGTTTTCAATTTCTTTAGCGCGACTGCAATGCAGTATATTTCTAACTCTTTGTCAGGTTGATTCAAATCTGTGATGTCTAGCAACTCATGAAGTGTGCCTTTCGCCGCTATTCCCACCCACCCAAATGTGTTTCTCCTGGTCGATAGGCGGCGCCGCTGTCGAAATCATACCGCTACCTCCATCAAACTTCGGGTCGTCCGTCACATGCCTGAGCACGATCACCTCTAGGAATTCGAGGTGTTAATAGGCTGGGAACAATGTGGACAAGAGTTCGTTAGTGTCGCGAAGACGAAAGAATTCCTGCAGAACCCATGTTAAGATGATTATCGAAGTTAATGCGATTAGCATTTACACAATCTAGCGAACAAGAAGCGACACACCGTGTTAGCTAAGACATCTTTGTTTAGAATCCGTAGTGTTTCTCCTCATTTTCAAGTGATTCGGCTATATGCGGCCATACACTGTCTCCCTGATTGACCCGATTTGTTATGACCATCGCTCGCCAATGTTACCTCACGATGGTAGAACAAGGACCGCAGGCCGACAGCGCATTCAGTGACGACGATGGAATTACGAGGTAGGAATGATGTCGATAGAACGACGAAGGCATATAAGGACGACGGCATGACGACGATGAGAGGATTCTGAAGTGACGGCGATAAAGAATTGCGACGGAATACAATGCCATGACACCGGTGTTCTAATCTCGATTGATTGACAATAATAGCACAATACTAGCGGAATGAAATAGAAATTATGCTGATGGAACGGAAGGTGGTATGACGACCAACGCATTTAGTAATTTTTAGCCAACCAGACACGCTTCTGAATAACATACCAGCCTGCTCCCTTTCTTTTCTCCTATTCCTTCCCAAGACGCTTTGCAAATATCCTCTGCCGTTGAGCTCAGTACGCCAGTGCTCTAGCTCATTAGGCCACGATCACACGTTTACAAACGTATCTTGCCAACAAGTATATTATTCAAGCTCGAACTTAGGGGGAACATTGAGCTTGGGGGCTCCTATCGAAATACATGGGAAATCGGAAATAGTTTCTCAGAGCAACCAATGCACCAAATTTGATGAGTTATGTTGAATTTAGAAAAAAAAGTTGAAGTGTAGTGATTGCCGAAAGGGATTTTTATTATAGGCTGGTCTACCTTTCTTACGTCAAATTTTAAAGAATTGCCAAATTTCGAAAAAGAAAACTTGGCGTATAGAGCTATGTAGCTCAGCAGCTAAAAATGATATCGGAATTCTGTAAACTGCACCTAGAATACATCGAAAGCGGATAGCAATCATATATCATACCATCCTGAAATATAACCGCTATGTTGTGAATTTTGCTTTGCAAAACCCTTCCAAAACATTATAACAAATTCACGTAAGTTTTAAGTTAAAGCAAAAAAAAAAATGTTCGCTTTTGATGCTTCCAACGGGTGCAGTTTATAGAATGCCATATTTGTTTTTAATGGCTGATTTTCGATTTGTAAACTTCATGCTTCTATTTTTTTAAATTTACGAACATCCTGCAATTCTTTGAAAACATTACACTATCTAAACGAAAATTCTATTTGCTGCAGTCTCTGCAATTTAACTTTCCCTCTTAAATGCAACACATTTCATTCAAATCGGTTCAGCGGTTTTCTCATGAAAGCATTCCTGCATTTTACATGTATTTGATAATCCCGGCATCGAAGATAGGCCCGAGCTAAAGCTTCCTCTTAAACAATGGATCACGCCAGTTTTATAGGAAACCCATGAAACAGAACCCTGACGTATACGTCAAGACCGTGGCCACAGTGGTGTACAAATAAAAAGTCTGCTCAAGAAAAAAATATATATTCATCGGAAGCTTCGCGGGAGCCGTTTCTCGATCAGACATCTCTCCAGAATGCGGACGAGCTTTCTGCGAGTGTCTAGCAAAACCGTCGATTCATTGTCAGTAGAGCAAGTAGCTGGCCGTCTCGAGATAACGCTGATACACAAGCGCGCATCGTTTCCAAGCACCGAGGTGAAGCCACAGCTTCAGGGTGTGTTTCTTTTATTGCGCTTTCTTTAGTTGTGCGTCATAGCATACGTCATAGCGGGAATTTCGAATTCTTAAGGTCGATACGCCACGTGTGGCGAAAAAAGGAAACTGTACGAAATGTCCCTAATTCCTGTATTGCACGGCTTACTTGCATTTTTTGGCGGTCTTATTTGTTTCATAGGAAAACGTTTTTAATATAATTTTAAAAATGTTTTAATAAATTCATTGTAAACCTCATCGACGTCTTTTTTTCTAGACAGAAGACCAGTCTTGCTCCATTATTTCACTCTTAAAGGCCCGCCCGCCGAAATTCACTGAACAGTGAAAATTTCTATATCATCATTTCTAATTCCTTTTTCGTATTTGTACAGTGCATAACAGGACAGTGATCGCTCAGTACCAGCGGTGTAAATATTAGTTTCGACGTTTGTTACCAAAAGGTCGAAACATGACAAGTGGAACATATAATGCGAGCTGGTGTGGTAATTAAATTTTTGAAACCAGACGCCGACTATAAGCATCACATTCCTAGAGGCGTCGCTGTCTTCCAAAATATTGATATTGAAATCGGCCCCGCATGTCAGGTGAAAGTTATTCTTGTAGATAAAACCCAAGAACATTGGTAAATTGAATGAAACGCCTGCAGTTTCCAACTCGTGGGCGATACGACAGCCAATACTTCACTACTATTTAGTATTGTTAGAAATTCATAGTCTTCTGTTGACACGCAGTACTCATTTACCAAAACACATTTCTTCTGTTTAGTCACGAAAGTGCAACACCTCCTCCCGTTTTCTGGCCTATTGAGAAAGAACTATCGATCCATGTAGCTCCAACTTGCTACTACCAGTTGTATACCAGGTTTCAGATAAATATTACCATCCGTTTAAATGAGAATTGGTCTAATAAAGCGGGATATCATCCTCTGTATTCAGTGCAAGCGGGTGTTATATGTAAAACTGATTGACAAGACGGATAACTAGATTTAATAGCGGAAAGTTAACTAACTTTAGGTATACGCAGCGTTATTCATTGTGAGATTATTCTGAAAGGCACACCACGCCGTCACGTGCAACTGTGTGGTAGCGATTGTCGGCCTCGCAAATATCTTATCAATACCGTGCTCATTCAGAGCGTGCACGGCGGGCGTATTGTCAGTTTGCTTCGCATAAATTTCCCGTGAAACGATCAGACAGATTTCCATTTGTATTCATATTTCTTCTTGACGGCAAGAGCTAGAAGTTTCTTTAAGGCTGGGCAAACATGCTCATTCACATAGAGAGCGTTTCCTGTGGTCTGTCCGACGTTTATTTGTGAGACGAGCTTTCTTTGCACCGCCGTGGTTGCTCCGGGCTATGGTTGGGCTGCTGAGCACGAGGTCGCGGGATCAAATCCAGGCCACGGCGGCCGCATATCGACCGGGCGAAATGCGAAAACACCCATGTACTTGGATTTAGGTGCACGTTAAAGAACCCCAGGTGGTACAAATTTCCGGAGTCCCCCACTACGGCGTGCCTCATAATCAAATCGTGGTTTAGGCACGTAAAACCCGATCATTTCATTTTTAGTTTTCTTTGCCTTCTTTAAAATTCTGTCTCGCTTTGCGCGTGACTTGAACTGGACAATGCATGATGTCACTTCTACCGGCATCTCGAGTCGGCACTCGATGACAGGCCTCGATATCGCCGTCAGTTATCGGCTCATTTATGGCACCGCCAATCTTGGACACAAATATTTAGAACAGATTCATCGTCTGTTTTAGCCCCCGCCGTGGTTGCTCAGTGGCTATGGTGTTGGGCTGCTGAGCACGAAGTCGCGGGATCAAATCCCGGCCACGGCGGCCGCATTTCGATGGAGGTGAAATGCGAAACACCCCGTGTACTTAGATTTAGTGCACGTTAAAGAACCCCAGGTGGTCCAAATTTCCGGAGTCCCCCATACGGCGTGCCTCATAATAAAATCGTGGTTTTGGGACGTAAAACCCATAATCTATTTTTTTTTGTTTAGTACTCCTTGTATTCTAGGTTTGCCTTCCTCGAGTACTGTTCTGCGAGAACAAGCCGTGTGTCGAAATCCCGGCTGCTGCTTTCCAGACACTTGCATTCGGCACGAAGCACTGCGCTCTCACTTTCAAGATTCTTGCTCTTGCACCACGTCATCCAGTTTCTTCGCTCCTCAAATGAACTGAAGGCAAAACTCAGTACTTTGTGCCATATTCTCTGCTCGTTATTTAAGTCTAAGATTTCGTTTCGCAATCCCTTTCAAGCGAATCGCGGAAAGCTTTCAGTTCTTATTTCATCACTTCTTCCAGCTGAGTACTCTGCCTTCATTTCATCCTTGAGTATTAGTTTTGTAATTTTCCAGTACAAACAGGCAAGTACAAGTCAATTCTAAATTCACTATTTGGCAGTAGTGACGAAACCGAGATGCAACAGGGAAATAAAATGGGCAATATAATGCAAACACTAACGTGTGATAAGAATGCCGAAAGTTAAGCCCGTGCCCACAGCTGTTGCCGCTACTGCCAAGTGAAAGCTGCGACGGCCACGGCCTTTTGTAGCGTGCAGAAGGTGACGTTGAGCCTCGTCACAGAGCGCAGGCACAGCCGACAATGACGCCTCCTGGTACTAGGCGCTGGATTTCTTCCGAAAAGCAGTGGACCGCTTGGCGCTTGGTGCGGCTGCTTGAAATGCCCTGTGATAAGAATGCTGAAAAGTTAAGCCCGTGGACACAGCTGTTGCCGCTACTGCCAAGTGTTCCGGAATTATTATACCGGAATCCACCACTATGGCGTGCCTCATACTCAGATCGCGGTTTTGGCAAGTAAAACCTCATGATTGGGGGTTTACGGGCCAACCGCTATCATTGCATGAATATTGCATCATTGTATTTTAACATATCATTGTGTGAAAAAAATGCTCAATAAATGAAGTGAAGTGACGAGAAAATTTAATTTTTGAACGTTACGGAGAGTTAGTTGCTCATGGCAGGCTTATCAAAGCGGTGGCTTTACGCGTGCCGAAACTTAAGGGCTTCAACTAGTCGCTCGATTGGAGATATAGGACGACCCTGCTTGCTCTTCCGGTGGCCCACCATATGCCATTGTTGGCGATCATGAGCGCGATCAGGCAAACCTGCGTAGCCAAAATAATTTGTTTGACATGTTTATTTATTCAATACTGGTTGACGCGGTAGCCCGTTCAAAATATTCACCTCTTCTAATCTTAATCTCCTTCGTTCTCGCGCTAAATCGCGCGCTTGCTGTTACGCCAACGTGTTAGTTTCAATTCGTGTGGTACTGCTTGCGTGTGACACACCTACTTTATTCTTTTCATTTGCGTTTGGTGATGGTGATGTAACTCTACTGCGCATGCGGTCGAGCTACAGTCACCCACGCTTCGAATCTGTTGATTGCTGTTGGCACCACAAATTTCGCGATCATAGTGGGTGCCTACTAATGGATGAAGACTCGGAACACGCCGCCTTGCGCAAAATTTTCTTTCGCGCCATCCATTGATCCAGTAATTGTGGATGGCCAAAGGTAATTCGCATCGGCGTTCTTACCGCAAGCCATCATTCTGATATTCTAAAACCTCGCGAGCTGACAACGAAACCTAAGCGAACTCGTAATTAAAATTAGGGAAAATTAACACCACTTAAAATTAACACCCTGTATATCGCATATACCGTTGCCGCGACGGTCTCCGGCACAAGTCTGGTGGCGCATGCCACTGAGCTGCCCCAATTGCACGCATGGCGTTGTTGTAATGCACGCAAACTACTGGTAGCTGGCGGATACGGTACCTGCAATGGTAGAACAAGCACTGGTAAGTGCTTGCTCATTTAATGTTCCAGTGGTAACCTGTGCGGCACCTGGATAATAACAATAAATTAGGTATGTGCGCCTACTTGCACGTAGCGTCAACGTTGAGCAAAATCAGAGACTTGCAGCGTTCCAATAGCAACTCAAGCGCTGGTAAAAGAACGATTCGTGAGAGAACGGTCCCTATAACGATACGCCAATGTTATCGAAAGACTGATTATTTGCAATGCAGAAAGGTCATTTATATTCCTCTTGTCCATAGAGACGACGAAGTGATTCAATAGCTGAACGCTTGCACTGTTGTCTGCGTTTTCGCTTTGTTTCGTTGCAATCCTGGGAGCTGCCGCCCCTCGTTGCGGCAATGGACGAAGATACTTCCGAGGACCTTCCTGGCGCGCAGCCGTCAGGCGGCTTACGTCCAGGAAACGCGGGAGCCAGTCAAGTGACACGGACAGCGAGGCCACCGAGTTGTACTCGGACAGCTACGATTCCTCGGACGACGACTTCAAGGTTGTCATGAGCCGAAAGGCAAAAGAAGACTGCTGCGAGCGTCATCGCCGGCAAGTGTCTCCACCGTGAAGGACACCACAGCACTGCCGCACACTGTGCTCTTCTTGCCGTTGACCCCACGACCAATCTGCGGCTCCTGAACAGGCAGGTCCTTTCAACGTTACTCGAGGGTAATTGCACCGAATGAGATTAAGGATGTGAGAATCAACTCACGGAAGAATTCATGGCTGTAGCGTTTTCCATCGTAGCGCGCTACAAACCTTCGGAATGTCACAGAAATTGACAAAGTACAAGTGCGACCACAGATTGCTACTGGCGGGAACGGCACTGTTGGCGTCATTTATGACGTCGACATTTCATTTCGAGCGACGACTTGCCAATATTATAAAGCCAGCAACTGAAGGCACGCTCACGCTCATCTACAGACTCGGCAAACACACGCTGCGTGAAGCTTGTGTTTAGGGAGAATGCCTTCCCTCTCACGTCAAAGTTGGTCATGTCCGCCATCCTTCGACCATACATACCGAAGCCCCTCAATGTCACAAGTGCTCAAGATTGGCCACAAAAAGCGTTGTTGCGAACAATGCCGTGTGCCCACGGTTGCGCTGAGTCCCATTGGAAGACGCCTGCCGCGACCGTCCTGAAGTGCCCTAATTGCGGCGGTTTCCCACGAAGCCTCATCGAAGGATTGCCCGCGGGTGCGGAAGGAATTCGCGTTCTAAAGCGCTGGTTCGGGATCATTCCACACACCGCGAGGCTGCCGCTACACTTAGACGGCGACGGCATCGCCACCGAAAAGCGCAACGTAAGACCGCACAAAGCAACACAACGTCTTCCGCCACAACGGCTGCTCCATCAAGGCGTAGCGCGAACATGAAAGATGCAGCGCAAGCGAAGAAAATGTCAAGTGTCGATCAACCTGAAGAGTGGCCCGCACTTCCAAGTGCACAACCTGCCACGGAGACACCTCGAATGCCAACTCCATCGACACCCTCACCAACCACTGCTCCAACGACGACTGATGATCGCCAAGTTATAATAATGTTGCGGTCACTGATGGATGCTATGCGAGTTCTACTCAACAACATGAAAACCCCTGCGGCGCAGAGCGCGCTGCAGGTGCTGGACGCCCTGGGTCCAGTGCTTGCGGCCCTAGGGTAAAGCAATGGCCCGCCAGAAGTCATCGTTCAGAGAGGAGGTCCAGAATGCATCTGTCTTTGAATGGAACGCCAGAGGACTTAAGTCGCGTATGTCCGATTTTCGACAGTTTGTATTTGTAAATCAGTTTCCCATTGTCATTTGTGAGCCAAACCTGTCATATCCCATCAGACTGTCCGGGTATGAGTGCATTGCGCCTTCCACCCAGGGGCAATAGAGCAAGGTTATTGTTTTCATACGCTGTGACTTGACATATGTTCATCATCCAGTGCCACCTGACACTGAAAACCAGTACGTGTGTTTGACTGTGAAAAAGAGCAAGGTCACCTTCACAATTCTGGGAGCCTACCTATCACCATCAAGTCGTCTAAACTGCGAGCGCTTACGGGAAATTTTGACAACGACTCCACAGCCATGGGTTATCACTGGGGATTTCAATGCCCACCATTACCTCTGGGGGAGCTCCAAGATTAACTCGAGGGGCAGAAGATTGGTGTCGATTGCTTCTGAACAAGAACTTTGCTTGTTAAATGACGGAAGCCCCACCTATCTGCGAGGAACGGCGTATAGTAGCTGTCTTGACCTCAGCTTTGTTTCGCGCTCCTTTAACAGAAGAGTGAAATGGTTCGCGGACTTGGAAACGCGGGGAAGTGACCACATCCCAACTTATCTCACGATTGAGGGCTGACTAGTTCCAAGTGCTCCGGTGCCGTCCAATCCATCGACTGGCCGAAATTTAAATCAATCCTGGAAGACCGCTGTCGAGACGAGATGCCATCCAGCCTAGGGGACGCAATAAAAGGTGCCTTACAGGTTGCCACACATTCGACTGTGAAAAGCTCTAAACGCACCGAATTCGACATCGAGCTAGAGAAACTTCGTGCACTTCGACGCCGTGCGGAACGAAGATATAGACGCACAAAGTCCATTCATGATTTGAGATTGGCCAGACGCACACAGAAGAAAATACAGCGTCGAATGAATAAGCTGGCTTCACAACGATGGGCGTCGTTCTGCGAGTCTCTGGATCCGCGAAAGCCGTTGTCTCTTATATGGAGAACTGTTCGGGGCCTCCGTGCAACCCCTGGACAGCGCCACCCATTTAATTCCCTCGCCCTTTACCTACAATGCAGCGAGAGATGAAGTCGCAGAATCTTTCTGTAGGAGGATTGCCGGTGTAGCAAGTTCCACTGGAACGCAGACTCCTGACCACTCACCATCCTCACGTGATCCCCGTATGGAGTGCCCTTTTTCTCTGGACGAACTTGAAGCTGCGCTCGCTTTATGCAGGCGTTCCTCAGCCCCAGGACCAGATGGCATTACATACCGCGCTTTGTGTAACCTTGGTGAACGAGCTCGAATGGCACTCTTGCTCCTGTACAACGACTCGTGGCAGACAGGCACCGTTCCCCAGGAATGGAAATCAAGTCGCCTGATTCCACTCCTCAAAGCTGGCAAGTCGCCTTTGGACATTTCGTCATACCGTCCGATCGCGCTTGCAAGTTGTGTAGGCAAAGTAATGGAACGGATGGTTCTAACGCGACTGGAGTGGTACCTAGAGCACTATGAAATTTACCCAGACACGTTAACAGGATTCAGGCGCGGCCGTTCGTCTATAGACAACGTTGTCGATTTGGTAACGTATGTCGAATTGCAGAAGGCCTGTAAACGCTTGTCTGCTGCCTTGTTTCTAGACGTTAAAGGAGCTTACGACAACGTCACCCATGAAGCCATCCTTAAAGCACTAGAAGTAATAGGACTTGGTGGCAAGACATACCTCTGGGTTCGCAGCTACCTACAGATGCGATCATTCTACGTGCTCACCGGGGATGGCCCGACACCCCAGTATTACAGTAGCCGCGGAGTCCCTCAAGGCGGAGTACTAAGCCCAACGCTTTTTAATCTGACCCTTATTGGACTAATTGAGAACCTGCCAAGCACCGTTCGACTCTCTACCTACGCCGACATCTGTATCTGGACGTCGGGGGTGACACGGCTTCAGCTTCGCGCTCGGCTTCAGAAGGCGGCCTCATCGACATCATGCTACCTTCGTAAACAAGGACTGGAGGTGACGTGGGAAAAGTGCGCAGTGGTGGCATTTACGCGGAAGCCAATGTCTGCATACGGCATATCAATCAACCGACAAGTGATATCGTTCAGCAAGAGTCACAGGTTCTTGGGAGTTGTGATTGACAGAGATCTGTCCTGGACTCCTCACGTCAACCACGTGAAAAAGCGCCTGATGGCTATTTGTCATCTGTTCAAGTTCCTTGCAGGAAAGAACTGGGGGGTATCCACACAACCCATGTTACAGCTATACAGGGTGTTGTTTGTTGGGTTCCTCCGGTACAGCCTACCTGTTATATCCAACACCTGCAAAACTAATTTGCGTACAATTCAAAGCATTCAGGCGCAAGCTCTTAGGATATGCCTTGGAGTACCACGCAGTGCGTCAACGGCTGAAACTATCGCCATTGCTCAAGATCATTCAATCACAACGCACATCGCCATCGAGGCAATGCGTGCACATGTAAGGCACATTGCCCGGACTCCTTGCCACCACCTCGCCGCACTCACCGTGGAAAGACCCCGCACGTCATATAGCACAACTGTTAGTGCATATCGTGCCTCGATTACATCGGGGTACGCACCTCCGGCCAGGCTGGTGTCTCCTCCATGGTGTTTGTGCCGCCCTGAAGTCCGACTTGGAATTCCAGGACTTCAGAAAAAGTCAGATTTATCACCGTCTGCACTAAAACAATTGAGCTTACTCCTGTTGTACGAGAGATACAGCAGTCACGTGCACGTCTATACGGACGGATCGACTACATCGACCAGTTCTGGCGGTGCTGTTTATACCGACGAGAGGACTAACAATCCAATTCAAGACCTCACATGTCACGACGTCCACGGCTGCAGAGCTCACGGCTCTGCGCAGTGCACTTCAATTTATAGACGCAGAGAGTCCTGGTACATGGGCCGTGTTTTCCGACTCGAGACCGGCTTTACAAAGTATGCAGGCAGTTCTCCGACGTGGAGCTCACGAACAACTAACGTATGAAATTGTCAAACTTCACCACGACGTCAAACAGAAAGGCCACGAAATTATTTTCCAATGGCTACCTGGCCATTGCGGCATCAGTGGAAACGATCTCGCTGACAAAGCTGCCTGAGAGTCACATCAAGAACAACACAGCGTTCCCATTCCTCTTTCCAGGACAGACGCTGGAAGGCAGCTTCGTCACCTGGCACGCAAACTCTCTTTAACAGAGTGGAACACCCCAAATATAAGGCGCACGAGGCTACACGAACTGAACCCTTCGCTCCAACTCCGACCTCCACCCGGGATTCACCGACGTGAAGCATCGCTTCTATACCGGCTGTGGTTGGGAGTGGCTTTCACGAAGGCGTACTGTGCTTTGATTGGAATGACCGAAAATGCCACGTGCGACGTCTGTGGCAGCGAAGAGAACATAGAACATTTATTGTGTCACTGCGATCGATTTCAGTCGGAAAGACAAACTTTATCGAACGCATTGCGACGACTTGACGATCGACCGTGGTCCATGCAGGTGCTCCTTGAAGACCGTCCCCATCGCTCGTCTGCCCACAAAGCTGTGAGGGCACTGTTGACTTACTTGAAGACGACTGGCCTATGTGAACGCCTTTGAATTGCTCAAGCCCTCCGCGAGTGTGCGCGAGTTCACCGTGTTCTTCCTCCCCCCCTCCTCTCTCTACCTCATCTTTCTATTCCCTCTTTCCCGTCCCCCAGAGTAGGTAGCCAACCAGACGCATTTCTGGTTAACATCCCTGCCTTCTCTTCTCTCTCCTCCTCCTCCTTGTCCCATAGACATGCGGAAAAACCCGGCAGATCCCACGCCCGGTGGGAATCGATATTATGCGAAACAGTGTGCGGGGAGCGTTCCAAGTTAACGAAACTACCATGAGAGCACCAAGCCGTAGGTGCCTGTTTCGTCACCTACATGACACGCATGTCATGACCTTTCATTTATGTTCGTCATACACTGTTGTCATGCTATGCCAATTTGGGTACATACCAAGTTAACTAAACGATCATGACAGCACGAAGACGAAGGCGGCTCTTTCATGACTTACATGACACACATGTCATGACCTATCCTTTATGTTCTACATACACTGTTGTCATACTACGCCAATTTTGGTACCTACCAATTTAACGAAACGAATGTAAGAGCATCAAGACGTACGCTGCTGCTTCATGACCTATATGACATGCATGTCATGACATTCATGTCATGAGTTTTCAGAAGTCCCTTTAGCTACGCCTAAGAGACCTTATGGCGAAAGCCTTAGTCATACCCATGAGTATCACTTCGACCATCAACCTATATTCTTTCCTTTGCTTAGTACCATATCCGAACCCATTCCATGGGTTTTTAAGTGTTATCTTTCTTCGCTGAGTCATTGTCCTTTTTTCTGAGTCATGGTAATGACTATGACTTCTACTACCATCCTTTAGCGTTTCCTTCACTGAGTACCCACATCCGAACCAATTTCAGTGCTTCTTCAGCAGCGTTACAGAGAGGAGTGGTGAATCATTATACAATGTTAAATACAGCAGTCTGAAAGGATGAATTAATCGGATTGCAGGCGACCGAGGCGGTGAGGTGGTTTCATTTGGATGCTTTCTTGGGCAGGAATGAATTGAAGAAAAGGTTTGTGCGGCAAGTTGGTACTGGTACCTTGACGTTGTGGTCGATTCGCGATGAAATATAAGGGGTGATATAAAAAGATCATTTTTTAAATTCTGGGTTAGAATAATACATTTCATGAAAGAGTGATAACCTGGCGAGTTTCCTTCTTGATGATAGGTCTGGCAGATGAAGACTAGTTTTGATGGCGGATACACTGGCACTGAGGGAATAATTGCATACGATGAAACGTGCAGAGCGTCTCTGAATGACTTCAAGTGAGTATGTTAGCTGTGCTGTAGAGGGATCCCAAATTGATGAAGCATACTCTAGTTTAGATCTTACTAGCGTTTTATATAGTAATGTAAGTTTGAGGGAAAAGGGCGCGCGAGAAAAATGGCGACGTAAAACCTAGTGTTCAATTGGCGGAGTTTGTCACGTATTCAATGTGAGTTTGCCATGACAGGTTGTTAGTAATGTGAACACCTAAATATTTATATGAAGTGACAGAGGACAGAATAGTGTTGCTAATTTTGTATGAGGATGTAGAAACAGCACTACCACGGGAAAATTTCATCATTTTACATTTTTTGACGTTTAATTTATTAACCATGATTACACCACGAAGAAATGGTGTTAAGGTCAGATTGAAGTAAAAATGAATCATCTGGATAAGTTATTTCACGATAAATAACACAGTCATCAGCATAAAGGCAGATGTTAGACTCAATTTTTCCGGCAGATCGTTAATGTGAATAAGAAAAAAGAGGCCCAAGGACTGAGCCTTGGGGCACACCAGAAGTTACAAAACAGGTTGGTGAAACGGGATTGTTAGCAGATACGAATTGAGTTCGTTTGTCGAGAAAGCATTCAATCCACTTAAGTAAATAGGGGTCAATGTTAAGTCTGCTTAATTTCAGAAGACGGAGACGATGGCATACTGTGTCAAACGCTTTTTCAAAGTCTGAAAAGATACAATCAATGAAAGAACCTCGCTCTAGAGATGAGAACAGGTCATTAGTAAACGTAAATAGTTGTGTCTCACATGAAAAATGTTTTTAAAAACCATGCTAATATTTATCATAAGAAGTTGTTAGATTCAAGGAATAGCACGAGATTAGAGAAAACGATGTATTCCAGAAGTTTCCCAGGAATGCTGGTTAACAAAATGGGTCTGTAGTTGTTAGCGCATGAAGGGTTACCTTGTTTTCAAATAGGCACCACCTTCCCCGCCTTCCAGTCGTTTGGCCGCACCACATTCTAAGGACTGCTTGAAACGTTTAGATAAAATGATAGATGTTGTTATGCTCAGAATTTGTTCGGAGTCGATATGCCTTGCAGAATCACTAGCTACAATTCATAGATAAATATATGTGCAGTAAAGTACTTAAAAAAAGTTAGTTAGCGTAACTATGTCAATTATTTAATTAAGCATTTTGATTTTTCGTAGAAGTAGTAGGCCAGCGCATCGAGTAATTTATGAAGAAGGATTAGAACTCAGCTGTCTGCCACATGTTCTTAAAATTTAGTTCAGCTAAAAGAAGTCCCTGTAGAATGAGAACATACCATGTGTTCTCACTCTACAAGGTTTTTTTTAAACTGAACCAAATAAAAAAAATTCCACGCGGCAGATAGCACTTGGCAACGGGCAATGGACCCGTCATATCACATGCTTAAAACCATTACGTTATTAAGTTGCTTTCTGTGTCACATAGAGAGAGACAGAAACATTCTTTAATGAGATACCGGAGGTGTTAGCTTGGCTATTGGCCTGACTGCTACTCCAGGTAATTAATAAGGTAATGGTTTGTAGTGATATGACTGGCCCACGGCGCTTGTCCACGTTTTGTCCAATTTTAACTGAGTATGCTGTTATCGGTAAGCTGAACCAACCGCTGAGTAGGTTGAGCTTACCACTGAGGCGAGCACGACAGGACAGGTGAATATGTCATTGCGGCCACAGTAATGACAGAACAAGATGTTAGCCTTCAGAACAACACACTGATGTAATGTCCTATCGTTTGCGCCTTTCACTAAATAAATTCTAAGTGTGCGCAGCATGTGCGGCATATGTATTGTTTGTTCTCTTAAGTGCTAGTACAGACCGAATGAGAGCGAATTTTTTTATGCTACTGCACTTGGTTTTTGACAAATTCATTTGTCATAATTTCAAACGCGAGAGTGATTAATAAGTAGATTTTTGTCCTCTTTAGTTTTTTTACTCACATTGACTTGCATTCTTTAAAACATCTAGGATAATAAATTCAAATTCAATGCGGCATCTAGCTTATACTTTCTGTTGGTTCTGGAGTTCATGTTACAGGAAAGAAAAAGCCGGTAGATCCCACCCCCTATGGGAATGCGCCTGTTTCATGACCTACATGACACGCATGCCATTACCTATTATTTATGTCCGAACTCATTTCAATGGTTTTTGAGTGTTAATCATTTTTCGCGGAGTCATTGTCATCTTTGCTGTGTCATTTTCATGACTATGACTTCTACCATCATCCTTTAGTGTTTTCTTCACTTAGTGCCCTCATACGAACCCGTTTCAGTGGGGTTTTGAGTGTTAATCATTTTCGCTGAGTCATTGTCATTTTTGCTGAGTCATGCTCATTACTAACTACTCCCGTCATCCTTAAGTGTTTCCTTCACCTAGTACCCATGTCCGAACCCATTTCAGTGGTTTTTGAGTGTTAATCCTTTTTCGCTGAGACGTTGTTATTTTTGCTGCATCGTGCTCATGACTTTGACTTCCACCACCATCCTTTAGTGTTTTTTTCCTTTAGTACCTACATCCGAACACTTACAGTGGCTTTTGAGTGTGAATGTTTTTTCACTGAGTCATTGACATGTTTGCGGAATCATGCTCATGACTATGACTTCTACCATCATCCTTCAGTGTTTCATTCACTGAGTACCCATGTCCGACCACTTTCTAGTTACATACCAAGTTAACAAAATGACCATGGGACACCAAGATGTAGGCGGCTAGATAGATAGACAGCTATATGGATAGATAGATAGATAGAGAGATACTGTCAAAGTGGCAAATGTTCGCCAAGAAATGCTTTGCATTTAAAAATCACAAGCCCTTCTCCTGTCGAGAAAATGGGGGTAAGCGAAGCTTTTTGTGTGTGTATCTGACCTTCGTGGTGATTTTCTTTCTTTCAGTTTGGTTTTTCTTTCTCTCTCTTTCTTTCTTTTTCTCTCTCTTTATTTCTTTCTCTCTATTCCTTTCTTTCCTTCTCTCTCTCTTTCTTTGTCTGACCTTGGTGATGATTTTTTATATTTCTCTTTCTCACTCTCTCTTTCTCTCGCTATTTCTTTCTCTCTTTATTTCTCTCTCCCTTTCCCTCTCAATTTCTTTCTCTCTCTCTATTTCTCATTCTCTCTTTCTCTCTTTCTTTCTCTGACCTTCGTGGTGATCTCCAGTATTTCTCTCTTTCTTTCTCACTCTCTTTTTCCCTCGGTATTTCTCTCTTTATTTCTTTCCGTTTCTTTCTTTCCCTCTCTCTTACTCTCTTTCTTTTTTGTCCCTGATATGTGCCATTGAGCTTGAACCAGTTCTGCCTTATCGCCAGGATCAGCCCCCATTTCAGCGTGCCACCACTGCCGCCACGACCACCCCCACCCCCGACACTTCTGAGCCTATAAAGCGTCGGTTAAAAAGCGGAAGCCTTGTTCAGAACAAGAGCTGCTCGAAACGACCGCATTCTGCGTATTCAGGCGGGATATTGCCATCGTGGCGATACAGCGTTTTTTCTGTAGTCTGGATAGCAAGGGATTGGAGATACTGCCTTGAAATCCAGTTTCCTTGGCAATGATAGAAGCCTTGTCTCGTTAGTGGCATATTCAGGCAGCCACGTGCTCCGCAAGCGCATTGGAAACGACAATGTTTCTTCAATTCTGATTGATTTCTAATTCATCTCTTTGACATAGATTTCTTGCTTCAAGCGCTTTCAAAATAACTGCTTTCGCTGATGTAAAGCTAGTCGCGATTCGCGCAGGGTGTTCTGTATACAACGCTTGGAGCATACCTTCTGTATGTTCGCATCAGCCAGTTCATGCAGCAACTAGTGGGCCGAAACGTGGGACATTGGCCACGGCTAGGTCAGCTGGTATACCCCACAGGTAAACGGGACTTGAATCACGAGCACCAATTTCTCCCCGTGCTTCTGAGAAAAAAAATAAAAAAATGAAACTTGCTGTTATGGCAACGGTTTGGCTGATGCGCGAGGGAGACGTGGCCATCTCGCTTATCTGCAATGCGCTCGACGATTTTCTCGGCAGACTAAAAAGGAAACTAGCACGAGTTCCGTTTGCTGCTACAGTCTGCATTATTCTAACGGCTGCCATTTTCAGCCTGTTCTTTTTTGTAATGACAATTTCCTTTGGCGTGTGTGGCTCGTGCATTGAATAAATATCAGCAGTACATCTGTGTTTGCTAAAGTTTTACCCTCCTCCGTCATGATCCGTGAGCCAGCATTCAATAGCGTGTGGCTATTGCGTTTCGGCAGGAGAATAACAGGCCGTGAAATGTGCTTTACTTTGCAATTTTATTAGCAACAATTGTACAGCAAGAGATACAATACACAAACGAACATTGCAGACCTGAGTATCTCGCATCTACAGTACAAACTGCGAATTCTACAGGCGCATATACTTAAAGCTTCTTACAGTTTCTGAAAAGCAAAAGTCGTTTTTTTTACTTCGAATGAGGCAATCTTAGCAACGCAAATCGTTTGTCGCAGCAGTTATCCGTGATTACTCATTAAAAAAATATCAAGCGAGACCGGTTGGAAGACTGACGGCAGCACATTTCCCATACCCTAAAACAGATGAGGTGTAGTTGTCAGAGCGGCAGCTGTGATCTGGAAAAAATAGAATATAAGTTTTATCTTTACACACAACGCAATTGCATGAACAAATTTCAGCACTCTTTCCACAATTCACGTACGTCAACTCTTCTTATATTTTATTGCAGGATTTATGCTAAAAATATGGCACAAAGATTTAACAACCCAAATTCTTATTTTAACTGCTACTATATTGCAATAACAGCTTTGGTAATGCCGCTTTCTCAACAGCTGTTAGAAAACACTGAAAAGTTTCTTACAGCTAAATTATAATCATCACTAAATTTTCCATTCACTTGCCAATAATGCACTGACGGATTAGTTTGTTCAACCTATTTGTATCCTCCTTGTCTTCCTAGTTCTGCAGAACGCCTATTACTGGAAGACGATCTTCCAAAAGTTGTAAGCCACTGGTAAACGGTCTATGAGAATTTCCTGTTATAGACCAATTTGTTTTTCACAGGGGGACTTGCGGGAACACCGGCGCGCGTGGCTCGCTCAGCGTTGACGTAAGCACCTTCGTACGCATTGCGCGCCAGCGCGACTTGACCCGAAGCTAAATTCGTTCGTTCTTAACAAAAACTGCTCACCTGCTCAGTTCTCAGTTAACAACCGCGAACAGCGCACATCGCAGATGAATATTCGATAAAGAAGAACTGACAAGCAGGCATTTTCTTTTTTTTCTTTTTTTTTCGCGACACATTTCGCGCGGCAACGTGAAATGCACCCGGCGCAGTAGCATGAACGCGAAGGAAACGGTGCTTACAGTGATTTCTGCACTAGCGCAGTACACCTTCAATTGGTCTACGCACCTTGTGAAGCTCTATGCGACTTGCAATGTCTAACCAAGAACCGGCAAGTCTCTAACTTAACCACTTCGTCCGTGGAGCAAGCATTCAAGGAAAGACACACACCAGCGCTGGTGTGTGTCTCCCTTCATGTCTTCTTGTGTTTTTCTGTGCTGTTAAGACAACATCAGGACCGTCTGAAGGCGGGCGCCTCACAGAGAGATGGCAAGCCGCCCTCCTCAGCGAGGCACCCGAAGACCAGGAGTGGGCCGTCCAGCGGGCCAGGGCTATTGCCGAGGATCTCGAGAGATTTTTCTCCGGCGATGGACCCCTGGCAGCCTAGCCCCGGGCACCAACAGCCATATCCGTTGGACATATAAAGTTTATTCCTATCCTATCCTATCATCCCTATCGAGTATGTACCGACTAGTCCAAGCCTCTACGATCTTCAGCAAATTTATCAGTTTATTCCATAAAGCGAACAGCAGTCGCCGAGATATAATGAAACACAATTTCCATCAGCGGTTCAGCTAGCACTCACTCTTCTCAGAAGCTGCTGTCGATAAGTAACTTCAATGTATTTACACAGCACAGAGAAATATACCGCGTACGGAATATTCTTCCTTTCGTCATGCAGCCGTTTCGATAAGGTTAGCCGCTATTCGCTATAGCAACTGCATAAAAAGCGTGCTTAGCAATCATTCTCTTGGAAGCGGAAAAAAGTGGCCCTGCTGTCCCTTCCCGTGCTCGTCAACCACAGAGCCGCACGGAAACTTCTTGTGGCCTTTGTGGTGTTTTTTCGTAAATCACTGGACCGATGCAGAAACAAAATGTTGCTGCGCACAATAGAAGGCAAAGGCATGCACGTGTGCAGAGGTGCAGACAGCGGCAGGTGCCGACGAACGCAATGGCCAAGGTAAATACACCTGGTAGCGAAGCTTCCATAGAAGCCCATACGTTCAAAACATGGCGATGATGATGATGATGATGACAATTTATTGGCATCTCCTTTGAAACGGGCCGGCGACAAATAGTCACGTAGCCTGCTTGATTTAATCGGGCATACTATACATGTTCTTTATCTAGCATTTTTGTATACCTCTCATTATTTTGTTTTCACAAACTTACCTTTTACCGCTACCTATGATTTCAAGAGATTAGGTCGTATCCATCTTTTCCATGCTTTTTTCCACCAGTACTCTAATCGTCTCTTGCTTATCTCTACGGCTTATCTGTTGATGTTTCCTTACACTTTAAACTCAAGCGCTTCTGGGAGTTGCACGTTACCTACCGTTCTCGCTGGGTTAATCCCTTCGCATTCCATTAGGATGTGCTGAGTGGCCTCTGGATGTTTGCTGCAGCATGCACATGCCTCATCTAGTTCCGAATATTTGTTCGGCTATGCTTTGGCCCTTAGGCAACCGGCTCGAGCCTCAAATAGCAAGGCACGGCCTGTTGTGTTATCCTACAGATTTTCCCTTTTAATTTCTTTCTTCTCATTCTTGTAAATCTCCATTGTCCTTTTTGTTTATATTCTTTGCATCCAATTCACGGTCTCTATTTCTCTCACATTCTTTCTGATGACTCCTGGTTGTCTATTTACAGTTTCGATTATCCTGTACTTGGTTGCCAACTTCCTTGACCTCTTCCTCCATTATGTGTCCACGCTTTTCCTGTAGAGATACTTGTGCACTTTAGCCGCCCATTTATTTTCATCCTTGTTTCTGAACCTTTCTTCAAAACTAATTTTGCTCTGTGCTTCTCTGACTTCAAAAGAGGCCCAACCCAGGTCACCCTGCACTGCCTCATTTGTGGTATTACCGTGGGCTCCCAAAGCCAACCGGCCTACTGATCTTTGGTTAACTTCCACACCCGACAAGATATCCGATTTTAAGCATATAATGGCATTGGCGAATGTTAGCGCTGGCACTATCCATTACTCCTTTCCAGATTCCACGCACCACCTCATACTTATTGTGGCCCCACAGTGCTCTGTGTTTCATTATTGCTGCATTCCGCTTCCCCTTTATTTTTAGATTATCTTGGTGGTTGTTGGAGTAATTCTTTCCTTCGTTTATGTGTACGCCGAGGTACTTATATTGCTTCACTATGGGTATTACTTGCTGTTGAATTGACACCACGGAGTTACTCGTCTCTTCATTAAAGACAATAATTCTTGATTTCTATGTGCTAAACTTAACTAGATTTGTCGCTGCATTCCCACAGATATTCGCAAGTATCTGTAAATCTTTTTTATTGTCCGCTAGTAGCACAATGTCGTCTGCGTACACCAGTCCAGGGACCTTCTGTTGCAACATTTGTCCATTACGCATGTAGGATAAATCAAACTTATTTCGCTGTTTTCCAGTCGTCTTTCTATACCCTTGACGTAAAGCGAGAACAACAATGGTGACAGAGGGCATCCTTGCTTCAATCCTTGATGAATTCCCACCATTTCATTTCCTTTTCGACCTTCCCATACCCCTTGTACTTGATTGTCTCTATATATCTCCCTCAGCAGCTCCAAGAAATCGTCATCTATGCGTTCGTATTGAAGGATATCCCACAACAATTCCCTCTCTACGTTGTTATAAGCTCCTTTAATACCTAACAATGCTATCCATAAAGGTCTTTTCTGAGCTACTGAAATCTACATGCACTGAGTTAGTACAAACATATTATCGTCTAAGCGTCTGCCTGGCCTGAAACGATTCAGTAGTTCCCCCAATACATCGTTTTTCTCCACCCACTTCGACAATTCTAATTTTATGGCTTGCATTGCTATTCTATATATCACCGACGTTACTGTAACTGGCCTGTACGAGCTCGTCTTATCCTTATATCCTTTGCCTTTGTAGATGAGATTCATCTTGCTTTCACGCCATCCAACGGGAATTTTCTTTGTTCTAATCACTTGCTCAATAACATTAGTCAGCAGGGCCTTGCTTTTTGGACCGAGGATTTTGATTAGCTGTATTGGGATTTCATCGGGTCCTGCTGCCGTGTTGTTAGGGACATTTTCTGCTGACTTTTTCCAATAAAAGCTTTCTATGCTAAATTTTGATCTCTCTGGCCTCTCTGCTGTGGCTGGATCTGTTTTCTGAACTACGCTTTTTCTCGTGCCGAAGTTATCCCTAATAACGTCTGTGATGTACCGCAGCGCATCGTCTCCTTCGTAGATGTTACCATCTTCATCCCTCACAGCCGTTTGCGAGTTTTTAGTTGGAGCTCCCAGTGCTTTTATATGGTTCCAGAATCTTTTTGGAGCGCCTTTGTCTCTTTTGTGAATGTTATGCACCCAACGTTCACTTGCGCATTTGATCTTCTCTTGCACGAGCTCACTCGCAATCCTTTCCTTTTCTCGGTATGTATTCCATCTAAGGAGCACCTCTTCTTGCTGTAATCCCAACTTTTTGGCTTCTCGATGAGCCCTAGATGCCTCTTTACGCTCTTCTATACCTTGTTTAATTTCGGCGGTTCATGGGGCTTAGCGCCATCTGTGTGAGAAGGGAACACTTCCGGCGGAAAAAAATATAATGTGACGCCATATCCGTTAAAAACAGAAGTGACGTCATTTTGTTCTCAAAGGCGCGAAATTTGTTTTTGCGAGCCTGCCATTAGAGCCGTATATTCAATTGCCCTACCATTCGACGTGATGGGCGTTTCGAGCTTTCAGCGCGTAAACCCATGCAGGAAAAGTTCAGCCATACGGGTGTCGAAACCGCACCCTTGCGCAGAACATACTTTGTTTGGAGGGCGACGAAAGCTTTGGGCGTAGAGTGCTCGTCCTTCCGTCGGACGCCAAGCCCGTCGGTCAGCACTGTCCCACGAAAACAACTAAAGTAAAGGATTATCTGGCGGTCGCAACTCACTACTTTTGACTGAACAGCTAAAGAAACAATGAAGATACACGCATCACCAAATTCAGACAAACGTCGACAAGCAAAGCAACACAACATGTGAGAGGGGTGTATTGTAACAGGTGAACTTTACGAGTGCCCCTTTCTGCCCTATTCAAGAGCTGCATTGCATTGCAAGTGATAGCGGCGTCAACACCCGCCGCTATCGGTCGTCCCTCTAACGGTCGGCGCAGAAAAAGGGTACTTATTCATAATGGTCATGTAAAATAGGGTTGTTCTTTTCTCGCCATGCGTATATAAAATTTATTAGGAATTTTATTTTCGATGAATGCATCCAACTGTGTATCGCTTTAATTAAAAAACGCTTTTTCCTTACGCAATGTTTGTTCGCTTCAAACATAGTCGCGCTTTAATCCTTCTCCCATAACCACCCTTGCTGATCTCGGTGACAATTCGTTCTGAACAGCTTTTCGCCCGAAGCTTCGCAACCATTTGGATCGACCTTGGAATGGCAGCCGAAGCGATAAGAGCGAGAGCGCAGCCCGTCGGTGCAACATGTGAAGCGACTAAATAACGATATAGCAAGCTAAAAAATAAAAAAAAACATACAACACATTTTATTTCTACATATAATTGCATGACTTTACTTTATTGCTTTAGGTTGAAAATAGAGCCACATATGCAAAAGATACTGAATTTTCCTTTGGCTACCAGTGTCATGGGGACGCTTTATTGCCGATACCGAAACTAGCCCGATTGCCCACCGCCTACATTGGCTTCATAGGTTATCAGAACATTTGCGAACGTCTCGCTCAATCAAGGGACATAGCTAAGGTTGGTGCGAGCTCGAGGCCGCGTGGCCGGCGGTGTGGCAGTCCTCAACGATATTTCGTGGTACGAATGAAAATTTCGGGTTATGCTTTCTCGAACGTAATCTGTGCAGGTCACTGTCAGAAATCTGGTCGCCAGGATTAAAGCAAAAATCTTACAGTGATGCGGGAAAATTTTCTCTAATCAGGGTGCTCAGGGCAATGGCGTAGCACGGGGAAGGGGCGGGGGGAGGGACTAATCCTCCCCCCCCCCCAAAAAAATATTTGTTGACGGCCGGCGCCTTGCCCTCTTTTGTGTCTGGCACGTCGCCTATGAACAAAGGCGCGTATCCTTCGAACGTGCGGCCATTCTGCGCATGCGTGTCTCAACGCTTGTCGGACGCCTGGGAGCTTAACAAGAACGAAGCACCACAGTCAAGACGGTCGTGGTGCTTTAGCTCCCCCACCCCCGAAAAAAACATCCGGGCTACACGCCTGGCTCAAAGTAAGTCGCGAACATTCAGAGTGCAGTTACCCCGGAAGTGTTTCATTCGTTGCGTGGAACATCGTTCAGGTTGGCCAGTGACCTCGCTTGGCCACGCGTCCTTGAGTTGACGCTGCCATTCAACATATCCCCAAGAGAAGGCCTAGCCACGTGTTCTGAAAACCTATGACGCGCGGCGCATATATGTTCCTTCCTGCACGTTGCGTTATGAACTGGTACATGTGAAGGACACACTGTGGAATTGTTTTTCGGCCCAAACTGCGACTACGTTTACATCAACAAAAGATGGAACTTCGAAAAGGGCTTGAAGCAGCATGTGTATGAAGTGAAAACGAAAAATGTCGCTTGCGAGGTACTGGTGGACGATGTAGCAGCCTCTAACCATGGAAGTGGCCTTCTCGGACAAGGCTGTCGTTATCGCCAAGAAAGAATTCGGATTTGACGGTAGTATCTCGGCTGCTTGCTAACCAGTCTACAGATAAGGCCCAATCACAGCGGTTATTGCATCTGCATACGGAAGACGGCTAGGTCGGATTCCTAATAGTTACTGTTTGCAAAGAAGGCTTTGGTATGAATGAGTGGGAACTTTTATCACTCATATGCAATAAAATCTCTAAATAGCGAAGTTGAGAAATTATTGTGTGATTATATTCATTACTGCCGTTCACTGCAATTAATGCGTAATGTCGCGCACAAATTTAAACTTGCATAGAAGAAGGCGGCTTTTCAGCCAGCAGTACCGCTACATTGCCGCGTGCTCGCTGAACTTCTAATGAAACAGCAAAAGAAACTTCGAAGTCTTAAACACACGACCTTTTAGCATCTGACACGATTGCCTTTACGATAGCTGCCTTCTGTTTCAATGTGATGATCTTTCGTTTCTGCTTTCAGTTGGCTCGTCTCTACCATCGGGAAACCGGCGAAATGGCGACGCGGCTGAATAGGTTGCACGCTGCGACGCCAACAATGTTCGTTGTGTTCGAGAAGCACGTGGCACACACACGGAGGCGTGGCCTCTGAAATTTCACCGGCGCAAGTCCGAGGCCATGTCTGGCTGGGCTAACTAGCATGCGCGGTGCCGTAGTGGGAGATTGCAATGGCGATAATGAGCGTTTGCTTAGCGCAACTACGCGTAGTGGTGACCAGGACTAGTGTTCGACTGTGCATTCAACAAAATACGCAAAAGTTTTGAACATTGTCACCGAATCTGTGCTCTACCATGCGGAAAGCGATGTACTGAGCATGCAAGGCTCGGGAATTTCTTTTTTCGGATATAAATCAAGTTTGGTGTATCTATTGGCAGGATAATTTTACTTCGTTGAAATTAGGTTTTAAAAGCATAGATATCTACGATGATTTCCGCGGGAAATTGATTTCCTTATATACAATAATTCGTTATATCCCGTTTCGGCATAACGAAGCTTCAGTGTAAAATATTTTTTAATCTTTTGTCTTACCTTCTAATTGCAGGGGCCAAATCTGAGATCAAGCATTATTAGGAACACGCTGAATTTTGTGCGGGCGCATCAGCCTGTGCACGGCACGGAACTGTCCATGCCAGCTCTCTGAATCGTCAAGTGACCAATTTTTTATAACGGGAAGCCACAAAGCAAAACTCTAGAAGGAGCATTAGAAACCTTTTGCTTATGTAGTAGCGTGTTATTGATTTATTAAATTTTCTATGAAACCTTTGGCCCTTTAGCGCTTTATTTGTGTGATAAATCATAGTTTATGTTAAGCGTGGCTAAAACACGTGTTATCGCTCTTGTGGCCTTGCGAATACTTCAGTGATGCTGTGGTGGGTTGTAAGAAATGGGCCATAGGGATTCGTGCTGTCCGTAAAGAAAAGATTTTTTTCAAAATTTGGAGGAATAGCAACATCCTCATTGATTTATCCGTTTAGCAGTTAACAGCGAGACACTCAGTTCCTTTATAATAATGCTATAATGGAAAAGTGTTTGTGTATCTAAATTCTTGTGCGTGCCAAACTTCATGCAAGGAAAACTTCTGTAATAGCGTTGCAGGAGTCTTCGTATTATTCCATCTGCAAATCTAGATCAGTGTTGATAAGGTAAGTAAAAGGATATTGGGTCTTCCCAGACCGTAATGGGCAGTGTTTGGCGTTTCTAGCCAGATCACTGAAGCTAAGCAACATTTCGTTGGATAGTTGACATCGGAAGGAGACAGACCATCTGGATTGCATTATGACCTAATTTTAGCTTCTGGAGAATATTTCAAATGTCATCTTTGTGCTAGTGTTTCCCCTGACGATACATTAGGTGTTGAAATAAAGTTTAGAGCGGTCAGTACGTTGTGCTTTATATACAGCTAAACCTGGATATAACGAAATTGACAATACCCGAAAATTTCGTTATAAAGAGGATTTCGTAATAATTAAACCTTATAACGAACCTCCATACACTCTAAGCCAAAGAGACTAACGGGGGTATAGGGGTTAGTCCTTTGAGGGACTAACTGTGTTGCCACAACCATTACTCCCTTTAGGGACCAACGGCAAGGGGACGAACTGTTAGTCCCCTAGCAGTTACTCCCTTGGAGATTAACTTTTGGTCCCTCCAGTTACTCCCTGGAGATGAAATGTTAGTCTCCCCAGTTGCTCCCCAAAGATTAAATGTTAGTCCACTAGCTGCTCCCCGAGGACTAAATGTTGGTCCTTGCAGTTACTCTCCGAGGACCAACTGCTCATCCTTCCAGTTACTCCCCAGGGATGAACTGTTTAGTACTCCATATCTGTAGTTACTCCTTATAGGGTTAATTTTTTGCCTCGAACATGCTTTTCAGAGGCCCAAGACATGAGCAGAGCTGCTTGGGCTGGGATTTATTTTTTTTATCTCGAATATGCTTTTCAGACACAGAACAAGAGCTGCTTGGGTGCTTGTAACATAAAATGCAGAAAATTTAAACAATAGAAAACTTTATCTTTTTATAGTAGCAACGTGTTTGGCACGCGCACCAGCGGAGTTCGCCGCACACCACCGTTAACACCGACCATGCGGCATATCGTCAAATGTTCTTTGTACCTTTGGCGCAAAACAATGTCGAATATCCAGTAAAGGGCAATCTGCGTGGAGAGGCCAGAGACAAGGTCATCTCCGTCAATCTTGATCGATTCGAGCTGTACATGGAGGGCTCTTGCTTGCAGCAGGCTAGTGCCCTCCTATTTCACCATAGGCATATGATGCGACGCATCCGGGTGCTGCAAAATAAATGATAGGGTTGTAAGTGTCAAAGCCAACACATGATTATGAGGCACGCTGCAGATGAGTGGTCCATGCAACAGATCTATTATCAGCATGGAAATTACATATAATCTACCTAAGGGGAAATAAAAGCCTCCATCCTCTCCTTCACAAGGCTTGACAGTCAAGCGCACAATATGAAGCTGTAAGCTTCTAGTCTGAAACGAAAAGTTTTCACAAATTAGGCATGAACACCCTACACCCCGATTGCAAGACCTCATACATGAACACAGGCATTGAAAGACAATTTACATTGAAATTACAGTGGAACCCCGATTATAAGGCTTTGAGGGGACCACACAACACCGCTCTGTAATCGGGGCATCGTACAATAAAAATGTGGTTGATCCCTCTTATATAGGAATCGGTATAGAACACGAAAGTGAAACGTGTCTTCACAGAAGTAGTGTAATGTTTATTGCACATTGATATATATGTCTATTGGTGTTTTGTGGCTAAAGCGCCCTTAGGCGTTGATGCACCCACGCTGACGCCTCGTGGCACGTCTCCTCCATCACGACTACCAACGTCGATGACCATGAGCAACCGTCGTGCATATGGAAGCTGCACTACGCTGCACACGCTAGCACAACGCGAAAGACGAAGCACGTAACTGACACACTAATACAACGCGCAAGACAAAGCACGTAACTGAATCGTCACCGAGTCAAATCAGCGCGTACAGCGCGTCGTAATTGCAGCCTCCGCGATCAACTTCAGAAACATTTTCAGAGCTAATTGCGGAGGCCACGCTCCGCTGTGCTGAGTACGGTGAACGCCACCTAGGTGGCGTTGGTAGTGCTTCTTGATGCCAGCGTCCCTTCGAATGCTGGCATCGAGGCGTCGTAGTGCTGAGACCACCGAAGCGTTCACTGTCGGTGCGCGTTAGTGTCATAATGCAGTACTTCTCTTTTATGCTCGTAGGCGGCGGCACCGCCCCGAGCAAGAGCGCGGGTACACGGAGGAGTGTTAGATATATAAGGCGCGTCTGTGTAACTCTCTGCAAATGCGTTTGTGGCGCAATGGGTTAAACGCTCGGCGATCTATCGTCGCGGACCGAGAGGTCGTGGGTTCGATTTCCAAATTTTGCATGTTTGTGGAACTTTTCTTCTGGTTTCTTTCTTTGTACTAGTTCGTGTACATTGTAAGAACGTCATTCCGTATTTCCGTATGACGTATTTCCGTGACGGAAATACGTCAGTGAAGTCTTGGTGGACCCCGGCATTCGTGTTAAAAACTAAGAATATAGGCAGTGACGATGTCTTGCCCAAAAAACAGGTACAGACCGCCTGAATAATCCCGCGGCACAAACCTGCACTGCTTCCAAGGAAGGTAGATTAAATTATTCAAAAATTGCGGTATTTATCCGATTGTAACACGAGTGTACTTTTTCATAATTTTCGTTGCTTGAACCATGACCCTTGTGTTCCTTCGAATAACGACAAAATTGACCATTTAAAACAAATCTACTAAATCCCACAATTTCTTTCTTGCGTTACGTTGGCAACCTGTAACCTTACGGCTCGATCCAATCCATGGACAGGTTGACCGAAGTGCTAACTTGTTTTGGGGTGGAATCGGCGCTGTTTTTGCTGTGCTTGTGACTGGTTACGGTGCTGGTCATAGGTTACCCTATGACCTTTTGTGATTCGACTCCGTTCATTCGCGGCATTATGGCACGCAGCGCATTCAGTATGACGGTTGCTTCGAGAGACCAGCAATTTTGATGGCCGAGGAGCTGGGAAAGAGGCCACACAACAAGAATACAAACATTTCTGATGCTGCTAATTTTGTAATAGCATAACACTTCAATGTTTTGAAACAGTAAGGCGGTGCACAAGGAACCCGAGAGCAGATTCAGAAAGCGTTCGTAAGCAAGAATTTGTAAAAGTGGTGATTGGTCAACCAGGGTCCACCCATGAAACAGGATGCAGAAACCAGGATGCTGACCAGTCAAGAAGTGCTGTATGAAGGCTTCCACATGAGAGCATGTGAATTAGTTCGACTCATTTGTGCTAGCCAAAACCGATGTCAAAGAGTACAAGATGCTGTTAGTAGAACCAACATAAACAGAGCTTCCGAGTTGCTTTTTCAGAACCAATAGAACAAACTCCAATAAAACAGAGATAATTTATTATGGCATGACACAGCAAAAGCCCAAACACAGGACATTCCACATCGTCAGTGCCACTATAGCTATAGTCAAGATACATTTACTGCTTATTGCGTACAGCTGCACTTTGTTCCAAAAATCTATCATCCATGTGGTGAACTACTTTGGCTGTATTGGTTTCCACTCGACAAAGCAGCAGTGTCTGTGGATTGCTAGCAAAATTGGAAAATCTTCTATCTGATCACTTGGCGTGGAAACAAGCATAGGAGTGCTGGTGTACTGGCAACCCAATGCAACCCTGAAAAGAATTTAGTGCCAGCCGTTATAGAATATTTGCATGAGCTACCGGCATAGTTCTCATGCATTTCAAGTCCACTATCGCATGCCTATGTTGGCCTATGTCCACTATGTCACGCCTATGTTGGTGCTCTCCCAGGCACATGTTGAGGCACCGGCCAGTCTGCCCCATGTAAATCTGACCAAATACACATGATCAAATGATAGACCACACAACAACTGATGGATACAAGACAAGTTTTGTGGTATTTTACCTAAGCAAGCCTCCCTTGCCTGGATGTCTTCTCAATTCGCTTGTGGACTGCTATGCACATATATAACCAAAGAAATAATGTAGACAGGATATGCACGACAGTCCATAGTGAACTGTGAAAGGTGAGCAGGCAAGCAAGCGAGGCTTGCTTGGTTAAAGGTACCACTAAATTTGTCCAGTTTTGTCCGAGGCAGTGTATTGTACTCCTTTCACATGTGGTCAAAGGCACATAGTGCAGACGGGCCAATGCCTAAGTATGTACTTAAGATATTAACCATATTTGACTCAAAAGACCAGTATGCTCATCCGTCTTGGCCGTGCATTGCAGCAATAGGACTTCTGGCCAGATTGCACGATCGTCACCTATTTTTCACCTACAGTGGAAAATTGACACATGAAATCAGTGAGGCATACCGCACAAATAAACAGACGTGTGCGCCAGCCCCATTGGTAATGGTCTGCCTTCTCTCACAGTGTAAATGTTGTCCTGAAAAGTTACATGAACTGACCGGCAAACTCACGAAGACGCTACAAATTTCATGTAGTGGACACGGCTGGTTCTCAGAAAATGCACAAATACAGGGATGGGTATCTGCTAGCATACTGTAGTAATAGTTGGCGCAAGTTAGCTTCAACATTGCTGCCACACTTCAGCTGTCGCATGGCTACACCTTCACATTTCATTTCAAGAAATTTAAGCTCATCATATGTGTATTTTCCAGTGGCAGTTAATCTGAGCTCAAGACAGAAATTATTGTAAATAGCAATGTTAAAGTAACAATGGTAAGCAAAGGTAAGCACGCTGCACACTTAGACCTGTGACATATTTGGCACACTACAGTTCGAATTCTAACATGCACAAAAACTGCACATGTGTGTAGCATAAACAGAAAAATACAGAAATAAAAGCTACAGCATAAGGAACAGTTTCAAAACAATAAAACCAAAATAAGGAGTGTAATATACTGTGTGCAAAGCAAAAATAAAATTGTACTTTCAGCCAAGTGATTGAAGCAAGAAAAACATGCTAAACATCAGGACATGTTAGGTTTAGTTTTATATAGAACACCATAATGTCTGCATAATGATGAACACAAATAATCAGCAAGTTGAATAACGTTGCATAACCTATTTAGTAAGCTGAGTTGAGTAATATGTCGATAAGCTTATACACAAATCATACTGAGATCGTAGTTTCTGGTACAAGTACACTTCATACATACCTGATTCCAGATATGTATGATGAATCTGGATGACATCCAGATTACACCCTGTGCTGCTATAGCCATGGCTGCGGGATCCTTGCATTTCCCTGCCATTATGTTGACACTGCTATAGGGTCACGGTCTCACCACTGCAAAATGAGTACTGTGTTAACTTATAGCATTGAGTGGCACAATAAAACTGTCATATTGTGAACATGTAAGGTGCACATAAAAAGTCACGAAAACATGCCTGGACTAGTGCAGGGTGGCAACGGAGCACAAGGTCGAGTCACTGAAGAATGTCATGATAATAGGGATCCCTTCATCAAAGTAAAATTTTGAACACGCACGCAGCAGCACATACAAGAAGTGTTTGTTTACATACTAGAGTTTGCTTTCATGACTTAGTTTAAACAACTTTCCCCTGCCATGTTTAGTTACGTCAAAGTTACGGCAACACCCCTTGTTTTGAAAAGAAAGCTGTACTAGTAGCAAGCTGTGACTGCTTACATTCTCGTTTTCCCTCAAATTGCTCGTAAACCGAAAACCTGGTAAGCACGAAAACCTGGTAAGCATAGATTATTTACAACGTGGAATAGTTTATAAGCGAAAAACGTAATTGTCGTAATAATCGTGAAGAGACAGATGAGTCGTTATTATGCAACTTCCGCAGAAAAG
The DNA here is from genome assembly GCF_013339745.2 of Dermacentor silvarum. Taxonomy (NCBI): domain Eukaryota; kingdom Metazoa; phylum Arthropoda; class Arachnida; order Ixodida; family Ixodidae; genus Dermacentor; species Dermacentor silvarum. Next base: position 264,492 of record NW_023606146.1, read on the forward strand.
CGGAAGCGCACGCACAGGTGAACACGATTATTTCCGAACGTAATTTTTCTCATCGGAAGAAAACGCTTTCGGGATATTCCATTTCGCATCAAAGCAATAAATTTGCGTAAATAAATTATGACAAACAGCGCGCAGCATGCACAGGCACAGGTTTCACTGTTGTCCCAGAAGTTATATTTACTACGTTCGCAAGGTACGCTATGCACACACGAGGAGCACACACACACACACGTGTACTTAGCAAGCACGACTGCTTACCTTTTCAATGGTACGACGCTCTTCAAGTTGCCGGTACTGCGTCGACGACATTACTCCTATCATAGATGTCGCTGCGTAGTGCACGAGCTGAGGCGCTAACAATACGCATTATTTTTTTTTCGGCGTCCACCCAACTTTCCACGACAACCTGACAAAGGCCACGACATAAAAATCGTTGGTCCCATTTGCCTGGCGCGCCACGCATACGGCGAGTTCGCAGCGAGACACGAGGTATCTTCTGGCACTTTTCTGCACACTAACAACGTCCCCGTTTCATTACAGCAAACACAAAAACACACGATAAAGAAACACATCATAACAGCACAGTTACACTCGCACAGACGACCGCCATCTTGAAGACTGAGGAAAAACAACAGTGCCACCTGCATACTTGTGAGGTTGTTGTGGCCTCCGTGATGCCAACAATATTAACCAGTAAACTCATGTTTTGTGCCTTGTTAAGCCCAGCTACGTATATTGTTGCGAGGCAAAACAAACCACCGAACAGTCCAGATTTTACGCTATAGTTTATTGTAGAAATAAATTCTATGACGTATTTCCTATTTTGGATTGCTTCCGTGGTCTGCACCCAGCAAAAGCATGGCCTTAGAGATCCGGTTACGTTCACCTTTGAAAGCCGTCGCTGGGGCGTGAGTTGAATGATTTTGACTGCCTGCGCCGTCACTTCGTTTTTGATAACTTCCTGCTGTCGTTAACATCAGCTGTAGGCTCAGAAATTGTCGAAACGATCTCTGCAGTGTGCCTGGATCGTGGTTTTCGCATAAACCCCAGAATTGCTTTTAAATCAACATTTTTGGCAAACTACTTAACACTGCGATTTGCCTGTAAATTGTGCTCGATATGATATAGTAATGCTGTATTATTAGCCTCCCCTCGAACCCCCCCCCCCCCAACAAAAACAAAAACAAAATCAGAGTCCTTCCACTATGTGAAGATGGTCATCGATGGTTCTCGCTATCTGCTGTTTGTCGCGACGTTGTACGGGGCTGCGTAGCTTCGCATTTTATTGCGATGTTCTCAGGCTATTTTTGTCGCAGGTTGTTCGTTAATGCGCTGACTCGACTGCAGCTTCAGCCGCTGACGCTTTGGTGCAACCATTTCTTTCATTTGTGTGCATGCGTATCTATTTGCAAAACATAGTCCCCCTACGCCAGCCCGCAAGAAAATCTGGCTCGTGAATAGAAATGTGAGCGCGTGCAAATGCACGAGGCAGCATGCATGCGGCGTTCTGTAGGAGAGCAACGGTTGCATGACGAGAGCAAGCGTTGCCGTTCGTCCTTCCGTTGCTCCCTTTCAAACCGGAGACTAAACACTTAGTCCTTCGATTTTCGACATGTCAGCCATCTTGTTCCAGTTGGTCCCTCTGGGTACTAAATGTTAGTCGTGAGGACTAAAAACTGCAGTTACTCTCATTTTCTCCATTTTTTGGCTTAGAGTGTATAACAAATTCCTGGTATAACGAAATTTTTATATTCCCCGCCATTACTCCATAGAAGGACGCCTAATTGAGGCCTCTACGTAACGAAGTGGCAGCGGGAGACCCCCTCGAAATAACGCATTTCTACCGCCGACAACATAGAGGTTTCGCCCCAAATTTTACATTCTTGTGCGAGCAGCAACCAGAATCACCTTCTCCGCCGCTACGGAATGCGAAGCGAGCGCACGTGTGCGTGTGTGCGAGCGTGTGCGAGGCGGGCCTGCATCCCACGACCCGGCGATCTTGCCGCCGCGGCGTAACCTTTACCCCTCCCTTCATTCGAACCTGATCCTGCCGCTTGCTGCAGCTGGCCTAGCCCGCCAAGGCGGCACTCTCCTTTTCCAGTTGATGTTGCCGACGCGCTGGCAGACGCTGTGACACATCGCACTCGATGAGCGCGGACCGCGCTGTCAAACACTGGCGGCGTGTGGAATCGCCGCTGCAGAAGCGAGCAAAGTGACCTTCGTGCTGTTGTCTATCGCTTCAACGCAAACTGAGCACCGAGAACACACAGCACGCACAAAGCTACGAGCCGAACGCACCTACACTGAGTAGACTCTGCCCCCAACGCAGATCGCTTTCAAGATACGGCCCGCGCCCGCCGCCGCGCAGTACGCAGTTGATGCCAGAGTACAGTACAACGCCCCCCGCGATCCCTCCCCCATCGCTCCCTCGCCAGTGCCTCGAGCGCAACGGAAGAAGGCGCGCTTCCTCCCTGCTTTTCTTTCTTGCGCGCGCGAGAGAGTTAGACGCGGTCGTCGGCTCCCCTTCCACGTTTTTACTCGCACATACAGCGTACGGCGTGCGGGTACTGCGTTATCGCCCTTGAACTTTATACGGAACATTTATGAGCTAAAACCAATTTTAGGGCCACCACGCGTCATAGACACCATCTTTAGATAGCAAATACGGATCTCAAGGACATACTTTTGTTGGCGGAAACCAAAAATACGTCATAGTTGTCACCCCCGGCACTTTGAGCGGCCAATGCCATCGTCAAGCCACCATGCCAAGCGACATGAAAAGTCAAAATGGCCGCTCGGGCCGCCGCGGGGTGGCAGTTTCGCAACGTATGATGCGCGAACGGTCCCACAGTTGCCACGCAACAGCGGAATTACCAATGCATTGGGTTCTATAGGAGCTGTGCCGGACCTGCCATAACGACGTAACAGCCGGGAAAACGCAGCACCCGGGAACGTAACAGTGGGGTTCTACTGTAATACTATACGACGCTACGACGCCATCGTGACGCTCACTCTTCGTTTCCGATGCCTCGCGCTTGTGCGAAACGAGACGCGTCCACGCATCGAGTACCTGGTGTGACATTCCAAGGATTACTTCGACGAAAATGGAAAACGGTGCGCGTTATAATCGAGGGCGCGTTTATAATCGAGTAAATACAGTAAGCGTTTCTTTTTCGAATTTTCGTGCCGAACCTGCATGCAGTTAAACCTGGATATAACGAAATTGACAAATACCCGAGAAACTTCGTTATAAAGAGGATTTCGTTATATGCAGGTTTGGCACGAAATTTCGAAAAAGAAACGCTTACCGTATTTACTCGATTCTAACGCGCCCTCGATTATTACGCGCACCTGTTTTCGGTTTCGTCGAAGTACTCATCCTTGGAATGTCACACCAGGTACTCGATGCGTGGACGCGTCTCGTTTCGCACAAGCGCGAGGCATCGGAAACGAAGAGCGAGCGTCACGATGGCGTCGTAGCGTCGTATAGTGTTACAGTAGAACCCCGCTGTTACGTTCCCGGGTGCTGTGTTTTCCCGGCTGTTACGTCGTTTACGGCGCTCCAGGCCCAGCTCCCATAGAACCCAATGCATGGTAACCCCGCTTTTGCGTCGCAACTGTGGGACCGTTCCCGCATCATGCGTTGCGAACTGCCTCCCCGCGCCAGCCCGAGCGGCCATTTTGACTTTTCATGTCTCTTGGCTTGGTGGCTTGACGATGGCATTGGCCGCCCAAAGTGCCGGGCAGGGGCGTAGCCAGAAATTTTTGTCGGGGGGGGGGGGGTTCATCGGCCCGACCGGGGGGGGGGGGGGGCAAGCGTCTGCTTTCCACTACGTGACGTGATCGATAATAAGTATCGGTAGTTTAAGCACACTCTATGCATGTATATCAAAGACATGGGACCCCCCCCCCCCCCGCTCGCGTGTGTGTGTGGCACTGTGTATTGTGAAGAAATTAGTAAAAAGTAATGTAGCTCAGTAAAATACAGTAAGTACGACAGGTACAGTGGGCGTTTGGAGCAAACCGTCTCTCATCGCGCCACTGAATGGACCAGTCTTCGAAAACGCATCATTGAGACGACCCGCCAGATCGGAGAAGACATTAATTGTTATCTCCGTTAAGCGTAGATGGCGTCGTCCTCGTCGGGGCGAAGTGCGTTTCACAGGTCAAGGACGGCTATACATGTGAAAATGCACGTGTTACCAGGCTATACCTACTCCCATAGCAATAGCTTGTTCGCTGCGTCTTCGCGCTAGAAAACTTAAATACGCGCAAAAACGAGTAATGCTTTTTTTTACGAAGCTTTCGTCGCCTTGCATTTCCTGCGGCAAGTGCATCGGCCGCTGTGTATTCCGCTGTGTGCGAGCGTGCAGCCGTCATTTGCCTTTACGTCAACAGATTCAGAATTGTACAGAATATTTCACCGCACTGCATACTTATGGCATGTGTACGCATTTTAAGTAGTGCGTGCGAGTCATTTCTGCTTCACTTAGGCCGGTGCAAACAGGAAGTGGCCTTGTACCTCACAGAATCTCGACTGATTGGTGTACTAGTTGATGCAGGAATGAACTCCGGTCTTGTTCAGTGCATAGTGCACATAATCAATTTCTCAGGACGCGTGAACTCCGACGAGAACTGTCAGCGCCTGCAACAAGAGTTTACTTACGCTGTACTGCGCACAGCAGTAATCCATGCTTGTCGGCTGTCTGTTTCGTGCATTCTGTTGCGAGTCGGTGGAATTTCACTGCTGGCATCAACCCTTTCGTTTGTACATTGCTGGTTTGGGATTCAGCAACACAACAGTAACTACCAGCCTTCCGTAGGAGCGCAATCGCAAACGAGAGACGTTTTGCGCTGCAGACTATGGCTACGTTCACATTTTGGAAGCGGCAAGCGGGTGGAGAGGCCAAAGCGGCCGGAAAATCTTTTCCGCGCATGTCCAAGTTCACATTTGTTTTGCTACCACCGCGGCCGCGCTGCCGCTTTCGTCCACATCCATCTAGTCTGCGTACGTTTGTCGGCGTAGTGGCGCTCATTATCGCATTATTTCGAGTGGTATGTTCATCACTGACCCACCCGTCATCAAAAGTGATCATCTTGCGCAATTTCGCGTGTCATCTGTGAACTTCGGTAAGTTCCTCGTTGGCGTTCTGTAATTCTCCTCACACGGGCGCGGTAGCGCAGTGTCACAGGTTGCTGCCTATAGGCGTGATTATATTTCTTTAATAGCTTTTATTTACAAGTTGTAATGACATTTCATCATTTCGTATTATTTTCGACGCCTCCAGGACACGAAAGCGGCAACGGGGACACCAAAGCTAAAACCCGGGCTGGCCCTTGTGTTGAGGCTCGCCAAAGCCTGCGCGTCCTACGTGAGACCTACGCTCCCAATCTATCGTCGCGACGAGAAAAGCACCCCCGACTTCTGCAACATACCGTGCACGTGCGAGAATTATGGAGCGCCAACGAGGAATCTGCCTAACTATTGTCTTCCATGGAAGTGGAAGAAGAAATGGCTTTTATGCTTCTAGCTACTTGTTTTCTAGAAATGGACAATGAATAAACGGAAGACAAGAAAACTTCGGAAACGGCAGTGGTGGGTTCGCCTGGCTTTGCAAAAGCGCGAGAAGTTGGGTCACGCCAAGGCTTTGTTGCCGCACCTCCTGTCGCGCGATGTTGAATACTATCGCGAGTATTGCTGACAGTACGTTTGAGTACCACTCTTGTCGTAGAGCAAGGGGTGGTTCTTGATCGCGTCGATCAGCATTACAGCCTACACTTTTGGTGCCATGTTCAATGTTACGACCGGAAGTTTACATGCTAGTGTAGCTTCCGGTCGAGCAGAACGACTTTCCGCCGCGTTTCCGCTTCGCCATGGCGAAAAAATCGGTCCGAGACCAATTTGGCTCGCAGCCTGTTTTTCTGCCTGTTTGCCGCCTAGGCGGGCGGATTTTTGCAAGATTTTGCCGCTTCCGACAGCTTCGAGACCAAGTTCCTACGCGAACGCGGCCTAACCGGCACCTGAAGGGAAGCGGCGGAAATGTATACCGGAAATTTCGACCACCTGGGGACTTTAACGTGCACCTAAATCTAAGTAAACGGGCCTCGAGCATTTTCGCCTTCATCTAAAATGCGGCTGCCGCATTTGTTGCTTCATTTGTTGCGCATTTGTTGCGCATTTGTTGTTTCAGAATGCGGCCGCCACATTCGCGCCCAAAACCTCACAGAGTATCAAGGCCTTGACAAACCCGTGACAGTTTTTTCCATATGGAGACATGATTCGCTGTAAATTACCAACCGAAACGGAAGCGCCCAGGAATGAAAGTGTGAAAGTAGCACCGGTTTCTCGAATATGTCAGCGCGAAGCGACGAGAGAAAAGGGTGGGTTAGTGGGGCAGCAAAAAATTTCGGGGGGGGGGGGGGCTTTGAACCCCCCCCCCCTGGCTACGCCACTGGTGCCGGGGCGACAACTCTGGCGTATTTTCGGTTTCCGCCAGCAAAAAATGGCCCTTGAGATCCGTATTTGCTATCTAAAGATGGTGTCTATGACGCGTTGTGGCGCTAAAATTGGTTTTGGCTCATAAATGTTCCGTGTAAAGTTCAAGGGCGATAACGCAGTCGACGCGCGCCGTTCGCTGTATGTGCGAGTAAAAACGTGGAGGCTAGCCGACCACCGCGTCTAAATCTCTCGCGCACGCAAGAAAAGCAGGGAGGAAGTGCGCCTTCTTCCCTTGCGCTCGAGGCACTGGCGAAGGAGCGAGGGGGGAGGGATAGCGGGCGGCCTTGTACTGTACTTGGGCATCAACTATACGTACTACACGGCGGCGGGCGGTCGCGCGGGCCGTATCTTGAAAGCGATCTGCGTTGGGGGAGAGTCTACTCAGTATAGGCATAGAGAAAGAAATTCAACAAGAGGGGACACTCGGCAAAAACTGGCAACCGGAAACACGTCACCCTACGTCACGCTATACTTTTGACACCGAACGTTAGCTGCCGCGAGCATCGAAAAAAAAAAAGTGAACTTAAGTTAACAGGCATTGATTTATTTTTTTAATTCTTTGCCGCGAAAACTAAAACGTTTTGCGTATAAATGAACTTAAGCTTTGCGACTTATTTTCCTTGCCTTACCTAGCCACAGGTCAGTGACCGCCAGATACATGCGACATCCGCCAGACACTCCCCCGAAACCAGCGAGGATGGCAGCGCGCGCGTTTGAGCGCTCGCGCGCGGCGACCTCTGTCTCCTTCTTTTTTTCTTTTTTAAATGTAACCTGGTTTATGGGCTCTCGGCGTATTCTTGCGTTCCTTCTGCACTGGGACAAGACACCACTGCACTATTGGACTACGGCAAGGTGAGAAATCTTGTTTCACAGTCTACGACGCAATTAGGCTTACGGCACGGGACCGAGACTTAAGACGCAGTTAGCGAAAAACGGCTCGGCCATCCTGGCGCAGTTCATTTGAGTTAATGAATCGTGCTGAGACATCTTTCCGACGCTTCCTATGGGACTATTGTAACTTATTTCGGTTTTTGAGCCACACTGGCCGCACAGGGCGCCGTGTCGCAGTTAGCGAGAACTCAGCCATGGTCTGTAGTCTAGTGCATCTTGCTAGAAGTTTGTGCCGCTTCTGTGATGCCAGACATACTGAAAAGTAATTTCGTATTTTCTGGGGTACTTTTGAGGCACGCTGGCTGCACAGCGCGCTGTGACGCAGTTTTGAAGCAGCTCGGCCGTGGTGATAAAGTTAGTTTGGCGTGTAATGAATCTTAGAGGGACAAGTCTGTGACGTTTTTTGTGGCTCCGCAACAACATATACCTTCTTTCGGTACTCACGCCTGTTGAAAACGCGGTGGGCGATTGCCAAGAGTGATAACATGGGGTGTGCTGCTGGCGCCGGCAGAACGCGCGAACGACGAACATATCAGAAAATTGTAATTCGAAAATTACGTCTTCTAAAGGACTGAAAAAGGCATTGCACCCACGCATTTGTCTTGAGTGCCTGTTGCGTCCGTCTCTATGTATGTAGCGTACCGTCGCGTCGCCCGAGGCCAAGTTTTGGAAACGCGAAGTCGCTCGTGTATTTGTACTGCCAAAGTGCAGGAAATAATGCCCGGAAATTGGGGAACGCTTGGAAATCAGATGTTTTCATATATGTTTGGGATGAGTTGGGTATTTTCTACGCCATGTATGTAAAAGCGAATGGCTTTTGTTTGTAATGCCGCCCTTTCACCGCTTTCGCACGTTTCGCCTCCACACGCAGTATTCCTATGTCTAAATACCAAATGACTCATGCTTGTAACATGCTGTTACGTGCTTGCAAATAATAACATGCTTGTAATTTACTTTTTTTCAGCTGGTGCCGTCCGGCGGAGCTTCATACAGGAACTCCTGCCTTACCTGCTGGTGTCACAACGTTGGATGAACGCACAAAAAGCGCGGAACGAGCTTTATATAGAGCAAAATATAATCCTCATTGCACAAAAGGTCTTGCGTCTACTTTGTGAAATTGCACGTGGCACAGATTCGATGGGACCTAACGAGATCATTCGCAATCATTTTTACTAAATAATAAACCGATTCTGCACGAAGAGCAAAAAAAAAATGGGGGGGGGGGGGGGCGCAGCCGGCGTGCTAGCTTGCGTTCATAATACGCGCGCCCAAAACCGAAACCGGGAGTACTGTAAGTGATTGACACCGACTGCTTGGCACGCTGCAGTCAATTCGGCCGCTGGGCCCTGGGAGTGTCCCCTCTTGTTGAATTCCTTTCTCTATGGTATAGGTGCGTCGGCGGCTCGTAGATTTGTGCGTGCTGTGTGTTCTCGGCGCTCAGTTTGCGTTGAAGCGATAGACAACAGCACGAAGGTCACTTTGCTCGCTTCTGCAGCGGCGCTTCCACAGCCAGCGTTTGACAGCGCGTGTCCGCAGTCATCGAGTGTAATGTGTCACAGCGTCTACCAGCGCGTCGGCAACATCAACTGTAAAAGGAGAGTGCCGCCTTGGCGGGCTAGGCCAGCTGCAGCAAGCGGCAGGATCACGTTCGAATGAAGGGAGGGGTAAAAGTTACGCCGCGGCGGCAAGATCGCCGGGTCGTGGGATGCAGGCCCGCCTCGCACACGCTCGCACACACGCACACGTGCGCTCGCTTCGCATTTCGTAGCGGCGGAGAAGGTGATTCTGGTTGCTGCTCGCGCAAAAATGAAAAAAATTTGGGGCGAAATCTCTAGGTTGTCGGCGGGGAAAATTCGTTATTTCGAGGGGGTCTCCCCTGCCACATCGTTAGGTAGAGGTCTCAAATACATGTGCTTCTATGCAGTAACGGCGGGAATAGAAAAACTGCGTTATATCCAGGAATTCTTATATAAAGGTTCGTTTTAAGCAGTTTAACTGTAGCATGCATGTATTTACAGTCACCATGTTATTGCTTATTTGTTTCTTCACTTTTTTTCCTCTAAGGAAGACTTAGTAATTTCATGAAAGACATGAATTCTGTGTTGAAATAACCTACGTCATGTTCAAATTTCACGTCCTCTGAACTTTAGACTAAGTATATTTTCACTGTCACTATCTCTTCTAGTCCTGCTGTTTAAGGACTCTACTGGTTTCTTTCTTGGGCTATATATGCACCAATTCGTGAATTGTTTCTTAACCTATGCAAGACATTGTTTATTTCACTATACTGATGTTCACTAAACTAATACTATTTGCACTGTCAGAACGCATTTTTTTTCTTTGCTTCGCTATCACAGTAGGGACTCTGCTGTTTTTTTTTCGTGTTTATATTTTATATGTACTCTAATAACTTGTGGATTTTTCTATTATTACCTTATGCAAAAGTTTAGATGTTACACTACCTACCCTTTTGGAGACTCGGGGAAGGATCCGAAACAGTGATAAAATTAAACAAATTTAAATAAATGATGTCGATTTGGCGCTTTTTTTTCTTCATATGTGCACTATGCTTTTTACATTGTCTTTGTGCATTATACTTCTTTGCAATGTTCATTAGTAAATTTTTTTGCCTTTGTAGTGGCTCACTTTAAATTTGGTTTATTGAAAAGTTATTAAAGCCCTTCATTTTGTAATTAAGCATTAAATCAAATGTGGACCTGGAATCCATATTTTTTCTTCAATACTATTGTAGAATCAACGCTGCAGTGAGCTGTAAAAATTGGACCATGGATATTGGTGCTGTTGGAATGGCCACATCTTATTCATGAATGCCAGAACTAAGAGCATTCCCATAGCTTTCTATGTCCATTTTGTAGTGTCGGCAGACTCCCAGTTATTGTGATGTAAGGAATAATGTCAGTGTTTTGTGTTTCGCATCCTTGTGTACATGCTAAAATTCAACTACAAGAAATACAGCAACAGTGCGGTGAACGACTCTAATTTCATATGCAATATGGAATTCTGTTGGAAAAGTAAAATGAACTGATCATGGGGGATTCCGTCGTACAGAGTATGCTGGTGCCTGCAGAAAGCAAATTGCCATTTTGTTGTGCAGGAATTTATTCAGATTATTATATTTTTTTTGCTGCTGCCAAATCGTAACGGCCGCCTTCATGCTTGTTTCCCCTTGGACTCTCTTCCACCATGAATGACATGCCTGGTAGGTGTTTGTCTTGTAAGTTGTAAAATTCTGCAGCAGTTGATTGGATGTCAAAACACTCAAATGAGAAATTGTGCTGGCGTTTTGGAGCTTTAAAATGGCTTATACAAACGCCATTATAAAACAAAATTTTGAGCCTAATTAGCTAAATAAGAGTGACTAGAAAAGGCTTTGTCCACACTTATGCCAGTAGTTCTTGCAGGCACTGCAATGACTTCGCTAGCCTAGAGCACAGCTCTGGTTTTGCCCCTCGTTGCGAGGCACGGAGCAAATCAATAAGGACAAGTGGCTCTCCGGTATCAAGAGCCCGATGCCGGGACGCAACAATGGGCTGTCCAGAGGGCCCATGATGCGGCGTTCAGGCATTGGCCTGACGGTCCCAACGTGGGAGTGCCCCGCAGCGCGCTGAGTCGCGTACCTCACGACTTTCATTAAAGTTTGCTTCCATCCAGTCATCAAATTTGTGACAGCACAATAAGTGTTAAGGACAAGAATTTTAAATATAAAAATTTAAAGAACACACGTCTCTCATTTCGTTCGTTCAACGTCGACTCTACTGCATGCGCTTAGAAGTCTGGTGCCTGTTGTCACTTGCACGATTACTGCTCTTCGTTAAGAAATGCAGAAGATTTAAGGGGAACGCAGGTTCTTCATCATGCAGTATCTTTCATATATTCCTTCCATGGAATATATGAAATATATGGAAATCCATGGAAAAGGCGGCAAAATTACTTGGAGTCGTTTCCTTGGAGCACGTGTCTTGCAACAAACATATAAGAAACCTACTAAGTAAAGCTGTCGGTGTTAATCATTGTCGCCATATTCTACCAGCTGATGTTACAAGATTTTGCGCTATGCCTTGTTGGAGTACCACTTTTATTACTACGCTTCATTCTGGGGAAACATCACACCTAGAGTGAGGCTAGTGAGGCCGACTAGTGAGGTCGGGTGAATTTGACTGTGTCTTCAAGCAAAAGAAGTTAACTAGCCTAGTCGAGCCGAGTTTAGCCGTCGCAGCAATTTGACCTTCATTTGACCGCAGCTGCGCCGTAGCATTGGCAACGCATAACGTGACTCGGCTAGCCACTGTAACTCGGCGCACCGAGCTCGGCGCCGCCGGCTTGGCGCATGCGCTCTCCGCAGCTGTGTCGCTGCGTGACGACGTGACTCGCCTCGCCTGGCTAAGAGGAGCGGGCGCACGCCTAGCCAGTGCGAGCTTGTGGTGAATTCCAATGGCGGATGAGCGCCCGACGAACTCTGCGCCGGAGCACTCATCCGGCGGAGGGCACCACGGGAAATCTGCCAATGGTAACAGGCGCTCCCTCCGAAGGAAATGGCAGGGGGCGCTAGCGCACATCTGTTTCCGGAAGTGCCAATCATCCTCGCGTTTCGCGCCTTTTCCCAACCTGTTCGGCTTGAACTCGCGCGCGAGCTGTATATGAAAAAAGTTTCGTTTGAATTTTTTTGCCTCCGCTATTCTGATGGAAGTCACACCAAGTGTAAGTGTCCTCTGTCGTCGATGGTGAACCGGCACGTGCCGGCGCGGAAGGTGAGTGGATTTGGCGATCGTAAAGAAACTTTCGCGCATCTGCCCTGCTGTGCGCGTGCTCACGCAATGTGTTCTCATTGCTTTCTGCCGCAGTGTGGAACGGTTAGCACGGATGCATCTTGTCTTACTTCTGAGTCCCTTTTACGTCGTTTCTTGAATAACACCTAGAAACCTAATTTAACGGCATAATTCAAGTTTATTTCCTTCATTAGATGTGTACCTGTAATTCGCTGGTAACAATACCCTTGCCGAAGCTGTTTTGTTCTTATTTTATTTGCATGTGCAGTAAGAACAACCGACACAATAATAAATATTCATGAGTCGGTTACTTTGCTTGATACCCCAGTGAAAAATACAGTTTGTTAAATAAGATGTCTTATTTGTCGTTCACGTTCGTTCAAAATAAACACAGATGCAGTCTTTCAGTTAATAATACGCTGTTTATTTATACCAGTAAAAAGAAGAGTGGCGTGAGTAGACAGTGAATGCGCAATTTCTCGGCACGGAGACCGTTTTGCGATTGCAGCCGTCCGGTGTCCCTCTTCTCCCCGGTGGCACAGCTTGTACGACCAAGCCTAATTCTCTTCATTTTCAATCTCAATTTTCAGTTGCTATCCCGGAAGTAGGTGGGACGATCTACAGCTACATGAGCCAGGGGACCAAGCCATAGGACCAGCCGCCACTGTAAGCCCATTTGCCACTAATTTTCATATGACATACCTAATTTTGGTTTGAACTTTTTCAGGTGCAGCCTGTGAATGGACGGCGGGCGAAACGAAGTTGATACTTTACTATCAAGAGTAATATTTCCTCCAGGTGGGACCCATGAAAAATTTAGAAATAAAAAGGAAATGTTTGCTCGCATCGCGGAAAATCTCAATAAAACAATGCGCATAATGAGGACCGGGGAGCAATGCTGCAGTCGCTTTAACACTGTAATTACGCGCAAAAACGTCTGCAACTGTTCACAATAAGAAGTCGGGAAATTCTCCAGCGAAGTGTCATACGACGAGGAATGGCCAAGATAGCTGATCTGGGCGACAGCGTCGAACCAGAGGAGTTGCGAGATGGCTACATCGTCGTTTCGAGAAAATTACTGGCAGCGATCCCGCAAAAAAGGGAGTTCGTCAGGGGAGGCGGAAGAGACGCTGGATGGATCACAAATTGATGAAGAATCGAAGCCGCCGAGTACTCATAATAGTTCATCGACAAGGCAGACAAATACGCTGAAAGACAAAAAAAAAAAGGAAAGCCGGCAGACCCACACCTGTGGGAATCGATGTTATGGCGAAGCAGTGTGCGGGCAGCCTACCAAGTTAGCGAAACGACCATGAGAGCACCAAGACGTAGGCGGCTGTTTCATGACTACATGACACGCATGTCACGACATTTATACCATTAGTCCTCAGGAGTCCCTTTAGCTAAACCTAAGAGACCTTAGGGCAAAAGCCTTAGACATGCTCATGACTAGACTTCTACCACCATCCTTTAGTGTTCCTTCACTTAGTACCGACGTCCGGACCCATTCCAGTGCTTTTTGATGTTAAAAAAAGCTGAGTCATTCAATTTTGATGAGTCATGCTGGTGACTATGATTTCTACCATCATCCTTTAGTGTTTCCTTCACTTAGTGCCCATGTCCGAACCCTTCCAGTGGTTTTTGAGTGTTATTTAACCTTTTTTCGGTGACTCATTGTCATTTGGCTGAGTCATGCTCATGACTATTACTGCTACCAGCATCTTGTAGTGTTCCTTCACTTAGTGCCCACCTCCAAACCCATTTGAGCGGTTTTTGGATGTTAAACTTTTACGCTGGGTCACCATCGTGACCTACATGACACGCATGTCATGACTTTTTTGTCATGACCTATCACTAAGTTCGTCATACACTCCTGTCATAATATATCAATTTTGGTACCTATCAAGTTGCCGAAACAACCATGAGAGCACAAACTCGTAGGCGGGTAGATAGATAGATAGATACATAGATATAGATACGGTCAAAGCAGGAAATGTTCGCCAAGAAATGCTTCGCATTTAAAAACAGGTCCCCGCGTGTTTCCACATCAAGACTGCAAGATATCAATTTTTTTGCAATGAACCAGCTGCAAGCGCAGAAAGAAGCACAGAGCAGCAGGACATGAGGAAAGAAAAAAAAAGAAGAAAGCCGGGAAGAGAAGGTGAGACAGCACAAGGAGAAAATGGCACTGCTGAGCCGTGTCCTTGGCATATCTGTCGATTACAATGACGAGTCAAAGAGAAAGTTAAAACTGATTGTATGCCTAAGAGAAAACTGATTTTGGTAAACATTTGTTTCAACTTCAATATGAAGTTGAAACACATGTTTACACGTAATGCAATATACAATTAAACACAGCATTTGCACAGGCATATTGACACGTGTACAAGTTCATCTTTCACCGGTGACCACTTTTCACCGGCTAACAATGTTAAACGTTATCGCTAGGAGCAGGACCGCCTGCATGTTTCCGAAGTTTCTCGAACGTTATAAATGCTTCTATCCGTTGTCTGTTGTGACCGACCCTTACGTAAACTGATAATATGACTGGAGCGAATGGTCTAGAACTTTCTGGAAGATACGCGGGAATCAGGAATATCTGGAACCTTCGATGACTCATGTATAAAAGCCGACGCGTTTCACCGCTGATCAGATTTCGACTATCGCCGACTGTGTTCGCCGCTATCGTTCTGCTTCGAGTGAAACTTGCTTTTGTGGCACAGGTTCGCCCAATAAAAGGCCGTTTCGTTATTCACTTTTGCGACTGTTTTCTTAAGCGTCACTACTACTGACATCTGGTGGAGGTGCTAGTGCGTTCATGCACCGAACGTCCCCGCAAAGCCGCGATCCAAGCCCGAAACCGGAGGACAACACCAACGTCGCCAGGACCAGCGCTAGCCGTTGGCAGCAAGGTTTTCTGCCTGGAGTACGGACTTCTTCCAGAGAAGACAACAGTGATCAAGGCCAAGTCAACGAACCCAATGGCAACCCCAGCATGCCCCATCCTGCTGCAACAACCTCGGGAGCCACCGACGTTTCGTGGATTATCGGCTGAAGACCCTGAAACCTGCTGGAAACATACGAGAGGACTGCGACGTCAACAAATGGAGCGACGACGACAAGCTGCGCCATGTCTATTTTTCGTTGGATACACTGCTCGGACCTGGTTTGAGAACAGAGAGACCACTCTGGTGACGTGGGACCT
The DNA here is from genome assembly GCF_013339745.2 of Dermacentor silvarum. Lineage (NCBI taxonomy): Eukaryota > Metazoa > Arthropoda > Arachnida > Ixodida > Ixodidae > Dermacentor > Dermacentor silvarum. Next base: position 279,874 of record NW_023606146.1, read on the forward strand.
ATTTCGTGAGAACTTCGTGAGGACCTTCACGAGTGTCGTACGAAAGGAAAGGGCTGAAGTTCTCAAACCAAGCACAATTGCCGAACGAGACATCGCGATCTTCACGGAGGAGATGACTCGCCTCTTCCGCCACGCCGACCCCGACATGTCTGAAGAAAATAAAGTTCGGTTCTTGAAGCGGGTGTCAAATAGCAACTATTCGCCGGACTGATGCGCAACCCGCCCAAGACTGTAGCAGGATTGTTTCGGAGCGCTCAACGATCGAGAAGACGCTTGAAATGCGTGCCAGGCAATAGAACCGCCGTGCCCTGACCAACTACGCCGAAGCTCAAGCGCTAGGAGCCGACGACCTGCGTGAGACGATCAGAGCGGTCGTACGGAAGAGTTGCAGAAGTTATGCCCAAGTCACCGCCGCAGGTGGCCTCGATCGCTGACATAGTTAAAGCAGAGGTTCAGGGGGCACTGGAAGTGCCAGAAGTTCCGACATCGCCTCAACCACAGCCGGAAGTGATGACCTACGCCGCCGTCGATCGCCGTCAAGGACCCTGGCGCAGTTCGATCACCGTGAAGGACCCCCGCCGCAGTTCGGTCGTCCAATGCCGCCGCCGCCAGCACGCCCGCCCGTCGCCCAGCTCAGCTACCAGATGAATATGGACATTTGGCGCACCCCCGATCACCGCCCCCTTCTGCTATCACTGCCGAAAGCCGGCCATGTCTACCGCCGATGGCCATACCGCGAGATGGGCCTACGATGGTTCGTCGTCAACGCGCCACGTCCACAGCTTGGCGAGCGACCACGTGAGATCGCCGACTATCTCGCCAGAGCCCAGTGGCAACCACGACGACCCTCACGCTCGCCATCACCAGGAGGCTACCTGTAACCGCAGCGCCGACCATACAATGCACCAGCCCGGGGGCCGGTCCGTGAGCCCCTATCCGGGAAACTAAAAGCAGAAACCGATGGAGGCCGGTTGCTGTACGACGCATACCGAAGATCCTCCCGCGCCCGACGACGACGATTCGCGCATCATCACAACGAAGTATCAGCACACCGCCTGGCAAGAGCCTTGACGACAAACTTCATCGCCGAAAGAAGACCTGCCGACGCGACGTAGCAGCAGCGGAGCAAGGCGACGCAGCCGTGATCCAACGCCGCGACTTAACCGCAACGCTAGAGACGGTTCTACCGACTTACACGTGTAATGGAGAGGGAGGCGGGCGTTCGGCGGCGACGGACGCATTCGCCTCAGCTCCGCAGATGCCCCTTGGCTACTGCAGTCCATCACCACAGATCCCGTAAGCTTGGTACCATCGTCTTCTGCAAGCCCAGGGCTCCATTGGACCCCACTTTCGTAGCGGTGGGACCATTTTCTCCAATTCCGGGCCCTTTGGAGATTTCCCAGCGTTCGGGGGCGCGTAGCCTAACAGCTGCGGCGCGCCGACGGGCCTGCCGGGTTCTTCCCCGGCGAGGCGGCTTCAACCCCGGTACGGGCTACGATCGCCTCACTCGAGTGGTTACCATGGATGTCACCCCGGCGGACCAGGATGTCCCACCGAACATAAGTATCTTGAACATATTGTTACGGGAAGGAAGAAACGTACTGGTTTTGCAGACGGGTTTTAATGGCTACGCAGAGAAGCGAAAACCCAGAATCTTCTTTGTCGTCTCCCAGGGCACCAACCATGTCTTCTTCTTTCCACCTTACGCACTGTGACATTACCCCCGTCAGAAGAAGCACCTTACTGGTGCGACTCACTGGTTCCAGAAAGGAACGGTTTGAGGCGGCTGACGTGGACGACGTCAGATAGAGGTGAAGGCACGGTAGCATCCAGAGGAGACACTTCGTATGTGACAGGCGTCACCTGGCGGAGGATGCGATAAGGGCCGTAGTATCGCGAAAGGAGTTTCTCCGAAAGGCCGACACGTCGAGATGGAGACCAAACTAGCACAAGATCACCTGGTTCGTATTCGACATCGCGGTGGCACTGATCGTAACGGCACTTCTGACGTGTTTGGGAAGCAGAGAGACGAAGACGGGCAATCTGGCGTGCCTGGGTCGCTGCGGTTATATCATCACGAGCGTACTCCGTCGGCGAGTCGAGTGTGGTCGAAAGAAGAGTCTCGAAAGGCAAGGTCGGTTCACGGCCATATAGAAGGTAAAAGGGCGAATAACCAGCTGTGTCGTGGCGCGAGGAATTGTACGCAAACGTGACAAATGGTAAGCAGTGTCCCAGTCGCGATGATCGGAGGAAACACATCGCGAGCATGTCAGTTATTGTCCGGTTCAGGCGTTCAGTAAGACCGTTAGTTTGAGGATGGTAGGCTGTAGTAAGCTTGTGTTTAGTAGCACAGTATCGAAGTAAGTCGTCGATGACTTTGGCAAGAAAGTATCGCCCGCGATCGGTGAGAAGTTGACGAGGTGCGCCGTGGTGTAAGATAACGTCGTGAAGCAAGAAGTCAGCGACGTCTGTAGCGCAACTGGTGGGAAGGGCTCTTGTAATGGCATAGCGGGTGGTATAGTCCGTAGCGACGGCAATCCACTTATTTCCGTCGTTTGATATAGGGAATGGTCCGAGAAGATCACGCCAACGCGAAAAAAAGGGTCGGTCGGTATATCCAGAGGCTGCAGCAGACCAGCGGGTGTACAGCAGGTCGTTTTCGGCGTTGACACGACTCACACTCGGCGACATAGCGACGGACGGAGCGGGAGAGACGGGGCCAGAAAAATCGTCGCCGAATTCGGTCATAGGTCCGAGAGACGCCAAGGTGTCCAGCAGTGGGAACGTTGTGCAGTTGCTGGAGTACAGTCTGCTGAAGATGAACGGAATGACGATTAGCAGCTCGGGCCCGTCTGGGTGCATGTTGCGGCGATACAGGTGTCATTTTGTAGGACGAACATGTGAAGGGATGGGTCAGACGGGTCAGAGAGCAGGCGTTCGATAAGCTGCCCTAACGATTCATCGCGTCGCTGTTCAGCCCCTATGTCTTTCAAGGCGGAAAGCGAGAGGACGCAGATCGGTGCGGCATCCACTAAATCGTTCGGTGCATCGACGGGGTGACGACAGGCAGTCGGCGTCCTGATGTAAACGACCCGACTTGTAGACTACAGTGTATGTGTATTCCTGAAGGCGTAGGGCCCAGCGACCGAGGCGTCCGGTGGGATCCTTGAGGGAAGAAAGCCAACAAAGGGCGTGGTGATCGGTTATAACCGTAATGGTCGACCATATGCTAAGGTCGGAACTTGCCCACAGCCCAAACGAGGGCGAGACATTCCCGCTCAGTAATCGAATAATTGCGCTCAGACGGGGAGAGGAGGCGGCTGGCGTAGGCGATAACGCGGTTGTGCCCACGTTGGCGTTGGGCTAAAATTGCGCCGATGCCGTATCCACTGGCGTCAGTGCGAATTTCTGTCGGAGCAGAAGCGTCAAAATGGGCGAGAACAGGTGGTGTGGTGAGTAGCGTGATGAGGCGCGAGAAAGAAGTCGCTTGTTCAGAGCCCCAGCAGAAAGGAACATCTTTCTTGAGGAGGTCAGTCAGGGACGAGCACATGCGCGAAATTTTGCACAAACCGACGGAAGTAAGAACAAAGACCGATAAAGCTGCGAACATCTTTGGCAGAGGTCGGTACAGGGAAATTCTGCACTGCACGAACTTTAGCGGGATCGGGGCGAATGCTGCCGACGAATCGACGAGATGTCCGAGCATGGTTATTTGGCGGTGACCGAAGTGGCACTTGGACGAGTTGAGCTGCAGGCCAGCGGCGCGAAAAACGGAAAGCACAGATGAAAGTCGTTCAAGATGGGCCGCAAAAGTTGGAGAGAATACGATGACGTCATCCAAGTAACACAAGCAGATGGACCATTTCAATCCACGCAAGAGCATGTCCATCATACGTTCAAAGGTCGCCGGGGCATTGCACAAGCCGAAAGGCATTACCCTAAACTGATAGAGGCCGTCAGGTGTAACGAATGCGGTCTTCTCACGGTCCATTTCATCCACGGCAATTTGCCAATATCCGAGCGAAGGTCTATTGATGAAAAATAAGTGGCACCGTGAAGACAGTCCAGAGCATCGTCGATCCGTGGAAGCGGGTATACATCTTTCTTGGTGATCTGGTTTAGATGACGATAGTCCACGCAGAATCGCCAGCTGTTGTCCTTCTTTTTGACGAGCACAACAGGGGAAGCCCACGGACTGGAAGAGTGTTCAATAATCCCTTTGGCAAGCATTTTGTCAACTTCGCTCTGGATAACTTGTCGCTCAGAGGGACACCCGGTATGGGCGTCGGCGAACAGGTGCCGCATCGCCGGTATTTATACGATGCTTCACAACCGTAGTTTGACCCAAAGAGCGATCGTTCAGGTCGAAAATGTCGGCGAAGGACTCGAGGAGGTCATGGAGCTCTGCGGCGGATTGGGGGTCGAGGTCCGGCGCAATCATCTTGGCAATGTCGTCGGCCGGGGAAGATGCAGAAGGCGCAGAACGAGCACTGGTCGATGATGTAGCAAGAGATAGTGCTGAAATATAGCACTCGCGGGACGGTGACAACGTGGCAAGTGACATCCCTCGAGGAAGTACCTGAGGGCACTGGCCGAAATTGAGGATGGAAGACAGGTCTGATTGGCCGCTACAGAAATGACGGTGTGTGGAAGGAGACATTGTGGGAAAGCAGGACTGAAGTCGCGGGAGTGAGGACATAGTCTCCGTCTGGAACAGGTGGAGAGGCGAAAACGGTGATGCAGGTTGCTGCTTGGGGAAGAAGACGAATAAAATCCGCAGAACAAGCTGAGTTGGGCTTGAGCAGGAAGGTCAATGGAAAGGGGTAGGTCAATTGGACAACACCGGCTGAACAGTCAATCAGAGCAGAATGGTGGTCAAAAAGTCGAGGCCGAGGATCACATCGTGGGGGCAGCGTTCGAGCACACTAACAAAACGGACGTGTGGCGTCCGGCGACACTGACACGTGCAGCACACATTCCGAGCACAGCCGGAGTTCCACCGTCGGCGACCTGTAGCAGTCGAGTCGGAGCAGGAGTAAGGACTTTCTTCAGGCGCGTCCGAAGGTCAGCACTCATGATGGAAACTTGCGCTCCAGTGTCGATGAGTGCTGTAACAGGCAAACCATCCAGATCCACGTCCAAAAGGTTCCGATCAGTAGGCAGGGTCAACAGAGGAATTTCAGGCCGGGTCCTAGAGCAGCGTCACCTCCCGGAGCTGCCCCAGTCAGTTTCCCGTCGGAGAGCGGCGACGGTAAGCAGGGACGGGGAACGACGCAGCTGGGGTGAACGGGAGCGGCTACTGTGCGTGTGATGAGCGTTAGTCGCAGTGACTCGGGCGTTGTCAGGTGCATCTTCGAACTCGGTGGGGGGCGCAGGCGGGCGAGGATTCAGTGGGGAGCGGCGGTAGGCGGGAAAGCTTGGTCGAGAGAGGGCCGGCCAGGAACTTCGGCAATGGCAGAGATGTGGCCCACACGTCCACAATAGAAGCAGATGGGTCGTCCATGTGTGCGCCATTCGGCCGGGTTGCGATAGCTCGGGTAAGGACCGCTCTGGTTCCGGTAAACAGGGGCAGAGGCAGCAGACGAAGCGAAGTCAGGACGGTTGGCGGAGCAGATGGATTGCAGACCCACATTGGAAAGTTCTTGGCGAACGACCGATTGTATGAGGGACACGAGCGGCCGGGAATCGTCAAAGCACTGCGTCACTTGTGTGGCAGGAGACGCTGCTTCAATTTCTCGCCGGACTATACGTACGACGTTCTCGGAGGGAGTGGGCTCACGCGGAAGACAAAGGCCTTCACACGTCGATGAAGCAGCGGTGTTGGGTAGGCGCGTGAACTGCTGACTATGCGGCGACTTTTCGCTTCTTCAAAGCGGCGACATTCGTTAATGATCTCATTGACTGTGTTGATGTTCTTATACACGAGAAGGTTAAACGCGTCGTCCGCTATGCCTTTTAAAACGTGACTGACCTTGTCTGCCTCTGTCATGTTCTTATCCACCTTGCGGCAAAGAGCCAAAACGTCCTGGATGTACGCCACGTAAGATTCAGTGGACGTCTGTGCACGGCCCAAGGTCCTTCTGAGCAGCACGTTGGCGGCCGATGGGCTTGCCGAACAAATCACGAAGCTTCTGTTTGCATTGCTCCCAACTGGTGATCTATTCTTATGGGTCTCGAACCAGACTCGTGCCGTTTTTTTGAGGTAGTATATTACGTTGGCCAGCATAAGCGTGTATCCCACCTGTTGCTGGCGCAAACCCGTTCGTAATTTGCCAACCAGTCATCGACGTCAACGTTGTCAATCCCAGAAAGCATGCCAGGGTCGCGGGCTGGTTAGGATGACCGTCGGTGGCGTCGACGGGGCCGCGGTTGAAGACTCCCCTTCGGATGACATGGCAGCCAGGTTACGTCCGCTGCGGAGCTCCGTCTTGCGCAAGTGAGTACCCCGCACGTCCACCAATAATGTTACGGGAAGGAAGAAACGTACTGGTTTTGCAGACGGGTTTTAATGGCTACGCAGAGAAGCGAAAACCCAGAATCTTCTTTGTCGTCTCCCAGGGCACCAACCATGTCTTCTTCTTTCCACCTTACGCACTGTGACAATATGATCCAACTTTGGCAACGCAAGCAACGCAAGTCCCCTCCCAAGACGCCCAAGCTCAAGGGGACGCCGGCTGCCTCGCAACCGGCGTTTGCGGGAATGTCGACGCACCTTCTCCTAGGAGGTGCTCTCAACTCGTCTCCTCCTCAGGCGCCACGTAAGCCTGCTTGGCGGCCGCGATACACGCCCCGCATAGACGTGATGACCTCATCGTTGTGCTCAAACCACGTGCCTCATTTGACCTCAAGACGGTGCTCCCATCGGAACGCGCTGGTGACGCGGTGCGTGCCTTTCTGGGGACTGCTCGGCTGCCGACTCCACGTGTGGCCAGTGTGGGACCAAAATGTGCTAGTGTGCAGCCTCACCTCGATCCCTATTGCTCACGACTCCTTGGTGACATCATGCTACCCGTAGGGGACCAGCCTCCCGTTTCGGGGCCACGCCAAGGCGTCTGGGGACATCTGCCGCGGCGTCATCAACATCGACCCGGCTGCATTGTCCTCGAGCATCAAGCCGAATCTGGAGTGGCCGAAAGGCACTATCCTCGCGGCCCGCAAACTCGGGGACTCCAACGTGGCGGTTGTGACCTTCGAGGGCCCGAAGTCCCGCGTTTCATCTTCTACCGCTGCCAGGTGGCCTACGTCCGCCTCTATAAGAAACGTTCCTGTATGTTCTTGCTGCGGCACCATTGGCCACAGGCCACGGCTTGCCCCAGCCCCAACCGGGCTTCTGCTCCCGCTGCGGCTCCCAGTGCCTACCACGCCTGAGGGCCTTGCTCAACATGACTGCCAACCCCGCTGCATCCTGTGCACCGGCCGCACGAAACCGGGGCACGGGGCTGCCCCGGCAAGTACCGTAAGCCTATCAGCCCTCCCAGCCGGTCTCTTCACACCCGGCCTCACCACCACCTCGTACTCCCCATCAAGGCCACGCGCCCTTGACTCACCCAAGTCCGGCTCCCGGTCCAAGGCCCCACCACCGGCTACTCCGGAACACTTCCCGCCACTCGCGGCTCCACCTCAGTGAGTAGCTGGGCAGGGTTGCCTCCAGGCCTCTCCCTCCATTCCCTCCGCTGCCCCCACCCCGCTTGAACTTACTCTCCAGCGGCAGAACTCCGAGCTTCAGCGCCAGGTCGCTGCTCTGGCCAAGCAACTCGAGTCCCTTCGCTCCCAACTCCTTCCCCCCCAACCCAAGTCGGCCCTTCCACTTGCCTCAGTGGCCGTTTCGCCCCATACCAACCCCAGTTCTTCTTCTCCCCCCGGCCTCCCTCCCAGGAGCACCCGCAAACTCGGCAGTCGCCGCCGCGGTCTCGCAAGATCCCTCCTCGGCCCTTCGCCCATTCAGGTCCCCCTGGATGATCTTCCTCGATCGATACTACTCTTCCCATTCAAGACCGTCTCACGGGTCTCGAACAACGCAGCCTTACATGGAGCGTACACTACGAGCCCTACCCGATCTGCTCATTCACGCATCGGAGAGACCATCGTGCCAAAAGTTACAGCTGAGGTTCTCAAGGCCGTCCATATGGGCGTGCTCTCAATTCAGGTTCAAAAGTCGCTCGCGCTCGGCGTCTCCCAACGCCAGCTCGCGCCGCCGCAAACTCGCTGGGACCGCTAACACCCTCTTCATCCGGTACTCATTCCTCCCTCTCCTGCTCCTCCAGTACCGGACCCGGTCCTGGTGCCGGCCCAGGCGATGGAGGACGACCCCTAACTCGTCTCTTTCACTATGGCGGTGCCTTCCTCGAGCTCCTCGCCTTCGTCACAATTCGAGCTCATCCAGTGGAACTGTCGCGGTTTCGGAATAGCAGAAGCGCTCTCACCTACTACTACTGTTCTTACTCAGGGGGCCCGACGACCAGTATCCTCGTCCACAAATCTTATACAGCGGTGCAAGTCGATCTCGATCTCACACTCCAACACGATTACTCCATGGTTACGGTGCTCCCCTCGCGGCGCCGTACCCCCCAATTCATGTTCTTAATGTCTATTGCCCCTCTCTTCCGCGCGTCACTTTCTCGGAACTCTTTTATCGCGCCCTTAACACCGCTGCTCGTGACCCCCTGGTCATTGTTGGGGACTTCAATGCCCCCAGTCTGCACTGGGGCTACCACTATGAGAAGGCCCGGGCCGTAAGCTCAAGGAGCTTATCTCCACGCTCGGTCTCACGTTGCTCACGGACCCGCTTGTCCCACGCGGGGGGGCAACTCGGTTACTCGTGACACGTGTCCGGACCTCTCTCTCACCAAACATATCCGGGACGCTACTTGGGAGAACCTCGAGGAGTCTCTTGGTAGCGACCACTGTCTGCTGCGAATCGCCTTCTCCACGCGGATAGTGCGCAAAACATGGGGTACGGCCCCCTCACGGACTGGCCGGCTTTTCGAACCCAGCCTTTCCTTCCCCTGTCCTCCCCCGACGGGTACTCCGCCAGTGGCCGCCCATGCCCTCTCGACTCAACGCTCTCACACCCGTGTCATACAGACAACTCAGGCTGCTCCCGCCGTGGACCCGCACCTTCTCTACCTTTGGGACGCTCGCCGCGGCCTCTTGCGCCGCTGGCGTAGCTACAAGTTGAATCGCAAGGTCAAAGCACGCATTGCTGCCCTCACAGAGGAAGCGGCTGCTTATGCTGCCCACCTCAGTGATACAAACTGGGTCGAACCTGCACGAATGGCCGCAGGTCAGATGGGTTCCAGGGGACGTGGCGCCTCTTTCGGAGCCTTCTGGATCCCACTACTACGCGAGGGAAACACAACGACAACTGCGCCGCGCTCTGCACGGGTTCCCTCGCACCTCGGCTCAGCTCGCGGACAAGCTGCGCGACCAGTACCTCTGTCGCACGGTGGACCTGGTTGGGCCGGAGTATCAGTACTCGGGCCGTCCCAACCCTGAGCTTGATGCTCCATTCACGCTGCCTGACCTTCGGCTGCGTTGGCCAAATGAGACGGGGTACGGCCCCGGGTCGCGATGGCATCACGGTCACCCTGCTGGCTAACCTTCCCGACTCGGCCTATCTCTCCCTTCTTCACCTCATGATTCAGTCTGGGATGGGGCCCCCTCCCACACAATGATCACCTCTCTCGTTACATTTATACCCAAACCTGGCAACCTCGTTCACATCGAGGCCCTCCGCCCCATTTATCTCACCTCTTGTGTAGGGAAACTCATGGAAGCGATCGTTAGGGATCGCCTTTCCGCCTACCTGGAGCGGGAGGGGACCTTCGCGGACACAGTGTGCGGCTTCCGCCCGCATATGTCCGCGCAAGACGTCCTCCTCCAGCTTCACCGCGACATTATTGATCCTACTACTATGCGCCACAACGACAAAGCCATTCTTGCACTCGACCTGCGCGGCGCATTTGACAACGTCACACATAGTAGTATCCTCGCCAATCTCAACACGACACATTGCGGCTCAAAAGCGTTCGCATACATCCGCCCTTTCCTTTCTCACCGCTCTGCCTTCATCCGCGTCGACGACTCTGAACACGGGCCGTACCCCATGGGCACGCGGGGCACACCTCAGGGAGCGGTTCTCTCTCCGCTCCTCTTTAATCTGGCCATGCTACGCCTTCCTGCTCTTCTGGCCCAGGTGGAGGGTATCCAACACGCACTTTACGCCGATGACATCACCGTATGGACTAATTCTGGCAACCCCGCTCAAATCGAGCAGCGTCTTCAACAGGCTGCTTCTATAGTGGACACTTACGCCACCTCTTGTGGCCTGGAGTGTGCCCCGAGAAATCCGCACTTCTTTCTCTTTCCTCTTTACCCCCACCCCGGCTCTCCTTCCCCACGGGTCCCATCCTTGTGGTCACCGAGCTCCGTGTCTGGGACTTTTTATTTCGTCCTCTCTCAACCCGGGCTCTACCCTTACCCGCCTACGCCGTATGGGGGAGCAGGTGAGCCGCATGATTCGTCGGGTGTCTACGAAACGTGGCGGTCTGCGAGGGCGGGATGCCCTTCGTTTGGCCCAAGCGTTCGTCATCAGTCGGATCATGTACGCAGCCCCCTACCTCCGTCTCGGTCGCCACCACGAGGCCCAGCTGGATACCCTCATCCGGTCTGTGCATAAGCGTGCGCTGGACCTCCCGGTGTCCACTTCCAACCGTCGTTTTGCAGCTTTGGGGGTGCACAACTCCTACTCGGAGCTTCGGGAGGCTCACCTCGTTAACCAACTTGGTCGCCTGTCTCAGACGTCTCCTGGGCGCCGTCTGCTTGCGCGCCTTGCTCTTCAACCTATTCTTCCTCCGGCGCCCCCCGATCGAATTCCCGACTCTTGGCGCCAGAAACTCTGGGTTGCCCCTCTCCCTCGTAATATGGATACTGTCTCCCACCCTGGTCGTCGGGCCGCTCGTGTTCGTGCCTTTACATCCCAACACGGATCTCGCCCCGGTGTCTTCTATGTGGTGTCGCGGGTCCTCCCCCTCTGGCTACTTTTCGGCTGCCGTGATCCACGAGGGAAACACGATTGATGGCCTCTCCTTTCGGGCCTCTACTTCAACTCAGGCGAGGAGGTGGCCATTGCCTTGGCGGCCTCCCACCCCAACGCAAGGGTCTCATCTCGGACTCGCGCTCTGCCTGCTCCCGATACCTTGCCGGTTCTGTCTCGCCCCTCGCGGCTCACCTACTCCGGGCCGCCTCCTGGCGTTTCGTACCTCACCCCGTCCGACTTGTCTGTCCCGGGACACGAGGGTCTTCCTGGTAACGAGGCCGCCGATGCGGCCGCCCGCGCGCTTCTTCCCCGGGCCGTTACCCCTTCTGCCCCTTCCCTGATCCTGCAACCCAGTTGCTCACATCGTTTCGAGAAATCTGGCCTATTACCGCGATGGTCATCGGCTTTTTCCGGCCCCGGTCCGGGGTTTGTCTAAGGCCGATGAGCGAACCCTGCACCGCTTACAGACCAACACCCTGTGTGTCCTGCCGTGGCTCGCCATTTTTTGCCTAATACAAGTGGCCACTGTCGCCATTGTGTGGTCCTGGCCGACACCTACCACATGGTTGCAGCATGCCCCTCTTTCCTTTTCCTCTCTCCCCCCCTTTTCCCGTTCCCACACGAGGGCCTGGGAGGAGACCTTGCTCAGCTGCTCTACCTTGTGCGCCCAGCGCGCCCTGGTAGCGCGTGCCCGAGCGGCGGCCATCTCCAATGGAATCCCGGACTAGGGAGTCCACTTAGGTGTCCCCCCTTCGGGGGTCAACTCTTGTATTTCCTAAAATAAATGTTTTCACCACTACCACCACCCACGTGTTAATCGATGCTCATAACGTCACCGCTCTCGTCGACACTGGAGCCGACTATTCCGTCTTCAGTGGCCCGTTCGCCGCCAAGTTGAAGAAGGTGAGGACGGCCTGGAAAGGACCGATATCCGGACAGCGGGAGGCCACCTAATAACCCCGTCTGGAATTTGCACAGCGCGAGTCACGGTTAACAATCGCACTCACCGGCGAGCTTCCGTAATCATGCAGCACTGCTCCATGGAGGTCATCCTAGGCATGGAGTTTCTAAACCAACATGGTGCAGTCATCGACTTCAGGTCCAATCGATAACGCTTTCAACGCACAATGCCATACCACCGCATACAAACATCAGTTGCCATGCCATGAATGTGCTTGAAGAACAAGTCACCGTTCCGCCTCGTTCCAGCGTAATGATTTCCGTCGGTACCGAAGTGCCTGCAGACTTGGAGGGCATCATCGAGGGTGATCATTATTTACTGCTCGACCGTGAAATTTGCGTCGCTACAGACATACCTGAGCTACGTGAAGGGAAAGTAAAAGTGATGCTCACGAACTTCAGCCCCCGAATGCAACACATTACAAAGGCACCACGGTCGCCTACATCGACGAAATAGTGCAAGCCAACAGTGCTTTCGCCTTCATGGATTCTAGCGAACCTACAACGACGACTGTAGTACCTGAACCAGCATTCGACGTAAATGGGAGCCTTCCCAGGCATAAGAAAGAACAGCTAGAAGCCCTGCTCCTCCAATACAAGACTGCTTCTCGTCGTCATCAAAAGTTCGACAAACCCCTCTCGCCAAGCACCGCACCATAACCGACGAATACGTCCGCCCACTCCGTCAGAGCCCGTACCGAGTTTCGGTGCGCGAACGCGAGCCCATAAGGCAACAAGTCGACGAAATGCTACGCGCCGACATCTTCCAGCCGCCCAACAGTCCGTGGGCATACCCTGTGGTGTTAGTGAAGAAGAACGATGGAACCCTACGTTTCTGTGTCGATTATCATGATAAGTGGTTCTTGAGGGAAAGGGAAAGGTTGGCGCTATCTTCTGCAGCCCTTGAGGGAGCACGGCTCAGCGCCATCGCCAACAAAACCACGAAGAAGGACGTATACCCTCTCCCACGGATTGAGGGCGCCTTGGATCGACTCTGCAACGCAAAGTATTTTTCGTCGATGACCTCAAAACCAGCTACTGGCGAATCGAAGTCGACGAGAGGGACCGGGAGAAGACTGGATTTATTACACCAGACGCACTGTTCGAGTTCAAGGTCATGCCGTTAGGTCTTTGCTCGGCACCTGCGACTTTCCAACGCGTCATGGATACAGTACTGGTAGGCTTGAAGTGGCAGACTTGCCTCGTCTATTTGGACGACGTCGTTGTTTTGCCTCAAGCTTCGAGGTACGCCTCCGGCGCCTTGAAACAGTTCTTCAAGCAATCAACACCTCCGACTCACGTTGGAGCCAGAAAAGTGCCGCTTTGCATACGAGGTGGTCTTGTTTTTGGGCGACGTCATCAACAAGTCTGGAGTGTTACCTGACCCACAGAAAACGGCGGCCATCACTGCCTTTCCTCCGCCCGCCGACAAAAAGGCAGTGCGTAGATTTCTTGGACTATGCGCTTATTACAGGCGCTTCGTCAAGGACTTTTCACGGATCGCCACCACTGACGTACCTCACGAAGGCCGACGTCGAGTTCAAGTGGGAGACGCTGAAAGTCGAAGCATTTGAAGAACTGATGCTACGCTGCAATCGCCGCCATACTTGCGCATTTCAACGAAAACGCCGATACCGAAGTCCACACCGATGCCGCAGCGTAGGACTCAGCGCCGTGCTTGTGCAGAGGTCTGACGGACTAGAAAGGGTTGTAAGTTACGCTATCCGGTCGCTATCGAAGGCGGAAGCAAATTATTCCACAACAGAAAAGGATTCCTCGCCATCATCTGGCTACATCAATGTTTCGCCCCTGCCTCTCTGGGCGGCCCTTGAGCGACCACCACGCTTGTGTTGGCTAGCTAACTTGAAGGATCCTTCAGTCGCCTCGCACGATGGAGTCTGAGACTTAAAGCATCCGACATCACCGTCGTTTACAAGTCCGGGCGAAGCACTCTGACGCAGACTGCTTGTCTCGGCCCCCGTCGTAAGGCCACCACAGGACGACCGGATGACACTTTCTTGGACCCATCAGTGCTGACGAATTCCCGACAACAGCGACCGACCCGAAACTAAGGAGCCTTGTAGACTACCTGTAAGGCAAGACCGTCATTGTGCCAAAGGTGTTCAGGCGAGGATTGGCGTCATTTTTCTTGCAAAACGACATTCTCCTAAAAAGAACTTCTGGCCTCTCCGAGCCAACTACCTCCTCGTGGTACCCGCAGCATTGCGTCCAGAGGTTCTGCAAGCTCTCCATGGCGACCCAACGGCTGGACACCTCGGTTTACCCGCACGCTTGCGAGGAACAAGAGAATACCACTTGCCTCGCCTCTCTTCCGACGTCGCCCATTACGTAAGGACATGGCGAGATTGTCAGCGACGCAAAACACCGCCGACAAGGCCAGCCGGACTTCTACAGCTGATAAAACTTCTCGCCGACCGTTCCAGCAGAACGGGATGGACTCACTGGGGTCTTTTCCGACGTCGACGTCTGGGAATAAATGGATCGTCGTAGCTACGGACTACCTCACCCGCTACGCCGAAACAAAAGCCTTGCCAAAAGGCAGTGCCGCCGAGGTAGCCCAATTCTTCGTTGAGAACATCCTTCTGCGTCAAGGTGCTCCAGAAGTCCTCATCACTAACAGAGGCACGGCCTTTACGGCGAACTAACTCAAGCCATCGTGCGATACAGCCAGACAAGCCATCGCCGGACCACCACTTACCACCCGCAGACGAATGGCCTCACCGAGCGCCTAAATAAGACCATCGCCGACATGCTGGCAATGTACTGCAACGTCGAACACAAAACGTGGGATGACATCCTTCCGTACGTGACCTCGCATATAACACGGCCGTGCAAGAAACGACGCACATGGCGCGTTCAACCTGGTCTACGGAAGGAACCGGCAACGACGCTTGACGCCATGCTACCGGACGTCCTGACGAAGAAAATCTCGACGTTGCCACTATTTGCAGCGTGCCGAAGAAGGTCGACAGCTCGCCCGCCTGCGCATCAAGAACCAGCAGAGGACCGACAGCCGACACTACAATCTTCGACGACGCTATGTCGGTACCAGCGAGGTGACCGTGTTTAGGTCTGGACTGCGGTAAGCCGACGAGGACTTAGCGAGAAACTTACGTCGCTATTTCGGACCCTTAAGATCATCCGACGTATTGGCGCACTGGACTATGAGGTCGAGCCAGACGGCATTTCGCTATCACAGCGGCGCCGCGCACTACCTGAATTCATTCACATGGTACGTCTTAAGCCTTTCTACGCCCGTGACGAACTTAGGTACTTTGTTCTTTGTTATAGTTTTGTTTTGTTTTTGCCTCTAACGCGTGGTTTCGTTGTTGCTTTCACGGTTGTAGCATCGGGAAGATGTTTTAGATGCGAGAGCATCTTATGCACGGGGCAGTGCCCGTTCTGCGGCGCCCGACCCATACTGCGCATGCACAACTGTCCCTCATTCTCCTCTCCGACGCAGGTGTGCGCTCTCTCCTCCCCTCTCCGCCGCAGGTGGGCACAGCAAATCATTGCATATAACTCTCTCTCTCACTCTCTCCATCTCTCTCACAGGGTAGGCCGTTAGCGGCGCAAGTATCGCGGCCAGTATAAAGCGCGCGTTCGCTGCGCTTCCGTCATTCTCTCTCTGTGCACGATGTGCAAAACGCCATGACAACGTCAACGTTGGCGCTAGTTGCAGCGGCAGCACCACCACCGCGGAGCAGAGAAGGCTCGGAAGCCGAACGTAAACGTCAGCGTCGGCAAGCCGACCCCGAACTTGGGGCCAGGAAGCCGAACGTAACCACAACCATCACCATCAGGGGAACGTGCATAGACCTCGTCCTCGGAAATTTCAAACTCGACCCTCTGACGCTACACTTCACCGACCACAAAGCCATCGTCTTCAGATACCGCGCGCACCGACGCTAGGAATCGCGTACGATCTCTAAATAAAGACGCAACAACCCCGTACAAACGTCTCCTCTCTTGAATACATTCTCTCACTCTTTCATTGGGTGTGTTGCCAAGTGAACGAAACGGAAAATCGATGCGCACCCCCCGCGATGCTTTCGCATCCCACCATGGTTGCCCGTATGATGATGAGATGTGATTGTTTTAAGGGGAGGTATTGAGACTTGCACATGTTTATCCTTCACCGGTGACCGCTTTCACCGACGAACAAATGTTAAACGTTATCGCTAGGAGCAGGACGCGCCTGCATGTTTCCGAAGTTTCTCGAACGTTATCAATGCTTCTATCTGGGCCGGTATTTTGTAGCGATGTCTTTGAAGTAATAATGCCTTTTCGCGCTTATCGCGCTTTGTCAGTGGTCAGAGCGACGGGCCGCTCGCGTTATCACGGATCAGCCGGCCGTGAGCGGTGGAAGATAAGACTATTCTAAAATAAGTCATAAGGCATCGCTACGAAATCGCGGCCCCGTTGTCTGGTGTCACCGACGCTTACGTAATCTCAGAGTATGACCGCGCGAATGGTCTAGAACTTTCTGGAAGATACGCGAGCACCAGGGAATATCTGAACCTTCGATGACTGATATCTAAAAGCCACGCGTTTCGCCGCTGATCCGATTTCGACGATCGCCGACTGTGTTCGCCGCTATCGTTCTGCTTCGAAACTTGGTTTTTGTGGGCACGTTCGCCCAATAAAATCCGTTTCGTAATTCACAGTTTTGCGACTGTTTTCTTCAGCGTCACTACTACGTGACAATATAGTTATGCAAAATAAAAGAGTAACGAGGGTGGTATAAATAACAAAGAAGCGATCAGACTGTACAAGCGAATGAAAGCTGTAAAATGATGTATGATAAACTTTAATTTTGAGTGAAAGCTGTAGGCTAGCTTGTTTTTTTCTCACAAACAAGTAGTGCACTTTTGCGCGCACTTTCGATTTCTTCTCCGGCGGCCGAAACTTGACGTCGAAAACCTTTTTGCATACGCTAGCTTCTTCATTGCTTGAGTCCTCCCTGGTCAATTCAGAACTAGAGCTAGAATATCGCTCTCCACAAGCAGTAAAACGCGAGCTTTTACTGCTTTTACTGCGAGAGGCGGGAGGGACGCGCGCTTTCACTCGGAGCGAACGCACGGCGGAGAACAAACGCGCGTTCTGCGCCGTGCTCCCTGAAGGGCTGCAGAATTAAGCGTCTCTTTCCTCCTTTGCAATCATCATATTGTTACGCTTAAGCTACGGCAAGGACGAAGAAGAGAAAACGAAGTGCACTTGTCTTGGTAGCAGCTCGGTGTCGGCTCGGCCCCTTTTTATCAATTCATCTGTGAAATAAACGCACCCCAGCGTAACAGTTTTGGTGGACGTGCTGGGTAAAATAAAGGCGTCCCCGAGCACGACGACGAACCGCCCACAGAAGCGCAATCCGTGGAGCTTCGCCGAAGTCGCCGATTGCCGGTCTGCCAACAGAGATGGCTTCCGACGGCGACAACCCGCCGCCTTCTTCCAGCTCCCAATGGCAGCCCTACATCGAACCACGAACCTACGCCGGAAAAGCCGGCGAAGACGTGGACGGATGCTCAGCTTTTACCAACGCGAATTTCGGCTGATAAAACGCGATAATGCCTCACTCCAGCTCAAGAGTTTGTTCTTTCCGGTTCAGGCAACCACATTCCGACACAGGCGAAATGCACAAAGAGGCGTACAAATAAATTTTGGAGACCGGTAACAAATAATAGGTTCGCGATGTCAGGACCTGGAGGCCTAAATACAGTGTCTGCCATAGCCGAAGTGGCCCCTCATTGAAGTCAAGCTAACCAGTCAACATCACCACGAGCTCAGTGCCAACGTTGCCATAAGTTTACCAGCCTCATAAGAACGCACGCCCAATGCACGTCAGAATACTGCACAGCACCGTACTCGAAGCACATAGCGGTTCCACATTCTAGCTGGTTTCGGATCAAATCCGTCAACTCGTCGACCTTGCTACACTGATGCACATTGTTCAGAGCAGTCACTGCACATACAGTACTATGCCAAGGTGGTATGGTATGTGCTGCTTGGGTGGTATCCAAGAGCGCCCGACGCCCTTCTGTAAACATGCGAACGTGGGCTCGCGGTAAAGTTAAAAAAATTAATGGGTTTTTACGGTGCCAAACCAGTTCTGATTATGAGGCACCGCCGTAGTGGGACTCCGGAAATTTGGACCACCTGGGGCTTTTTAACGTGCACCTAATCTAAGTACACGGTGTTTCGCATTCGCCCCCCATCGAATGCGGCCGCCGTGGCCGGGATTCGTCCCGCGACCCTCGTGCTCCGCGCCCAACACCATAGCCACTGAGCACACCACGGCGGACGCGGTAAGAAGTGAAATGCGGCTCAAGAGCAACAGTCCGTTGAAATTCCGCACGAATGTTGTATGTTCTAAAACGTCTTCAGCGCACTTCTATGTCCACCACAGGCGAAGCCTCTCCCACGACTCTAATTACCCCTGACCGCGCTAGCTTATTTCAAGTTATGTCTGCAAATTTCCCTCATTTTTTACCCCACCTAATTGTCCGCCATCCCCGACTGCGCTTGCTTTCCCCTAGTACCCCTCTGTACATCTAATAGACCATCGATAATCTACCCTATAATTAGGCGGCCTGCCCAGCTCTTATTTTTTTTCTTATTTCAACTAACACTACCCCCGTTTGCTCTCTGATCCACAGCGCTCTCTTCCTCTCTCTTAGAGTTAAATAGGCATAACAGGTTTCGTTTCATCGCTTGTTTGAGCGGTCCTTAACTTATCTCACACTTCATTCTTAACTTCAAAGTTTCTGCCCCATATGATAGTACTTGAAGAATGGAATGATTGTACGCTTTCATTTTCAACGACAGCGGTGATGCCCCGGTCGCGATTTGGGTAATGCCGGCCGTATGCACTCCGACCCTTTTCATTTTAATGAGAATTTTCGTCTCATGATCAGGGTTCACTATGAGCAATTCACCAATATAATCTTACTCTTTACATACTCTCTAGCCTGACTGCCGATCATGGGTTCTTGTTCGCTTGGCAGGTTATGGAACGTTACCTTTGGTAACCTACTCCCACACTTTCTCGGTTAAGGTCCTAAATAATTGTTGCGAGGTGTCCCCAGCGTTGCTGAACAGGACAGTGTTATCGGGAAGCTGGAGGTTGTTGACATATTCGCCGTTGGTCATCGCTCTTGATCGTCCCCAGTCTAAAGGCTTGAATAGTTCTTCTAAGCATTCAGTTATTATAACTGGACAAATTGTGTCTCCTTGCCTGACCATTCTCTCGACAAGTGTTTTTCCACTTATCTTGCGGCTAATTAAAACACGTGAAGCCACAACTATCACTGAGGCAGAGTCGAACCCTGAGAAGTTGCGGATACGTGTGCTGTGTGAAGAGAAATATCGAGGTACACATAATCAATAATTGAGTTGTCAGACGTATGCCGCAAGCACCCCGGTCTTCATGCGAAGTTCGTTAAGTCTTTCAGTACGATCCCTACGATATGCACTTACACTGCTAATTACATAGAAATGTCGTAGCTTTGTCCAAACGCCCTGAATTAAGTGATCGAACTGTGCGGCGCCGGAGAGCGCATAAGGCAGCATAATTCGAGCGACGTCAATGCTGACCTTGCTGATACGACGCATTTTAGTGACCGCGCTTAGCGTCGCGCACGCTCCACATTGTTCACTTCACGATACCTGGCCACTGTGACCGGCTTTATCGCGCTGTCATGCTGACCTTACTACTGCGCAGCAGGCGCAGAGCATCGTAAGATTGTTGCCGGCTGGACGACAATTCTTGCGCTGGATTCACAAACGCCTATGAATTTTATTGCGATAAAATATATGGACACTTCAACCGGATTTCTGCCGTCGTCGTCGCCGTCGCCGTCGTCGTCGCCGTCGCCGTGAGGTTCCGTATAGATAAAATCTTCGCCGCGCGCCGTATGCCCCAGCGGAAGCGTGCGGGGACGCGCGCTATCACGGAGAGCGAACGCACTCAATCTCCCACGCCCAAGCAAGGAAGCGGAAAGCCAGCGCCAGAGGGAGCAGGGGGGGGGGGTGCGCTTTTCTGCCAACAACCGCGCTCGTCGCTCGTCCGCACAGTCGCTTATCTGTCCCACGCGCAAGCAAGGAAGCGGGAAGCCAGCGTCGGAGAGAGCGGGGGGGGGGGGGGGCGCACTTCTACGCTGCCAACAACCGCGCTCATCGTTCGTTCGACCGCACCGTCTCTTATCTCCACACGGCTCTGACCTTTATGCGCCGTGCATGCGCCGCTCAGTTTCTGTTGAAGCGATAGACCGCACGTACCTTCGTCCGCTGCCAGCGTTTTGGCAGTCGTTGGCTGCAGTCATTCTGTATGATCTATTCATGTTTGTTTGTGCGCGCTCACACCCACGCTTGTTCACTCAGTTAGTAATAGTCGGGCCACATTTTCCAACGCACGCTACATGCAATGCTGCCCAGATCGGCAGTGCAGCACTACAGGTGTGTCCCTTCGCACGCGCTGCCCACGGTAAGCGCTTCTCATCAACACCACCGTTTCACACGCGCCTTCTCGTGGTCATCGAGTCTCTCTTCATGTCGGTCTACTTACGCCGCGGCACACCTGCTTACTAATCAGCTCATGTTTACTACAATTCATATTGCTACCAAGGCCGCTCACCTTACTTCGTATGACATTGCTGTGTTGCTATCGCATTCATTGCTTCGCCCTTAGGGCGAAACTGACATTTTTTTAGGTAAGAGTAAGTAAGGGGAGGAAACTATAGAAAGAACATACCACGAAGCGACTGAAAGACGTGAGTGACGTCATTTTGCCAGGACTGGGGTTTAGAATAAGCATCTCCGGCCAATCATAGGAAGCCGATGGCTGTCGTCTGCTGTCGCATTTTTTTCCTGTCTGCTTTTGCCGTTGGCTGTTACCTGTACTGGCTTTGTGTATGCAAAACAATAACGTAGTGGTGTCTTTAAGCGTTATGCTGTGCCGTTTTTTTATAAAAACGCAGTCTCTCCAGAGTTATACGTCTATTTGTGGTTTAAACATAGGCGTGCGTGTGCGTGCGTTGTGCTTGGATGCATGCGACAATTATTCGCTTCGTTCGTGAGATGCATTTTATTTCACATCCTAACAATAGCGGCACGTCATTTTATACGACATTTCTTTTTTATTGCACCATATTGACGTCCCGCGTCATATAATAGACAGAATTGCCATCCGTCGTACGCATACGTTGGTTCACACCGTAGGCCACATATTGAGTATGACACCGTGGGACAGACACTACGTCCCTTCAACTTTGTGCTGAATGAAAACTATGAGCTATATACAGGGTGTCCCAGCAATCACGCAGCACGATTTAAAAAAAGAGGAACGGCGTTACGCGAAGCAAACTTAGTGCGTATTGTTTCCAGTACAGTGGAGTAGCCGCCAATATTTTTTGTTACTGAGATTTAATTAATTAATTGTAATTAATTATCTAACTCGAGAAGTACTGTCCTAATTATCAAAGTGTCAATGAGAAAGTTGTAGAGCAAGATGAAAAACTCCCGATGCAGCTTTCGGTTGCGCAATACGTGCTACATAAAAGTGTTTTTCCGAGAATGCTCCATCTCGCCCACTCGCGATCGCCGACGCGAATTCGAATCCATCGACGATGGCGACCACTAACCACAAGGCGAAGAACCAGCATCCAACTATACGCATATGGTAATGGAACTGCCGATCGTACCGCCCTCGACACGGAAGCCTGCAAGAATTCATCAAGCTGAATGAACCCGACGTCATAGCACTACAGGAAACCAACACGCAGAATGTCCGACTGCAAGGATACCCCACTTATGAACACACCAACGCACTGCCATACTGGTCAAGAAAACTTTCACGGCGCAAGAACACGACATAGAGAACACCCCGACAGAACACACATTAATCTAGGTTTTAACGGAACGAAAGACGCAGAACAGCCTATTCGTGGCCAGCGTGTGCAGCCCCCTCGGGACCAGTTACACGGCTTCGATCATTTTGTACGAAAAATCAAGAAGTCCACGAATGGCCACCAAGTCGTAATAGTGGGGGACTTCAACGCCTCGCACACGGCATGGGGCTATCATACCACCATGAGGAAGGGTGCTAGAGTGCACGATGCCGCCCAACAACAGACTCACGCTCTGGAATGATCCTCTCCAGACCACGAGAATTGGAAACAGTGTCTCCAGGAACACAAACCCCGATCTCACTTTTACGGCGGACGTCCCCTGGGCAGAGTGGAGTCGACTTCCGGAAACCCTAGGGAGCGATCACCATATCCCAATTAGATGTGGCCCACACCGTAGACAGCAAGACCGGAATTGCACGACTAATGAATGGAAATCCTTTAGGGGCAACCTAGATTGCGAAGCAACTATAACCGACATTGACTAATGGCTCAAAAATGTGCCAGATATTACAGGACGCCACACGAAGGTCATGCAACTCGATGCCGATACGCCCGCGGTCGACGCGCATCTTCTTCACCTCTGGGAAGCCAGAAGTGCCCTCCTCAAGAGATGGAAGCTACAAAAGCTCACAGAAAGCTAAAGACACTCGTCGCTCTCCTTACCAAGCAGGCTCAAGAATATGCAGACCAACTCGCCAGGCAGAACTGGCACGCTTTCTGTGCCAAGCTACAAGAGACTCTGAGCACCAGAAGGACATGGCACCTCCTACGCGCACTCCTTGCCACGGAACCTACCAAAGCGGAACAGAAGCAACATCTCCACAGACTTATCCACAACCACGACGGATCAGAACACCTCCTCCGAGAAATACAAAAGAAGCTCTGCGGAGATGCACCTTCTCGCGCGTCAACTAGCAGCAAAGTATACGCTGGAAAACCGAATCTAGAACTCGACCGACCCTTCACGCAGGCAGAACTCCACGTAGGCCTATCCAGGCTGACTAAATACCAGCCCCGGTAAAGACCGGATTGACAACAAGCATCTACGCAACCTACCGCAGCAGGCCACTGCGGCTCTCCTCCGGTACTACAACGAGTGCTGTGAGAAAGGAAACTGCTGCTGTATGGAAGCACTCGGAGATCACTATGATACCCAAGCCCAACAAACACCTCAGCTTGGAGAACCTACGCCCTATCTCCTCACCTCGTGCGTGGGAAAGCTCTTCGAACATATGGTGCAGGACCGCATTACCCAGTACCTCGAAGATGACGGCCATCTACCATGCACCATGTTCGGCTTCAGGCAGCACCTGTCAACGCAGGGCGTACTCTTACAACTGAAAGAAGGCCTCCTCGATCACCTTAACAATCGAAGCAAGTACTGCATACTGGCAGTAGGCGTCAAGGGAGCCTTTGATAACGTCAGTCAGGGCGCGATCCTAAACAACCTCGATGGCACCGTAGGCGGCACTAGGACCCATAGGCGGAAAGTTTCATTTTACCGGGGGGGGGGGGGGCGCCCAGCTTTCCGAAAACCCCATATATATATATATATATAATTATATATATATATATATAATATATGTCACTGCAGGACGAAGGCCTCTCCCTGCGATCTCCAATTACCCCTGTCTTGCGCTAGCGTATTCCAACTTGCGCCTGCGAATTTCCTAACTTCATCATCCACACCTGGTTTTCTGCCCTCCTCGACTGCGCTTCCCTTCTCGTGGTATCCATTCTGTAGCCCTAATGATGCACCGGTTATCCATCCTACGCATTACATGGACTGCCCATGACTACATTTCTTCCGCTTAACGTCAACTAGAATATCGTCTATCCCCGTTTGTTCTCTGATACATACCGCTCTCTTCCTGTCTCTTAACGTTACTCCTAAGATTTTCGTTCCATCGCTCTTTGTGCGGTCCTTAACTTGTTCTCGAGCTTCTTTGTTAACCTCGACGTTTCGGCCCCATATGTTAGCACCGGTAGAATGCAATGATTGTACACTTTCTTTTCAACGACAGTGGTAAGCTCCCGGCCAGGATTTGGCAATGCCTGCCGTATGCACTCCAACCCAATTTTATTCTTCCGCAAATTTCTTTATCATGATCAGGGTAACCTGTGATTATTTGACCTAGATAAAACGTATTCCTTTACAGACTAGATGCTGACTGGCGATCCTGAATTCTTGTTTCCTAGCCAGGCTATTGAACATTATCTTTCTCTTCTGCATATTCATCTTCAACCCAATTCTTGCACTTTCTCTATAAGGTCCTCAATCATTTGTTGTAATTCGTCTCATTGTTGCTGAATAGGACAATGTCATCTGCAAAATGAAGGTTGCTGAGATATTCGCCGTCGATCCTCAATCCTAACCTGCCACAGTCTAGAGCTTGAATCGTACTTCCTTGAATCTTCAGTGCATTGCATGGGAGATTGTGTCTCCTGCCTGACCCATTCTTGAAGGTGGAGAATCAAGGTAGCTGTGGACCCTTTTAGATATTTGCTAAGATATGCACGTACGCCTCCTGTACTCCTTGATTGCGCAATGTCTCTGTGACTGCTTTTATCTCTACTGAATCAAATGCCTTTTCGTAATCTATGAAAGCCATATAGAGAGGTTGATTGTACTCCGCATATATATATATATATATATATATATTATATATATATATAATATATTGTGACGTCTCGGTTGGAACGACGTTTATTAGGCCGGGAGCTCGTCAGCGAACCAGGCAGCACACAGGCGATGATGATGAACACATATACAGGCGAAGAGGAGGATAGGTAAAAGTGCGAGGATGATGATGATAACATACAGATGAGGAAGATGTGCGTAATAACGCCCACACTAATTTCCCCCCGAGTGAAAGCGGCCATCCTGGCGGCCGTCAAGGTGTCGAGGCACGCCGCGTGAAGGGCTTCATGCGGGAGACGTGGACACCTCGGTATTGCGGCAACGGCGGTCTGCGGGGCGTCAAGAGGAGTGACGCGATAGTTGACAGGCGAAGTCTGTCCAAGGATTGATGTACGGCCCGATAAACCGTGGCTGGAATTTATCGCATAAACAGGGGTGCGAACAGGAGTCAGGAGCAGGACCTCGTCTCCAGGTCGAAAAGATACAACGCGATGGCATTCGTCGTAAATATTTTCCGGTCTTGTTGTCGGCCTCTGTTTCAGGCGAGCAAGCTGGCGACAGTGGTCGGTCGGAAATGTACTCTTCGCACGATGATAGAGATGTATTAGCCTTGGAGTTGAGAATGAAACGTCGAGAAAGAAAGTAGGGAGCGTCCATAACGAGGTAAAATGGCGAGTAGTCCAGTTGTGCGCTGCACGGCCGTGTTTATAGGCGAAAGTGACGATGGTAAAAGAACATCCCAGTTTTTTGGTCTGGTTGAATATAAGCGGCATCATCGGCAAGGGTGCGATGAAAACTGCTCGGTCAGGCGTTAGTCTGTGGTGATAGCTAGAAGCTGTCTTGTGGGCTGTGCCGGAGGCTTGAAGAACTTCGTTTAGCAGTTGGAAAGGAACGCCTTTCCACGGTCACTGAGCAGTACACGAGAGCACCATGGCGTAGAATAATGGCTTCAAGAACGAAGTGAGCAACTTCCGATCAGAGCCAGTAAGACAGAAGCTGTCTCAGCGTAGCGCGTCAGATGTCGACGGCAGTCACTATCCATCGATTGCCAGCAGTAGTGACCGGAAGGGGCCCGTAAAGGTCGACCCCACAACCTCGACTGTGGCGCAGGCACGGAAGCGGCTGTAATTGGCTACAGGAGCAGATGTTGGAGCTTGCGACGTGGCAGGTAGCAGGAACAAACCGACGTATCTGGCGACGCTAGCAGAAAGGCCAGGCCAATATAAACGACTTCGAATGCGGTCATAGGTTTTTATGGAACCCAAGGTGGCCAGCTGTCAAGCATCGTGAAAGGCGTTGAGGACACGAAGTCGGAGAGAGCGTGGTAGAACTGCACCCAGCGTTGCCCGTCAGGATGGTAAATACGGCGAACAGCACGCCATCGTCCAGCTTAAAGTGCGCGACTGGCGACGGAGGCGCGCGTTAGGTGGCGGAAGCCCCAGAGGGTGATCAATGAAGCTTTGACAGTGCGGGTCAGCCCTGACGAGAGGCAGTGGCTGATCATCGTCGAAAGGCAGTTCGTACATAGAGGCCAGGGAGGAAACCGTAGCAGTGTCGGTCGACTGTGACGTGCGAAGCGATCGCAGAGGCGTCGAGCGGGGCCGTAGGAAGCGGGCGAGAAAGAGCGTCGGCGTCTTGGTGTTTCTTCCCGGACTTGTATATGATTTCGAATCATACTCTTGGAGGCGTAAATCCAGCGACCCGGGCGTCCCATACAAGTTTCTTGAGCGTGAAAGCCAGCATAAAGCGTGGGTCCGTAACGTGGTGAAATGGTGGCCGTGGAGATAAGGGCGAAACTTCTGTATCGACCAACAATAGCTAGGCACTCTTGCTCAGTGATCGATAGTTCTTTTCGGAAGCGCTGAGTACACGGCTTGCGTATGCCATGACCTCTCTCGCGAAGAGTTGTCGCGTTGCAGAGAACACACCTATACCGCGGCCGCTAGCGTCTGTGTGTAGGAAGTCGGTGTGGCCTCATCAAAATGGCAAAGCACGGTGCAGAGGTGAAGGGCGTCCTTCAAGCGTGCAACACTGCCAAACGCATTCCTGGGACCACAGAAAGGGTACACCGGAAGCTAGAGCTTGTGTAATGGAGCTGCTGATGGAGGCAAAGTTCTGGATAAGCGACGGAAATAAGAGGCGAGGCCAAGAAACTGCGCAGTCTTTGGTCTGTCAGGACGAGAAAGCGAAGAACTGCAGCATCTTATCAGGTCCGGCTGAATGCCATCCCTGCTCACGACATACCCAGATCTTAATGGCTTTGCTGGCGAAACGGCATTTCTTGGTGTTCAGCTGAAGACCAGCACGGGCGAGGCACGTCAAAACTTCATCAACGTTGTAGGTGCTGATTAAATGTGATAAAAATGACAATGTCGTCCGATAACACAGGCATCTTCCACTCAGGCCACGCACACGGTGTCAATCATGCGCTCAAAAGTCGCAGGCGCGTTGCAGAGCCCGAAAGGCATTATTGAACTCGACAGCCCTCGGGGGTTGCGAACGCCGTTTTTTCTTTATCGTCTTCGTGCATGGGGTTTGCCAATAGCCGGAACGCAGATCCAGGCTGGAAAAGTTTCCGCACCTTGGAGGGAATCAAGGGCGTCATCAATGCGCTGCATAGGGTAGACGTCTTTTGAGTTATCTTGTTGAGCGCCCGGTAATCGACGCAAAAGCGCACGGAGCCATTTTTTGCGGACCAAGAAACAGGAGACGACCAAGAACTAGCCGAGGGGCGAATTACCTTGCGTTCCAGCATGTCTGCGACGTTGTCTTCGATAATTTTCCGCTCGGCTAGAGACACACGGTATGGGCGGCGCCGTACGATAGATGTTTTGTCTGTCAGAATGCGGTGCTCTGCAACGGTGTTTGGCCCAACGTTGACGAAGATACGTCGAAAGAATTGGCGTGCTTTTTCAACAAAGCCAGCAGCGTTGCGTCTGCGCGGGTTTCAAGTCATTGCTGATGACTGCTGTAAGGACGGCGGCCGAAGAAGAATCACCAGAAGATGGGTCCCCAGAAGAGACTGGTGTAAGTGGCAACGCAGACAGGCTCCAGATCGGCGACGGATGCAACGGTTGTGCCTTGCGGAAGGAGGATTTTTTCTGGAGTTGCGTTCGTGGCAGTGACCAGGCAGATCCATTGTGGAATCGAACAACTCCTGATGTAAATGTTATGCCTTTAGTAAGGCAACGTGAAGAAGGGAACACCAAGACGTCACCATGGTCATGTTGTCGGATAGGAGAGTAACTAGTTGGATTTGTCCTGGGAGTAGTTCCGTATCTTCCGCAGCGGTCAGATGAAGTGGCGTGTGGGTTTCTTCGCCAAGCAAGTGTTCGGTGTCGGTAAGGTGTATCACACGCTGCCCACAACAATAGCAGCAGAGGCAGAAGATAGAAAATCCCATCCCAAAATCAGCTGGTGAGAGCACGGGTGTAGCACAGCAAACTGTATGTGATGGAGAATGTCATCGATAAGTACACGCGCAGTACAGAGGCAGCAGGTCGAATAGTGTTCCCTTCGGCTGCAACCAGCGTGGGACCATCGTAAGGCGTCCTAACTTTCTTCAGACGGGAACACAAATGAACATTCATAACCGACAAGCCGCACCAGTATCCACTAAAGCATCCACGGGCACCCCTTCAACGTACACACGAATCATATTGGATGGGCGCGCTGGAGGAATTTCAGTCTTGTGTGTGTATGCAGTTTTTCCTCCGGAAACTGCATCGCTTAGTTTTCCGCGCGAACGGTAGAGGTAAGGGAGGCAGGCCTAGTGGTGACGATGAGCGGCGGTAGGGTGATGGAGAACGGCGTCTGGCCGAACGGTAAGCGCCTCGTGCATCAGGTGATGCTGGCGGAGATGGAGAGCGCTGCGAAGGTGAAGAGTAACGCCGCCCTTGGTAAGAGGCCCCACTGTAAAAATCGCGCTCACACATATCGTAGCACCGACGCTCGTCTTGCTGGCGCTTGCGGCAAAAGCGTGATATGTGGCCGCGATAGCCACAATAATAGCACGTAGGACGAGACGGACGCCAAGGGGGGTAGTAGGGGGTGTTCGGTGTACCGTGTGACAGGGAGGTCAGATGGGCCGATGAAGGCTCTGGCGGTGATGACGGGAAGTGAACCGTGGGCGCAGTAGCAACCGACGCGTAAGTTGGTAGCGGCAACGGAGAAGTGACGTGGCCGACAGGCTTGGCAGCAACTTGCGCGTATGTCGGTCGTGCGGTAGTTGGTAACGCTTGAGGGACAGGAGCTTGTGCTGGCAAGCGCAGGTCAAGGACGCCAGTTCTCCCCTGATAACGTCACGCAATGACGCACCAAAAGGTTGGGGGATACGTCGAAGGTGAGGTTAACCCCATCGATTGTAACTCTTCGCGTAAGAGCGTGCGTATCAGTGTACGTAGGTCATGGTCCCCCGTAGAATGGGCATCGTCAATGTCGGGGTAGGGGACAGACTCGAGCTCATCGAGGCGCTGACAAGTGATTACGACGTCAGTGACGGTAGCCGGATCTTAGTGGCGAGTACATTGAAGGCAAGAGTTCCAATGCCTTTGAGAATGTGGCGTACCTGTCCGACTCCGACATTGAAGAATTCACACGTCGGCAGAGTGCAAGGACGTCTCGATGTAGGAGGTGTACGACTCACAGGTGTTGTTTGCGAGCATCGAGGCTTTCTTGGCTAGAGTGAACCGAACAGCCGGTGTGCCGAACACTTCACGAAGCTGGTGCTTGAAGAGAGTCCAGTCGGTCAATTCGGGCTCGTGGTTAAAGAACCACGTCTTCGCCACGCCAGACAGATAGAAGGGACATGGCGTAGTTTATTACATCATCCAGTGATTGGCGGAATGACTCGCTCATAATCGTCCAGCCAGTCTTCGGCATCCTCTCCGCGAAGACCAGTGAAGAGATGGGGGTCACGCTGGGCGCTGTTGACGATAAAGGAAGGAGGCACTTGCGAAGTCGGAATGGAGGCAATAGGGGTGCCAGGCTGCACGTCATGCGGCATGCTAGCTGACGGTGGGCGCAAGCGGCGACCTGAACGAAGCTCCAGGAGGCAGACCGGACGGCCAGAGGACGTAGGACCGAAGAGCACACTCCACCACTTGTGACGTCTCGGTTGGAACGACGTTTATTAGGCCCGGGAGCTCGTCAGCGAACCAGCGCAGCACACAGGCGATGAGATGAACACATATACAGGCGAAAGGGAGGATAGGTAAAAGTGCGAGGATGATGATGATAACATACAGATGAGGAAGATGTGCGTATAAACGCCACAAAATATATATATATCTATATATATATTATATATATATATATATACCCTCTGCTAACAATTTCTTTATTTCTAGCTTTATGGCGAAAGGAATTATATCGACACTTCAGACAAATTGTCACGGTTGTCGTCGCCGGGACGTTCCGCATTAAATCCAAAAGCCATATATGAGGGACCTATACCCTGTGGTGCGGGAAACAGCACGTAACAGTGAGCCGAAGAGGACGACGGCTTGTTGGGCATTATTTCCCACGCGCTCAATATTTGGTTAGTTGCAGATCACGTAATCAACGCGAATGGAAAGGAGAGCACGCGTCTTCTCCTCTATCCTGCCGTAGCTGTGAATGACTGTGCGCGACTGACGCTTATAGGGCCCGCGTGCCATATCTAATTGTTGGTAATCAATGGTGGATGCAATGATAAAGACGACCAGGGATGGCTGCTAACTTCATGCGCGCTGTCTTCCTTGCGGGCTGTCTTTCTGCGCCCCTAGTGTTGCAGAGTCAAGAGACATGGGTCATCGCAGATCACTCACAGAGGCCGTCTGTA
This sequence comes from Dermacentor silvarum, assembly GCF_013339745.2. NCBI lineage: Eukaryota > Metazoa > Arthropoda > Arachnida > Ixodida > Ixodidae > Dermacentor > Dermacentor silvarum. Next base: position 310,257 of record NW_023606146.1, read on the forward strand.
GTGTACATAAAAATAGGCAGATAATGATGAGAATGTAATTTTCAGAGCTGCGGTGAATCGCGCGGCTGTACGAACCGTTCGCCTCCCGCTGCCGACGTTCTTCACAATGCTTGCGTTGTGAATGCGAGTGCTCGAGGTCATCCAGTGAGTTATTTACAGGTTTACATGGTCCGTGCTTACTATGTCCAGTATGCTTACTATTTTAATTTTAGGTGAATGTTTACTACAATTTATGTGGCCACTAATAATTAACGTATAGATCGGGTAAGGGCCACACTTTTCTGTCGCGATTTTGACGAGCCTTTCAAGGGACCAGTCCATTTGACCTAATTTTTCCAACTACGAGTATGAAATCCTCCGTAAACCTCCACGATCGCCTCCTCTCGACATCCAGTAGCGACGCGCGAATGTACGCTACGCGCGACAATTCGCTGTTCAGCCCGATCACAATCAGCGCACGGAACGCGATTGCTTCTCGGTTGGATGTCTTTTTTTTATATTGGCTATCAAGTTGGGGGTGCGGCATTTAACGGGTGCGATACTTACACGGATTTACATGGCAGGAATATTCCTTCGTGTAATTGTATTCTACTTCGCTATCACTAATACTGCTTCGCCTTTCCGGCCAAACTGCACTCTTTTTTAATTTTTTAGTACTTTGAGTCCGAGTATAAGCACTGCTGCACATGACTTCTATTCTAGACTGCTATTTATTCTGATTTTGAGTGAATCCGGCTTGGATCATTCGGTTACTTAGTGAATTCTATATACAAGCGTTCAGCGAACAGTTTCCAAAATTTGTTAAAGGTGGCCTGTGGCAGATAGTACAATTCTAGTTCATGAGCTCATCTACTCGAAGAGGCGGGCATTACTTGCACAAAAAAATTGAAATTCATAATAGACTAATGAACATAATTAACCAATTAAGTCTTAGCTAATTACCTTATGACCCATGTTGCAATTTACAAATTCTAGCCGTGGAGTGCGGATCCACTTTGAACTAAATCTCAGGCTGACACCAGTGTCGAGATATTAATTCTCTATTTTGCGCGAGAAATACATTGGCGTGCCTGTCACTTTCTCAACAAAACGTCGTTTTATGCATCAAAGCCCAAAAGTATGAAAAGAACAAATTATGGGATTTTACGTGCCAAAACCACGATCTCAATATGAGGCTCGCTATAGTGGAGGACTCTGGAATAATTTAGACTACCTGGGGTTCTTAAACGTGCCCCTAAATCTAAGTATACGGGTGTTCTAGCATTTCGCCCCATCGAAATGTAGCCGCCGTGCCCGTGATTTGATCCCGCGACCTCATGCTTAGCAGTCCAACACCATAGCCACTAAACAACCACGGCGGGTAAGCGCAAAAGTATCTGGAACGCCAATGCATTTCTCCGCAATGTTCGGGAATTAATATCTTGAAGCTGGTGCCATCCTGAGAATTAGTTCCTAGTGCATCCGCCTTGCGAATTCCACGGCTAGAATTTGTAAATTGCAACACGGGCCTGTTAATGTTAAAAACCGAATTTTTTGTGCAAGTAATGTCCACCTCTTCTCTGTAGACCAGCTCATGAACCTGAATTGTGCTATCTGCCACAGCCAACCTTTAAAATTTTTTTTAATGTGTTTGCTGAAACACCCCGTATTTATGGCCTCTGCATGCAAGAGGCGATGTTTCCATCCCTAATGCGCAAATGTTGTAAAAAATTAGAAGAGCTTTTTTTTCATTTATAGTCTAGCCAGTCGTTAGCATGCCTACTCTAAAGAGAATCAATATTGAGACATCACAGTCGCGTGCTTTTCACACGCCGTTGATAGAAGACTCTGCCGAAGGGTCATTGAAGTGTGCAGTTTTTTTTCAGGGAATAAAAGCACGCAAAGTAATTTGAAGTGAGGTGAACGTACACCAACATATTCTTCGCTAGGTTATAGGCTATCCTTAGTTGGCTACCTCGATCCTTCTCTTTAACAATATAGACTTTTCTTTGTATATATTTACATATATTGTGTTGCGTGCGTGTGTTCTCAGCGAAATTTAAAGACATGTTTCATGAGAAAACGGGATGAGGCAGCCGCCTCTGGTGCTTCTAATGCGCTTGTCCTCCTATTGTAAGGATTGCCGAAAAAAAGCGAAAGTCTTTAATTAAAAGCCGTGGACGTCCGCGCCAACAATAATGCTGTAAGCTTTTAGCCCACAACAAAGTGAACATGTGGAGTCCAACTCAAAACAGTCCTCAAATTATTTGGTAACAGAACTCCGGTAATGACATTTTAGGGCGGGAGGGGGGAGGGTGGCTACCGATCTCCGGGGGGGGGAGGGCCTCAGCCCCCCCAGAAAAATTCCGGAGGGGGCTCGAGCCCCGGAGCCCCCCCGTAGTCGGCGCCTATGCTAGGACGTACGCGTACGTCAGGAACTTTCTTACCGACCGCAGGGCAACCGTCGGGATCTGTAACATCCGCAGCCGAAAGCTTCCAACTTCCAAACAGAGGCACCCGCAGGGTCGTCATCTCACCGCTACTCTTAACTGGGCTATGATCAGTTACCCAAACTTCTCGAGCCATATCAGATCTGCTACACGCTCTGGACAGAGCTGAGAACATTGGAAGGCAAAAACCGCCCTACAGAGCCGTAAACACCATCGAAGCTATCTCCAAAACTGGGCCTCCACTGCGCCCCCGAGAAATCTGAGCTCGTCCTGAAAGTAGAACGAGAGGCAGGCCAACCAGCTACGAAGAGCCCGACCCAGCGTCACCCTCAATGGGACGCCAATCCCGAAAGTGAATACGCTACGAATATTGGGACCCTTATCACAGGACGGATCCGGAGCGGCCAGCCTACCAAGAAACTACAACGCACCCTTCCACTCACGCCCCTCGTCAAGAGGTCTCCACAAAGAAGCGGCCTCAAGGAGCAAGACACGTCAGAATAATACAAGCACTGCTCACCAGCCGCATCACATACGGCTGCCGTACCGGCTTTAAAGAACGCAGAGATCGAAAGATCAACATCATGATAAGGAAGCCCTGGGACCCCCCCCCCCAATGGCTTCTACTACACGTATCCTTAAGATGGGCGTCCAGAACCTTGAAAGAGGCTCGCTGACGTGCACAAAACAGCCAACTGGAACGACTCAAGCTTACAGCACCTAGAGTCAGTACTCCGACCCTACCAGTGAGGACGTACGTCCAGACTCGGACAAAAAATCAATCCATCGACGTTCGAGAGTCCCTCGCATTGCACACATCCCGTGCAACATGCCATCATGTACCACAAAAGTAGGAGGCGCTAGACCCAACGCCACAAACGATAGATTCAGCAAGACCCAGACGCCCGCTACACCGACGCGGCCAAGTATCCGCATCGAAACGCGTACGCTCCTCAGCTCGTAACTCCCCCGAGCCGCGATTAGCATTGGCAACCGTCAAGGCCGCAACCCGGAAACGGCGGAAAAGCGGCAATCGCTCTCGCCACCCACCACAGTCACAACACAGCAGTCATTTCACCGACTCTCAGACCGCCTGTAGAAATTTCTCGAGGGACCACATCTCGGCTGATGCACTCAGGTACTACAACGACGTAGCACTCGCTCCCGTAACCTCTCGTAACGTGTGTACCCGGACACGAGGGACTAGAGGGGAACGAAGAGGCCCACAACCGCTGCCCGCGAGCACGTCCTCCGGGCTCCCTCGCCCCACACGCCCTCCGACCCCCGGCAGTAGAGGTGGAAGCCGGCACCAACAAACTATTCGGCGATATTGCAACACAGGCTCGAGCGCTGCGTGTACCCTCCGCCGCACCCAAACCTCGGTAAAGAAGAAAGCGTGGTCCAGACGCCTACAAGTAATACTTCACTCACGGAACTATAATGCACCGTCCTCTACCCGACGCTCCACAGCTACCTCTGCCCACTCTCCAACGTTCCCGACACCCTGGCACACTTGCTCTGGAATGCCCGTGGCATGAAGATAGCGAAATGCAGCCGAAATGGACGCTAACCGAGCACCACAAGCAAACGAAGGCCACCTATTCGAAACGTGGGAGGCCAAGCTCGCCCTCGGGGACCTGGAAGACCAACGACAACTCGTTGCCAGGGCCAAGAGGGCAGCCGAAGCCAGAGGGTTCCGGGACTAAGGAACCTTCCTACCTCAGGGTGATACCCGGCCTCGCTCGGGACACTGTTTCAAGTATAAACGTTTCTCTCTCTCTCTCTCCGAGAAGGAAAGAAGCCCGCGAACACACGCAAAGTGCCTCGAGCGGCCAGTCGCGCGGCAATTCTGCGTGTATTCGCGGGCTTCTTTCACACTCGGGGAAACACACTTATGTAGCACTTATTGAGCAACAGAAAGCTGTATCGGGAGTTTTTGATGTTGCTCTACAACTTTCTCATTGACACTTTGATAATTAGGACAGTACTTCTCGAGTTAGATAATTAATTAAAATTAAATCATGAACCCTTAGTCACGAAAAAATTACTGGTGGCTACTCCACTGTACTGGAAACAATACGCACTAGGTTGGGTTCACGTACCGCCGTTCCTCTTTTTTTAAATCGTGCTGCGTGATAGCTGGGACACATAAGAAAGCTGAGGCTAACAGCACAGAAGACGACAGCGAATTGTGCAACAGCAACAAGTTTTGATAGAAAACGTTTGGGCGTTTTTTTCATTGTTTCATCTCGCATGGATAATTATAGCCTCAAAGCGCTGGAAAAAATTCTCATCCGCAGCCCTATAAGCAAGAGAAAGCTTAAACTAGGACAAAAATACGATAGAATTTGGGGTCCAAACACATCAATGACAAACTTGACGTTTTCAGGGATGGACACTGCACTTAGGTTTGCTAACACCCAATAGAGTGTCATGACGAGTATGAAAATTCAAGCTACTGCGCGCGTATACAGAAACCCAGCCTATCAGACATTAGGGAGAAGTTCTCCGCACAGCATTAATGTTACTGCTTTCCACAGCAGCGCACGCCCAATACAACTATGCACTGAAACAGCTCAATGCACTTTATGATGACAAATCAGAGTGCACCACAAATATATAAGCACGCGCCATCCTCGGCTATCAATTGTGGCCTCTGGCCAATCAGCCGCAACATCGCGTTCCAACGCTTACCTGCATCACCTCGAGCGGCGCAGATAGACATAATGATGTTCGTAACATTGCTACACCCCTATCGTAGCAATTTCTTCTTAAGTCGTCATCTGCGATGGTTGTTTAGGTTTTGTGAATCGACTTACGCTTACTATTGGCGGTAGTGCTGAAGTTCGCACCTGCGCTACCATTACAGAGATGCATTTTTTCGACTACAGCGCTCGTCTTTCCAGCGGCGGGCATCGCAATCTTGCTCATCTTAAAAACAGTTTTAGCTTTGTTAATATGCTTTTTTCGTAAGATTTTTCTTACGCCAAAATTTGTTCATAAGTTCGCTTAGTGAATTCCGCCCCAGATGTGCAAATAGAAAGTTACTCACACGCACCAATATAATTAAATTTTTGCACAAGAAACCACACCGAAAGAAACAATGCATAGGCGTTTAATGAATGCTAATTCAATGTTGCAGTATGAGTGGGAAAAAGGAATGTCCAGAATACATATTCGCAACTTAGTTAATTCCCTTGTTTGAACTTAACAAGAGTTGAAGCTAAACATTTTGACAGAATTACCTGTAAGGTTGGGAAAATTGGTTAAGACTTAGAGGTTGACTCCAACCAAATAAGGAAATTTACTAGCCCAACGTTTCGTAACCAATTTGGCTCCTTCTTCAGGGGGTATCCTTCGGAGGTGGCGGTGTGCCACTTTTAAAAGGTCCATCGTAAGAAAGGAGAGGAAGGGGGAGACAGCGTAAGGTGGGGAGACACTTGACGGGGCACCTGTTCTTGACAGACGAAAGAGGTGATCGAGAGGGGGAGGCTTCGGCGTCGCTGGTCGGCTTGGTAGTAGATGCTGGGAATGCGTTGACGAGGAGCGGGGGGTCCTTTCTTCCCTTCATCGCGTCTGCAAGGCCATCAACATACAAAGGAAGGATGCCCTTCACGCGGTTTGTATTAACAGCCGTGTTCTGAATGTCCCATGACTCCAGTAGTAGGCTTTTTCACCAGTTTGTCTCTGTTTGGAGGATTTGGGTTTCTTGGAAAGAAATCTTGTGGCCAGCGTCTTCGGAATGTTCGGCGACGGCGCTGCGTATTCGGTTGAATGTTCCGACGTCATTTTCATGTTGTCTGATTCTTTCTTTTAGATTTTTGGTTTCCCCGATGTACGACGCCGGACAGCGGCACAGCTAATTTTATAGACGACGCCTTGAGCTTTTTCTTTTGGTGGACGGTCTTTTGGTTTAGGAATGAGGATATTCAATGTGTTCATCGGTTTATGCGCGACTTTGAGGCGCTCTTTTTTCAGCATTCGGCTGAGAGCTTCGCTGGTACCTTTGACGTATGGGATGGACACTTGTTTCTGTGGTCGAGGGGAAGTCAACGGTTGGAGGTCTCGTAGTTTGTTTTTTAGGGGCGAAGCTCCTTAGGGTGTGGGTCTGTCCCTCCTCTGTAGTATGTAGTAGTAGTAGTAGTCGTCGTCGTAGTAGTAGTCGTCGTCGTAGTAGGTAGCCACGTCTACTTTTATGAGAAAAAAAATTCCGAAAGTTCTGTCCGTAGCGCGGAATCGAACCCGGGACCACTCGCTTCCGAACGCGCGGCGCTAACCAATACGCCACGAAGCGCACGTGGACACACACACCACGACGACAATAAATATCCAACATTAACGAAAGACTGCGCGTTTCTAACGCGTTTGTGCTAGCGCGTTACGGCCCGTGTAAGAAGCTGGTGTAAGACGCTGTGGCCTCTCCGCCTTACCCCCGTATTCATAAACGCTCCTCGACTTGAACTTGACTTGCCACCGCCTTGGACAGCGCGTTCGAAACGCGTTGAAGGTGGTGGCAAGTCAAGTTCAAGTCGAGGAGCGTTTATGAATACGGGGTTATACTCTCTCAGAGTCATGTGATGGCGTCGGCAAACGCGGTGCACGTTCAGGCGTGTGTAAACGGCTGCGTAAGACGCTGTGGCCTCTCCCCTTACTAGAGAGTACTGCACGTTTCTAACGCGTTTGTGCTAGCGTCCCCTTAAGCGGGAGATGGTGCAATTATAATGAAGGGCGCTGTTATAAAATAGGAATGATGTCACATATGGCGCGTGTCATTGGTGGAAGTCAATCGTTCGATTTAGTGCGGCGAGACTGGGCGAATTACACGGAAGATTGACGGTTTACCGATGATTCCCTCCGGAGCTTCGCCCACTCATCATCAATCACCCCGTGGATATGCGGTGTTTTTTTTTATGTTGTCGGGTTGTTTTTCGATTGAATTTCGTTGTACAGCCGTTCCTTTCGAGTTCGTTGAGAAGCGTTCTCCTTGCTTTCTTTTGATCTGATTCCAATGTGCAATGAGTTTCGTCTCTTTTCAGTAAAGAATTTACCACCGATGCCTTGTGGTTTGCCGGATGGTTGGATGCGAAGTGTAGGTAGTGGCCTGTGTGGGTTGGTTTTCGGTAGACTGAAAATTTTAGATTGCCGCTGGTTCGTGTCACTTGTACATCTAGGAATTGCAGCGATCCGTTTTGTTCGCGCTCCGACGTGAACTGTATATCCGGGTCTATGGAATCTAAGTGGCTCTGCAGGTTTTCGACTAGCGTCTCCTTCACGATACAGAAGCAATCATCCATGTATCTAAGGAAAACTTTTGGCTTCGGGGAAAAAGTACTCAGACATCTGTCTTCGATATTTTCCATAGTTAGGTTAGACATGGTGACGGAAATTGAGACCCCCATGGGAGTTCCTTTCACCTGCTTGTAGTAGCTGCCTCGGAAGGTGAAGTAGGTATTTGACAGGCATAGCTCTAGAAGGCGGCAGATCTCGTTTACACTCAAGGGGGTTCTCTCGTCGAGTGTGTTGTCGCGTTCCAGGGCATCCCTTGTGGCGGATGTTGCTAACTGAATGGGTACTCTGGTAAACAAAGAGATGACATCAAAAAGACCAAGCATTCATCATCTTCGAGGCGTACATTTGATATGAGCTTGATGAAGTTTTAGGGGTTTCGCACGTGGGATGCTGTCCTTCCGGTGATGGGTGATATAATCTGGTGTAAGAATGTGGATAGTGATCGAAGTGGGGAGCACGAAAAGTCTACGATTGGCCGTACGGGGACTCCGGGTTTATGGAGTTTTGGCAAGCCGTAAAAGGCTGGTGCGGACCCGTTCCTGCACATTAACTTTACATAAAGATTTCGAGAATTGGGTAGTTTCGGAAAATTTCGACCAGCGTCTTATTCAGTACCGATTGGGTCCTTGTGGGGGGGTCCTTTTTTAATTTTTCGTAGTCTTGACTGTTGAGTAGGGTGGACGCTTTTTCCTCGTAGTCCTGCATGTTCAACACGACGGTTGAGTTGCCCTTGTCTGCTGGTAGAATTACAATGTCCTTATCTTCTATCAGTAATCTCTGCGCTCTTATTTCGTCAGAAGACAAGTTTCTTTCTCTTCTGTGGTTGTTATTGCACCTTATTATGCCTATTGCTTTGAATCTGAGCGGTTCCCGCACTTTAGGGTCCAGCTGCAGGATGCCGCTCTCGAGGGTGGCGACAATCTTGGGCAGGGAGAGGTTATCTGTGGTGACGTTGAATTTATGACCTTTTGCCAGGACTGAAGTCTCTTTTGTTGTGATCTTCCTCGATGATAAATTCGTTGCTGTGTGCCTGTCCAATACTCCTGATTTTTCGGTTTGCTTGATTAAAGAAGAGAGTTTTTTTCTTCTGCGTTTCGCGGTGTTTCTGTTCCTCTGAGGACGCAATGGCCTTTGCAAACGAATCAATTGATGAAAAGAGATGGTGTACCTGGTGTTCGAGCTGTCTTTTGACGAAGAACGCGTCGACTTCTCTCTTCCTAACCACCGTGTGGCACTCGTGTATCCGCGCTGTCACCAGTCTTTGCTGAGCCTTGTTGATGATGTCCCGGCCTTCCGCTGTGTTGATAGGTTGGCGTAACAGGAGACTTCGTGGAACGATGTTTTTTTCTTTGCATTTCCATTTGCAAAATTCTTTATTGAAAAGGGTCGAAACTAATTGCACATTGGAATAAGATGAAAAGAAAGAAACCAGAACGGTTCTCAACGAACTCAAGAGGAACGGCTACACAACGGAATTCATTCGAAAAACAACCCGACAACAAAAAGGAAAAAAAAAACAAACTACGAGATCTTCAACCCTTGACTCCCCCTCGACCACAGAAACGAGTGTCCATCCCATACGTCAAATCTACCAGCGAAGCTCTCAGCCGAGTATTGAAAAAAGAAGGCCTCAAAGTCGCGCATAAACCGATGAACACATTGAATATCCTCCTTGCTAAACCAAAAGACCGTCCACCAATAGTTCTAAAGCTAAAGGCGTCGTCTATAAAATTAGCTGTGCCGACTGTCCGGCGTCGCACATCGGGGAAACCAAAAATATAAAATAAAGAATCAGACAACATGAAAATGACGTCAGAACATTCAACCGAATACGCAGCGCCGTCGCCGAACATTCCGAAGACGCCGACCACAAGATTTCTTTCCAAAGAACGAAAAAAGAAAGGAACGAAGAAAGAAAGAAAGAAATCACGTGTAGCTCATACCGGGGCCGCACATTTGAGATCCGCTCCCAGAATAGAGCAGGTGCGGGGACACCTGCGCCGGCGCCGGATCACGTGACACGCTCGACCAATCAGGATCGTTTAGTGTGTCACGGGGAGGAAAGGAAAGGGGCTTGGCGAGCGCTCCGTAGGGCTTTCCTCGCCTCAGATCACTTTCGGCGCCGGGATGGGAAGGGTGCGCGTGGTGCGTTCCGCCAAGGAACAGGCTTTGTTTGAGCGACAGAGCCGCGAACTCGCTCGGGAAAGGGCGTCTTCAACCTGCCGATTTTAGCGTGAGGGTTTCCGAAGCTCAGGCAAAATGTCAGCGAAGAGCCGCGGGCACCAAGTTGTGGGCTCGCGATGTTGAGGCCAAATGTCAGCGAAGAGCCGCTGACCCTGAGTTTAGGGCAAACGAAGCGGAACGCCTGCGACAGCGTCGTTTTGCCGCAAGCTTCGCTTACCCCCATTTTCCCGATATGGGAAAATCTGGTGATTTTTTCGTTAGCACTTCGTTGGCAATGTTGAAGAGCCGTTCTACCGAAGCACTTGAGTACTGCCGTGTTGAACTCGAGGAAAAGTTGGTTCAATCCCTCGAAGTTCTTCATCTGCGACAGCGCGTAGTTAACTGGTACCAGCAAGCACCACGACTGCTCATCCTGTATCTCGGCTGGAAGCGTTCGGTGTCCGTGAGGGCGTGACTTTCCATCCGCCGCAAAGTCCCTCGAGTGGCTCTGCGATCCTGACGTCATGGTTCCTTTGCGGCAGGCCGGCATGCCGGCATGAAGGAAAGAAACTACAGGAGCGAGCGTCACGTGACAATCTTGAAGCCTAGCAATAAAAACATTCAACAGAGATCTCGAAAAAAATGCCCCACAGTCACGTTACAGGCAAGCGGTAGTTCGTTGCGCCTCACGCGGTCGCCCTTCCGCCCTGCGTGACGTGTTGCGTACGTGCGTGCGTCTGTTCAATGCCGTGGAAGGTTTAAAGAAGGAGCGCCGTTCCCTCTGTTGTTGCTTCATAAACGTAACGAGCTACCGTTACATTTCCATCGACCCTTAAGGAAACGGTGGCGTTACTCCGTTTCTCCCAAAAGGAACTAGTTCCAGGATCGCCGTTCCTTGGAACGCCGTTCCGTACAACACTGCTCTGGCGTCATCTCGTAGCCATTGTTAAAGACGGGAACCCAGCACCGTGGAGGTTGCGTGGGCCTTCCGGTCTGCTTGACCAGCACGAAGGGGCCCAGACAGAGCCGCGAAAGACGATCCACGTAACGAGTACCAAAGATGTTTTATTACATCGCTACACAGCCGTCAGCTCTGCAAACTTCCTCACGGAAAGCGACCAACAGTGACGCTTGCTCACCAGCTGAAGGCGGAAGTTCGTTGGCGGGTGCGTACTTTATATACAGGGTGTCCCAGCTATCACGCAGCACGATTTAAAAAAAGGAATGGCGTTACGCGAAGCAAACCTACTGCGAATTGTTTCCAATACAGTGTAGTAGCCGCCTGTAATTTTTTGGTTACTGAGATTTAATTAGGTAATTGTAATTAATTATCTAACTAATTAAGTATTCTCTGAATTATCAAAGTGTCCTTGAGAAAGTTGTAGAGCAACATGAAAAACTCCCGATAAAGCTTTCTGTTGCTCAATACGTGGTACATAAGTGTGTTTCTCCGAGTGTGAAAGAAACCCGCGAATACACGCAGAATTGACGGGAGACTGGCCACTCGAGACACTTTGCGTGTGTTCGCCGGCTTCTTTCACGCTTGGAAAAACACTTTTATGTAGCACGTATTGAGCAACAGAAAGCTGTATCGGAAGTTTTTCATGTTGCTCTACAACTTTCTCATTGACACTTTGATAATTAAGACAATATTTAACGAGGTAGATAAATAATTACAATTACCTAATTAAATCTCAGTAATGAAAAAATTACTGGCGGCTACTACACTGTACTGGAAACAATACGCACTAGGTTTGCTTCTCGTAACGCCATTCCTTTTTTTTTAAATCGTGCTGCGTGATAGCTGGGACACCCTGTATATATATATATATAGTCTGGAGCGCCCTCGTTGAAGAAAAGGAGAGAGAACGCTCGCCGCGCTTGCGGCCGCCGCTCGGTCCATGAAGGCAGCTCAATGGATGCTCTAACCGCCACTGGGCCAGCAGAGGTAAAGGCACTGACGCGCACACACGCACACACAGGGAGGGGTAGAAAGAACGACCGCACGCGCGAATCTTAACTATCCCGCTTGCTGAACTGAGACAGCACTGCAAAGCCTAGGCAGACATTAGGGCGCTGTGCGTGCCTGGGGGAAAGGAGGGCAGAATGTGGGCAAAAACCCTAACGTATTTTCGTCGTTGCGGTCTCCTAGTCTCTTGTCAACGGTTGCGGGTGGCTCCACGTTTTTTATACCGTCCGGGCGTTCACTTGGTTTTCGCGGTGCTCGCCACACAGGCTGTAATGCAGTGATTTGGGCTTGTTCGTATGACATCGTGAGGCTTATAGCGCGTGAAACAGGACGAAGGAGAGATGACACACAGGCTAACTTGCAACAATATTTATTTCGAGAAAGGACCCACACATATATACAACTTTTTTGCATACATCATCATACAGGCGCCGTTTACAAAAATACCTTACACACCATTACGCAGGTAAGCTAACTCTTGCGGGAAAAGGCAACTGATGGTTTGAATACAGTTACCCGAGCCTATCAATCATTTCTGCTTCGATAATTTCGCGTGTTAGTCTTCCTCGTGCTCTTCCCACGATGGAGCAGTCTCTGTATGCTGGGGCACACGTCGAGCGGTCACCTTCATCCGCCCCGGCGTCAGCCCACTTGCAATGCCGGCAGTGAGCGTCAAGGAACCCACCCCGCTTTTCAGCCACAGTATACCAGTGCTCCTTTAAACGCTCGTTGAGGCACCTTCCGTTTTGTCCAACGTAATTTTTTCCGCACTTTAAAGGAAGGTTTTAAACAATTGCTCCCGCACATTCAACAAACGGGTCCTGGTGTTTCTTTTTGCACATGCGCTTCTCAGACAGGCCTGGTCTGGTTAGTCTGCACAGACATTCCAATTTTGTAGATGTGAAAACACGACCCTAACATTCGCACGTTGACCTATTTTCTTTAAACGGTGTGATAGGCCGTGGATATACGGGATGACAGCTACGACAAGTTGACTGCGCCAGTTCATTTCCTTCAACGGGGAAGTGTTCCTCATGACGTGCAACGCGTGCTTGCCCTAGGGCCAAAGTTCACCGTCGAAAAACGGAGGACCCCCTCCGGAGCTCGTGTCTCTCGTCAGACAGGTTTCCCAGAGCGCCGCCGGAGAGGACGCTGTGCGTTGTGTGTCGGACGATGTCGACGCCTTGATCCATAGCAAGCCAGCGGTTCCAAAGGTATCTGTAAAACGCGTAGCCTCTTTCTTGAAGGACAACAAGCTGTGTGCATTACCCGCAGATAAGGAGGGGGGTTTTGCGGCGTTGTCTCATGAGGCCTTCAACGAAAAAGCCTTAGATGCAGTAAAAAAAGTTTTTATCCTATATAGGAATCTGTGTGTGTCAAAAGTGAAAGCGAAAGCCAAGAAGCTCTGTAAACGCCTGCGTTTAGATGGGGTTATGAAGGGTATAGGTGCCAGCAAGCTTGATTGCCTTGATGTGTTCTTTAGTTAAAGACACACCAGATGGACGCACCTTTTCGAGCCCTTGTGTCTAAAAACGGCGCATGGCAAAAATATATAGCATCGTATCTTCAAAAAATACTCAGCATGTTGCCAATTCAGGACCCGTTTCTTGTAAATAACTCTGATGTGGTATTGGATTACTTCAGGTCATCCACACATAAGAATATTAAGGCCTTCTCTGTAGACACAGCAGACATGTTTTATTCCTTACCGCATTCAGGTCTGCTCTCCAGTGTACAGTGTTCTTTTGACACTTTTGGAAACGTTGCCTTCACGAACGCAACCGGGATGTCGAATGACAGTTTCTTAGAACTTCTTAGTTTTTATCTTCGGTCTACTTTCATTCTGTGGGAAGGGCAACCTTGTATACAGAAGGAGGGAATTTGCATCGGATCGTGTATAGCTTCCATTCTTAGCGATATATGTTTAGCAGAACTAGACAAGAATATGAGTGTTCGGCTTCCATATTTGAAGATTCTCAAAGTTTTTAGATACGTCGATGACTTTTTAGTTCTACTTGACTGCAGTTCTGACTGTTTTGATTTTTAACCACTAATGCACTTTCTTTTATACGCAAAGGTTTATCTCCTTTAAAAGTAAAGCATGAACTGCCGATTGACGGAAGTATTCGCTTTCTTGACATTAAGCTTTTATTTTGCAACGTGTTGGGCTGCTGAGCACGAGGTCGCGGGATCGAATCCCGGCCATGGTGGCCGCATTTCGATGGGGGCGAAATGCGAAAACACCCGTGTACTTAGATTAAGGTGCACATTAAAGAACCCCAGGTGGTCTAAATTTCTGGAGTCCCCCTCTACGGTGTGCCTCATAATCAGAACTGGTTTGGGCACGTAAAGCCCCATAATTTTTTTTTTTTTTTATTTTTAACGACCATGTACGCTGGAAGAACGAGCCTCGCGCGAACAGGCCACTGCTCCCATATCAGTCCGCGCACTCTAAGTTGGTTAAGAGGGGAATAGCAAGGACATGCTTGTCAAGCGCGTTATTTAAGTCATGCCCTGAGCTGATGACCGACAGCTTCAGTGATCAGATCCTCCGCCTTCGTTTGGCAGGTCACCGTACACATGTCCTTATTAGCGTTGCTGAGAGTCTGCTCAGTCGATTATCAAAGATTCTTCCAGCCTGCCTGTCTAGATTAGAACGTAGCTCATCCCGTACATCCAGGGCCATATCACCCGTTTAAGAAAATAGTCACGTGCGAATGTTAGGGTCGTGTTTTCAGCATCTACAAAATTGCAATGTCTGTGCAGACTAACCCGACCAGGCCTGTCCTGAGAAGCGCATGGGCAAAAAGAAACACCAGGACCCGTTTGTTGAATGTGCAGGAGCAATTGATTACAAGCTTCCTTTAAAGTGCGGAAAAAATTACGTTGGACAAAGCGGAAGCTGCCTCAACGAGCGTTTAAAGGAACACCAGTTTAGTGTAGCAGAAAAGCGGGGTGGGTTCCTTGACGCTCACTGCAGACATTGCAAGTGGGCTGACGCCGGGGTGGATGAAGGTGACCGCTCGACGTGTGCCCCAGCATACAGACACTGCTCCATCGTGGGAAGAGCACGAGGAAGATTAACACCCGAAATGATCGAAGCAGAAATGATTGATAGGCTCGGGGATAACTGTATTTCACAACCATCAATTGCCCTTTCCCACAAAGAGTTAGCTTACCTGCGTAATGGTGTGTAAGGTATTTTTGTAAACGGCGCATGTATGATGATGTATGTGAATAATTCGTATATATGTGTAGGTCCTTTTCTCGAAATAAATATTGTTGCAAGTTAGCGCCTGTGTGTGTAATCTCTCCCTTCGTCCTTGTCTTTTCACGCGCTATAAGCCTCACGATGCCACACAGGCCAGTCGTTACACCATCGTCGCTTCACTACGCATTTCTTGTCACGCTTTCGGCATACTCTCCTGCGCTTTGTGCGTCATGGGCCGGTATTTTGTAGCAATGCCTTTCCCATGATAATGCCTTTTCGCGCTTTTCGCGCTTGGTCAGTGCTCAGAGCGACGATCCGCTAACGCTATCAACCGGAGCAGGCGGCCGTGAGCGGTGGATGATGCCGACTAGCATAGAATAACTCATAACGCATCGCTACAAAATACCGGCCATGGTTCCGCTGCACCCTGCTCTCCACTTTCCTCGCTCGTCTTCGATCTCAACGCTTTTTTTTTTTCATCTCGCGCTGCGCGCCGCGTTCGCTCTCATCTTTCGCTGTGCTCCTTCGCTCGGTTACGCTGCCGACGCTCGCCGCAAGAACGGGCGCCTAACTGCTGTGCTTTTTCCGCAATATCATTATCATGTACGGGAAAGTGGGGTTCATTGTTTTAATTTTGACCACCTGGAATTATTTGCGGCACACCTAAATCTGAATACACGAGCGTTTTCCATTCCTTCCTCGTCGAAATGCGGCTTCCGTTGTCGGGAACGAGCCCTCGACCTCAAGCAACGCCATAGCCACAAAACTACCGCGGTGGGTATAAAAATCTTTGCTTGATCGGCGGCCGCTTCCGTAGTGGTGCTTTAATGTGGCTTGGCGCCCGCACGCCCTACGTTCGTTCTCGACTTCACAAAGTTGCATGCTTATTTTTCAGAAATAATAGAAACGTACCATAAAGTACCTTGACCTTAAATTCATTCAGTGGTCCGCAACAGCGACCGTGTATAGTAGCAGCGCTTCCTTGCCTTCTTACGTCGCCTTTTCCCTCTCCCGCGCTCCCCCATTTATGCAAGCTGTGAGCGTAAAATAGAAAGGCTGCGACTAACTTGTTTCGGGACTGCGTCGATTCTATCCATTCTCTGTTATCTATCCCTACTTACTTTCTACCATTTCATCTACTTCCCGTCTGGGCCGTAACACGTTAGTAGAAAGGTAAGCGCTGCTATTTCTGCAATGCTTTTGCGGGGGCTCACGGATAATTACAGGAATCGATAGGGTACTGTGGCGACATCCAGGGAGCGCCAGAATACATTGTGGCGATGACGCAGAAAGGTGGAAACCAATTTCTCGCGTCGCCTTTCCTCTCTTCCGTGATTCCTCTCTTCCGGCAACGAAGCCGCAGCAGCGGCAGCAGAAGTGCGGCGGCGGCGGGAACGTCGAAGGAAGAGGCAAAAAGAGCTTCCCTTTAAAAACGAAGTAACATCATTTGTCTTCTTATTTTAAGTTAACAACTTATTTTTGAATCCAACCTCGCCATGTGTGCAGTTATGAACTATTCGCCGTGCCTTATAACTACAATTTGCAGCTCGAACAATGCCACACCTCGGTAACGCGGCGCCAACGCCGGCCGAAATTACAAAGCCTACTTATCAGCTTCCAAGAATAGTAAATAAAAAGTAAGTAAGTGCTTTATTTCGAATAGGCAACATACATTTGAATATCGACAGTTTCTGAGAAAAAAAAAAAACCTGCGACAGCAGTTTGACAAGGTCCTAAAACCGTTTTATGGCAGCAGGGGGAACACAACATTACATGAGTAACAATACAGCGGAAACAAAAAGAAGGGAAAAATGACAAAGAAACACAAACAAAAAATTCCGCGCTTCTGTAGTTTAAACCCTGCTCAAAACCAGTGCTTAATGTAGCTTCAATTCTGCTCAAACTCTGCGCTTGTGTAGTTGAAATCCAGCGCTAATGGAGCTCCACTAACGTGAAACCTGGGGAAGTGCGAAGCAGTGGTGCGCCGGTGTTTCCATTGTGCTATTCTTGTGCTATTCTTGCACAAGTGAAGAGGAATCGAGCGCTTGTGGAGTGTTGACGCCCTCTGTTGCGCTCTGTTACCAGACTGGCGTTTTGGAAGCGATGTTCAAGAGTTTCTGCTACTTCCCGCACATCCCTTTCTCATATTCACGTATCCAATGCGGGTGTGCGCCAAACGTGATTTTATTATCGTTAATTCTGAGGTAACTGACGAGCATGTGGCGTTAGTGGTGTCGTGACCTATCAGTCGTGTTAGTCATATATTCGTACCCTTCAATACCAAGTTTAGTATACACAAAGTGAACGAGACGCGAGTTTTCGGAAAATTTTCTTTTTGTGCGTGACCACGACGACATGACATCACATTAGACGCCGACAGCCCGGGCTCCTGAAGTGCTTTGCACTTAAAAACTAATAAACCATAGCAAGTTACTTAGGTTACATAATACCACCAAATCAGCAGTCTGGAAATAATAGGTTACTCGGATCAGTCGTAAGATATGGGTAGGTAACAGTTGTGATACAGCAAAGCTAGTATTGTGGCCAACTAGCACAATGTATTCAGCATAAAACCAGCGCTAGCAGGCATAATAATTATACAGACTAGTAATGAAGAATGCAAAATATAGATATCATCTGTGATCACTGGATTGAGTAGGACATGCAGCGTATAAGCGGGGGCTTGCGTCCCTATCAAAGGCCGCAAGCTTTTGAAGCATGATATCTCCTCCATCTTTGATAAATCGACGGTTATTTCTTCTTCTCCAGCAGCGTTTCCCCTGGTAATGTCTTGCAAAGTCCTTCTAACTTCATCGCTAGTTATAGGAGGAGCCTCTGTATCCTGTTCATTACTTCGAATAAAATAGCTCGGCTGTTCGGGAAATTGTACAGGTCAGTATAGAATTCTTCCGCTGCTTTTACTATGTCATCGAAATTGCTAATGATATTACCCTGCTTATCTTTCAGTGAATACATGTTGCCTTGTCCTATGCTAACTTTTCTTACGATTTCATGCTGCGTTCATATTTTACGGCTTCTACAATCTTTCCCATGTTATAATTTAGAATATCCCTTACTTCCTTTTGTTGATCAGTTTTGACAGTTCCGCGAATTTTATGGGATGTTTTGAGTTCGACACTTTCATGCTTTGTCGTATCTTTATTAGGTCCTTTGGTACTTGGGAGTGCTTACCTAATGGTTGCCTTGGTGCCTTACCTCCCACTTCAATTGCTGCATCGGCAATTAGCCTAGCTACGGTTTGATTCATTACATCTATAATATATTCATCTACCTGTACTAAAGCTGTATATTTGCTTGCGAGCACCAGCCTGAATTGGCCTGCTTCTACCCTTACTGCATCTAGGTTGGCTTGCTTCCTCTGGACTAATTTTACTCTTTTTCTCTTCAAATTGAGAGAAATCCTAGACCTAACTAACCTATGGTCGCTGAACTTTACGCTGTGTAACATTTCTACATCCTGCACTATGCTTGGATCGGCAGAGAGTATGAAATCTATTTCATTTCTTGTTTCTCGAGTGGGGCTTTTCTAGGTAAACTGACTGTTGTTACGCTTCCTGAAGAAGGTATTCATTATTCGGGGCCTATTCCTTCCCGCGAATTCTACCAGCATCTCTTCTCTAGTGTTTCTAGGGTCGATGCCGTAGTTTCCAATTGCTTGTTCACCAGCCTGCTTTTCCAGACTTTTGCATTCAAGTCGCCCATGACCACATTATACTCACTTAGCACCTTTGATGATTATTGTGATTTATTGGCACAAGGGGCTGATATGGCCAAAGAGCGCCAAGACGATGGTAATGGCTTGTTAGTGGCACATGACAAGTCATTTATATGAACATTAGATGTGGCATGGCTCTAAAGAGACCTAAAAACAGTCGCTGTAAAGTGCGTAAAATCTAAACGTAATAAGATTATGGCAATGATTTAATATGTGTACTGTGGACAATGAACAATGCATTGCAAAGGAATGATACGACTTACAAAATATTAAAGATGCTAGAATTGGCCAGAAGCACAAGTGCCTAAACAGAGCCCTTGAAAACAAGGGCCTGGAGGCATGTGCTATAAAAAAACTATCACAGCAACATCTTCTGGAGAGAGGATGCGCTATGAACTTATTGGGCTAATAACATGTAGCACAGCAGCTTCCAAGAATGCGAGGACTGCGTTGGTGCTAAAAAGCGGTTCTTTACCGAGAAACATAGAGGGATGGAGGGGGACACAATAGCGATATGCTAGCGGAAAATGTTTCTTTCTCTTTCGGCTTCCCGACACTCCAAGGGGACGTGGAGGACGGTGAGCCTCTCGCCACATCTACCACAGGTAGGAGGATCATTACCAGTCAATAGAAAATTGTGAGTACCATATGTGTGTCCTATTCTGAGACGACAGAATGGGACATCAGTTCGTCGTGTTTTAGTTGTACCGGGCCAGAACCCTAACTGTGGCTTAATGAAGTGGAGCTTATTATTTGCTTCGGCGTCCCACAAGCGTTGCCAGTGGCTTCGCAGTTTGTTTCGAAGGAAAGGCTTCCGATCTGTAGCAGGGATAGCAGCGGGAAGACAAATACCTTGCGAGGCCATTGATTTGGCGATTTCGTCGGCAAGCACATTATCCTCGAATCGTCTATGGCCGGAAGCCAGCATATTATTACATGTCTATGAGATAGGTAAATGTTACACAAGATTGAGTAAAGCTCAATAAAAACAGGATTCTTATGGTTTTGTAAAGATGTTAGCGCTTTCACAAGACTCAACGAGTCTGTGAATATTATTGCCTTTTGTAGTTTCAATTTGTCTATATGTTTCACTGCAGAAAGTACTGCGTAGGCTTCTGCTGTGAAGATACTTGTTAGGGGGTTCAATACGTCAGATTTAGAAAAAGAGGGGCCAACAGCCGCCTAAGATACGCCAGCGTGGGACTTGGATGCGTGGGCGTATAATTCCGAGCACGAGTACTTCGATTGAAGTTCGCGGAAATGTAATGCAATTTCGAGCTCGGGAGCGTGCTTTCTGACCTCTACAAAGGATAGATCACACTCTATCACCTGCCACTCGCAGGGCGGTGACATCATAGCTGGAGGCATTAGGCTATGTTCTAGAAGTGGGACGTCCATCTCTTCGCTGAGTTCTCATACACGCAGTGAGAAAGGCCGCCTCAGAGAGGGTCGATTATAGAAAAGCGTTGCACACTTCAAATCATTAATGGTTACAGAACAAGGATGTTCCCCATCTGAGTGCACTTTGAGAAAATAGGTGAAGCTGATGTATGTTCTCTGGAGATGGAGTGACCATTCATTGGATTCTATGTATAAGCTTTCGACGGGGGTTGTTCTGAATGCGCCAGTGGCCAGGCGAATACCTAGATGGTAGACAGTATCTAGCATTTTTAGCGCGCTCGGGGCGGCAGAGTGATATACTACGGTACCATAGTCCAATCGTGACCGAATGAGGCTCTTCTAAAGGTTCATTAAACACTTCCTGTCACTGCCCCAGGATGTGCGAGATAAAATTTTGAGTAAGTTCATTATTTTTAGACATTTAGCATTGAGATGTTTTATGTGGTGGGTCAAAGTAAGCTTAGAGTCAAGCATGATGCCTAAAAACATGTGTTCTTTGTTCATAGGTATTTGTTGTCCATACATTTCGATAGTAGGATCTGCAACGAGACCTTTCTTCCTGGTGAAAAGAACACAAGAACTTTTGTGGGGGTTTACCTTGAACCCCTTTTCGTCTGCCCACTTAGACACTTTGTTCAACCCCTGCTGTACCTGTCTCTCGCACACTGGGAGGTTACAGGACTTTAAGCCTATTTGTATATCGTCCACATAGATGGAATAAAAAGTGGCGGGTGGTAACGAAGCACGGAGCGTGTTCATTTAACGATAAAGAGTGTGCAGCTGAGCACACCTCCCTGGGGTACACCACTTTCCTGCACAAAGGTCGTGATAAAACATTGCCTACCCGAAGAGGAATGTGCGATTCAGCAGATAACTTTCAATCACATTTAACATATTACCACGTAAACCAAAGTGGGGGAGGTCTCTCAGTATTCCAAACCGCCATGTGGTGTCGTAGGCCTTTTCCATGTCTAGGATACAGACAGAAAGTTTGTGAACAAAAGCATAAGAAAGAATTCAACAAGAGGGACACTCGGCAAAAACTGGCAATAGGAAACACGTCACCGTACGTCACGCTATACTTTTGACACCGAACGTTAGCTGCCGCGAGCATCGAAAAAAAAGAAAGTGAACTTAAGTTAACAGCCATTGATTTATTTTTTTAATTACTTGCCGCGAAAACTAAAACGTTTTGCGTATAAATGAAATTAAGCTTTGCGACTTATTTCCTTGCCTTACCTAGCCACAGGTCAATGACGCGCCAGAGACATGCGTCATCCGCCAGACACTCCCCCGAAGCCAGCGAGGATGGCTGCGCGCGCGTTTGCGCGCTCGCGTGCGGCGACCCGTCTGTCTCCTTTTTTTAAACTGTAACCTCGTTTATTGGGCTCTCGGCGTATTCTTGCGTTCCTTCTGCACTGGGACAAGACACCACTGCACTATTGGACTACGGCAAGGTGAGAAATCTTGTTTCACAGTCTACGACGCAATTAGGCTTACGGCACGGGACCGAGACTTAAGACGCAGTTAGCGAAAACAGCTCGGCCATCCTGGCGCAGTTAATTTGAGTTAATGAATCGTGCTGAGACATGTTTCCGACGCTTCCTATGGACTATTGTATTATTTCGGTTTTTGAGACACACTGGCCGCACAGGGCGCCGTGTCGCAGTTAGCGAGAACTCAGCCGTGGTGCATGTGTAGTCTAGTGCATCTTGCTAGGAGAAGTTTGTGCCGGTTTCTCTAACGCCAGACATTACTGAAAAAGTAATTTCGTTACTTTCTGGGCACTTTTGAGGCACGCTGGCCGCACAGCGCGCTGTGACGCAGTTAGCGATAAGCAGCTCGGCCGTGGTGATAAAGTTAGTTTGGCGTGTAATGAATCTTAGAGGGACAAGTCTGTGACGTTTTTTGTGGCTATGCAACAACATATGCCTTCTTTCGGTACTCACGCCTGTTGAAAACGCGATGGGCGATTGCCAAGAGTGATAACATGAGGTGTGCTGCTGGCGCCGGCAGAACGCGCGAACGACGAACATATCAAAACTTATAATTCGAAAATTACTCTTCTAAAGGACTGAAAAAGGCATTGCACCCACGCATTTGTCTTGAGTGCCTGTTGCGTCCGTCTCTATGTATGTAGCGTACCGTCACGTCGCCCGAGGCCAAGTTTTGGAAACGCGAAGTCGCTCGTGTATTTGTGCTGCCAAATGCAGGAAATAATGCCCGGAAATGGGGGAACGTTTGGAAATCAGATGTTTTCAATATGTTTGGGATGAGTCGGGTATTTTCTACGCCATGTATGTAAAAGCGAATTGCTTTTTTTTTTGTAATGCCGCCCATTCACCGCTTTCGCACGTTTCGCCTCCACACGCAGTATTCCTATGTCTAAATACCAAAATGACTCATCCTTGTAACATGCTGTTACGTGCTTGAAAATGTAACATGCTTGTAATTTACTTTTTTTTCTGCTGGTGCCGTCCGGTGGAGCTTCCTACAGGAACTACTGCCTTACCTGCTGGTGTCACAACGTTGGATGAACGCACAAAAAGCGCGGAACGAGCTTTTATATGGAGCAAAATAAATATTTCCTCATTGCACAAAAGGTCTTCCGTCTACTTTGTGAAATTGCACGTGGCACAGATTCGATGGGACTTTACCGAGATCGTTCGCAATCATTTTTACTAAATAATAAACCGATTCTGCACGAAGAGCAAAAAAAAAAGGGGGGGGGGGGCAGCCGGCGTGCTAGCTTACGTTTAAAATACGCGTGCCCAAAACCGAAACCGGAAGTGATGTAAGTGATCGACACCAACCGCTTGGCACACTGCAGTCAATTCGGCCGCTGGGCCCTATGGGAGTGTCCCCTCTTGTTGAATTCCTTTCTCTATGACAAAAGCTTCGCGTATCTGCGCCTGAATACGTATCAAATGGTCAGTGGGGGATCGACCCTCGCGAAAACCGCACTGGTATGGGTCAAGCAGTTTGTTTGATTCTAGGAAACGTAGTAGGCGATGGTTTATCATTTTTTCGAAGACTTTCCAGAGACAGCTAGTTAGTGCTATAGGCCGGTAACTCGAAACAGACTATGGATCCTTGCCCTGTTTCAGGATAGGAATTATTGACACGTATACATGTTTATCTTTCACCGGTGGCCGCTTCCCACCGGCTAACAAATGTTAAACGTTATCGCTCAGCGCAGGACGCGCCTGTATCGGAAGCTTCTAGACAATTCGCGTCGGTCATACAATCAGATAACATAAGCGTCGGTGAAAACAGGCAACGGAAAGAAGCATCGATAACGTTCTAGAAACTTCCCATACAGGCGCGTCCTGCGCTGAGCGATAACGTTTAACATTTGTTAGCCTGTGGAAAGCGGCCACCGGTGAAAGATAAACATGTATACGTGTCATTATAATGGCCTCTTTCCAGGCAGACGGGATCTCGCCGGAAGACCATACAGCGTTGTAGAGGGAAAGGAGGGTTTTCTGTGTTTCACGGGGAAGGTGCTTCAGCATTTAATATATTAGACGGCCAGCTCCAGGAGCAGAATTATTGCAGCAGTTTAGTGATGCCTGGAGCTCAGCTAATCTTAATGGTTCGTTATCTGCCTCGTGTTTTTTTTTTGTAATTTCGTTCCAGCTTCTGTCCTTCTATTCTCGCTTTGTATCGTTTAAATGTTTCGGAGTAGTGCGATAAGCTGGACTCAAGTTCAAAATGTGCGCGCAGGAAGTTGTCTTGGTCTTCCAAGCTGTCGCCCTGTGTGCTTACCAAAGGGAGTGAATTTGTTTGTCATCCTCTTGCCTTATTAACCCTGTTCCAGACTTTGGATTCATCTGTATACGAGTTGATACCTGATAAAAACTTCTGCCAGCTCTCTCTTCTGGCCTGTTGGCGCGTTCTCCTGCCTTGGGACTTTATCTTCTTAAAATTGACAATATTCTCCACAGTAGGAGACTCACGTAGCAACCCCCACGCTTTGTTCTGTTTCCTACGAGCGTTCCTACATTCGTCGTTCCACCATGGGACACGGCGTTGCATGCCACACCACTCATTTCGGATATGCATTTAGAAGCGGCATCAATTATGAAGGCAGTGAAATACTCCACAGCAGCATCAATTCCTAACGAAGGCATGTCAGCCCAGGAGATACTACTAGTAAGAGTTCGAAATTTCTCCCAATCGGCTGTATCAACCTTCCATCGAGGGGCTTGTGGTGAGGATCATTTTCTTTGGTGTTCTCAGTAGTATGGGAAGCGATCGCTCCCGTAAGGATTTTTGGTAACTTCCCATTTAAGTTCAGAAAATACAGACGGGGAAGCATGCTGAGATCAATAAAAGAAAAGGTTCTGTTTGCGATAGAGTAAAATGTAGGTTAATTTTTATTCAGCAGACACGCACCAGACGAGAAAAGAAATTGTTCAACAAGCCGACATCGCGCATCGATACGAGAGTCGCCCCACAGACTGCTGAGCGCATTCGAATCGCCAAGAACAAGATCAGGTTCTGGCAATTCGTCTATAAAGGACTAAATTCATGTTTGTGTAAGTGGTAATGTGGGGTATGTAAAGCGAGCAAATGGTGATGAGTTTGTTTAGAAGAACAAGTCGAACTGCCACTGCTTCAAGGGGCGTTTGTAGCTGCAAACGTTGACATGCTATGCTTTTGTGAATTTCAATGGCAACACCGCGTGATGATGAGAGAGCATCATCGCAATCTTTACGAAACGTACCGTACTGTCGGAGAAAGTTTGTATGGTTTGATTTTAAGTGCGTTTCCTGTACACACAGCACTTTTGGATTGTGTTGGTAAAGAAGTTCTTGGATATCGTCGAGGTTCCTAAGAAGGCCTCTGATGTTCCACTGTATAATTTGCGTGTCCATAGTGAAGTTAAATTGGTGCTGTGTGTACGAAAAAGAACGTGTTTTAGCCTACAGAGCCGTTTGCGGCCCTGTAATTTTGGTTTTGTCTTTTCTAAAGCGGTCCAAAGAATTTAGCCTCTCTTTAGGTGTTGGCTGCACCGCCTTGCTTGGAGTACTGCCCATAGCCTCTTGCGAAACGCTGGCCACTCGCTCTAACGGGCGATGTATACGTCGTGTAGCCTTCGCCTCGAGGGACGAAGGCTGTGGCCTCACCAGCCCGGAGGCCTATGGGTCCTCCTTAGCCTCTGAGCTGCGATGGCTGCTGTCAGTGCTAGTGGAGGCCTCTGGTGTGGCCGATTTCGAGAAGGGCAGAGCAGCCTTAGCTGCTCCCATCATTGGGGCGGGTGGCAGTCGCCTCAGTACGCTGCGCGTGCATTGGGCGACCGCCGGGGTCCGTCGTGATGCTGACCCCTGTTGCACCACTTCGGCAAAAGAAGTTTTTATTGAAAATGAAGGCGAAAGATGCTGTCGTGCTTCCCGGAAACGGATATTCTCTTTGACTTTGACCGTAATTATCTCTTTTTCTTTCTTCCAGGCTGCGCAATATCTGGAATATGCAGGGTGACTGCCATCGTAGTTTGCGCAATGAGCCTCAGCAGTACATTCATTAGCAGAGTGATCTTTTGTAGCGCATTTCGCACAAGTTAGTTGTCCTCGGCAGCTTTGAGAGGTATGGCCAAACCTCTGACACTTGTAGCAGCGTTGTGGATTTGGAATGTAAGGTCTTACACGCAGTTTAAGGCAGCCTGTTTCTATTGCATTTGGGAGTGTGCTAGAGCAAAAGTAGGTACTATGTGTTTGGTTGGTAGTTCTATGTTGTCGTGCCTGATTTTTATGCGTTGTACATTTATAACATTTTCTTGTTTCCATCCATTCAGGAGTTCATCAGTCAAATCCATGAGGTCGTCTTCTGAAACCACACCCTTGACGGTGTTGATTGTTCGGTGTGCGCTGACAGATATGGTTTTAGCGCCAAATGCCACCCGGTTTGTTAGTTTCTCCTACTGCATTTTGTCTTTTACCTCAATCATAAGGTCACCACTTGCCATCTTGGTGGCTTTGTAGCCACTTCCGATGACCTCCGTGAGACATTTTGACACCAAGAAGGGTGAAATGTTTGTCGCTTTTTTGTCGGTGTTTCTAGAGTGAATCCCGTGGAAACATGGAAAATTTCGGTGGCCTTTGTGAAGAAGTTGAAGGATTCATCGGAGCGCCCTCTTTTTATGAGAGGGCAATCAGGGAGTTTGGGAAGCCATACAAATTAGAGTGACTTCGGCAGCGGTGCCAGCCGCCGACCACGGAGCCCAACAAAGGGACGCGACAGGGTTGTTATGAACAAGACCTGCCAACGCCAGCTGTACACAACCACGAAACAAAATATGATATAACCAAGGTTGGCTATCTCACACAATGTTAACCCTAGCTGCCTCGAAAATAGCAATATAAGAAGTGAGAAGGAGACAGGAAAGATTGAAAGTGAGAGAAAAAGACGAAGACTGAAGAGGAGGATAGGAAAAGGCAACTACCAATTTCCCCCGGGTGGGTCAGTCCAGGGGCACGTCTACGTGAAGCCGAGACCAAAGGGGTGTGTTGCCTTCGCCGAGGGGCCTTAAAGGTCCAAACACCTGGCTTCGGCTCAACCCCCAGGATACCCTTTTCCCGAACACGGCTAAGCCACGTACGGTTCAACGCGGGAGGGTCCGATCCTCATGTGCTCGGGTCCGTGGTGTCGCAACACGCCAAACGCCTGCTGACGCAGACGCCCCTGCGGGGCAGTTAGCACCTTTCTCATTGCTAATTCAAGATCTTCATAAAAAAACTGTTCTATTTCTTCATCATCGTGACTAGAGGTTTGGGCGTACGCTTGTACTACCTTCATTCTATACCTCCTATTCAGCTTAAGTACGACGACTGCTACGCTCTCATTAATGTTGTACAATTCATCAATGTTTCCCGCTATGTCCTTACGGATTACAAATCCTACCCCGTATTCTCTCTTATCTGGAAACCGCTGTAGCAGAGGAAGTGGCCGTTAGTCAGCACTGTATAAGCCTCACCTGTTCTTATCTCGATAATATCCGAGGCAATGCCTGATAATTCCTCAAACAGCCCTGCTGTTTGAGGAATTAATGTTCGCGCACCCTCTCGCGGGCCCTCTCGAATGTTCGCGCCCCCTCTTGCGCACCCACTAGAGGGTACGCGAGGTGAACATTGCGAGGTCCAGTTTCGTGTGGCGGCCTATCCGGACTCGGCGATTCTTAGCACCCTCTGCCCCGTCGCAGGTCTGACCACCGACTTGGTCATGTGCTCCACAGCCGCTGGGAATTGAGAGCTATCGGTTAATTGTACGAGTCATGCGGGAGGTAGTGGCCAAATACTGCACCAGGGAGGCCAATTGGAGCCATTTATCTCTTGTCAATTGTTGCGTGAAGTGAACAAGTACGGTTGGTGTCTCATCTTTTTCTGAAGCAAGACGGCGAAGGGCGGGAACGGTCTGCTCATTAAGAGGATTCAGCTCCAGTTTTTTAGCGAGGACGTTCATTGTGGTCATGAGACATTCATCCTCTTGTTTCGGCAGCCCATGAATTTCGAGGTTCAGCTTTCGACTGTGGTATTCAAGGTCATTTACAGCAGCAGACACTCTCCTGAGTTCAGCTTCGGTTCTAACTTCTTCAAGTTTTGAAAGTTTCAGTTGCTTAATTTCGCCTGTAGGTTCTGCGACGGTGGCGAGTATCATGTCATACTGGACGGACATATGTTTTATTAGTCTCCATATTGTTAACAGAGTTTTTCAGAGCAAGAAGTTCAATGAGTTTTCTGTTAATGCAGAGCAGAAGAGCCGTGGCAGTGGTATCATCGGGTTTCTTAAAACCGGCGCAGTTGTCTTGCGTTTGCGGCACAACGCACATTTCCAAAACTGCTTATAGTCGTCTCTTATAGATTTATATGTAGATTCTGACACGCCAGAACAGGAACCCAGATTATAATAACCCAGACAGTCACTGCATGGTAACGATGGAAAGTGAGCTTCTATACCATTTTCACACTTTGCACAATCGGCTTCACTGAAAACAATCATGATAAATTATCTCCACCAGCACCTAAAGTCAACCAAAAACAACGTAGTGGTTAATAGCCAAGCATCAGATAAAAAGCAGCAAGAGAGGCAGCAGCTACTGCGAAATGCTTGTCAAAATAGCCAACACTTAAATGACGAAAAGATGGCAATCACCAACCTGCAAGACTCCAGAAACAACTGTTGGAAGGTGTCTGCGTTCCGCCGCCGCTACTGCTAATTTAAGGAGGGGTCCGCTGTGGTTTCGTCTTTTATAAGTGTCGGTGGTGCTCTGGTAGCTAAGTGAACGATGACACAACATGTGCCAGGAGTCATGTGCCGCCCTCATGGCTGCTAGCATCTTGCTGCACCTGCAGGTCTCTGCAGGTACAGCGATGAAGTCCGACGTTTCCATGCGCAGCAGGATGCCGCCGGCTCAAGTTTGCGCAACTGCAAGATTCCAGAAACAAGTGTTGAAAGGTGTCTGCGTTCTGCCGCCGCTGCTGCCAGTTTAACCCACGCAAACCCACGAAAGCACGGTCAATTAATCAGCGGCCTTCTGGTGCGCAGTGAATGCCGGTTGTGCCGTCCAAAGACCGAGACTGAGCCCAGAGTTGCCAAAACACAACAAACTATATTCTTCAAAGAAGGCAGTTACATATATAACATACACACATGCACTTCAGCTAGGCCCATCACAGTGCAACGATGCAATAATTCCGATGGGTGTTAACAAAACTCTGGAAACTAATTAAGGACAAGCACTAAGAGTCCAAAACGTACAGTACAGAATGAAAAGGAACACAAAGTGTCCAATCATATTCACCCGTTCTGGTGAATACGAGCTGAACAAACTCGGCGTAGCTTGAGGCAAATCTCGAAGGCACTTCTTCCGGAAATGCAGACGCTCGAGGAACTCGTCGGCTAGCTTGCCGTGGAATCCCCTTCTTCTGCAGATGATTGTTATGCACGTCACATCTTTTCAACGGCGCGGCCTGATCCCCTACTGATTCCCGCTCGGCGCTTTTAATGCCTTCGCGGTGTTTCTCGAACTTTCTGATGTGGTCCTGCGCCCACAGCATGAAAAAATCACAGGCCTGCGCGTCACACGCAGCACAGTCACAGCGTAAGCTGGTGGAGCGGCCTAAGAGAAGCAATTTCGGGACCACGCACAACAGGGTCTTTGCGGCAGTCTCTTCGCCTCGTTTTGACGAGAGCGATCTCAACTGTCCGCCCGGCGTCAACGGCGAGCTGCAGTTTGTAATGCTATCTGCACAGCAGTCTGCTGAGCCCTATGATGCTTGGTTGTAGCCGCGCACGTAGCTCTACGATTCGCTTCCTCAGCAGCGGTTCGTACCTTGCGAGGAGACGCCATAACGTGTACCGAAGAGGTACCGAGAATACGAGGCGCACATCTCACATCGGGATCGCGTTTATTTTGCGCCTCGTCTGAATCTCATCTCGTTGTTTCCGCCTGTGCATGCGGCTTTTGCAGGCGCCTTAACTAGATGGAGCCACCATACTGGCGGAGGCTCGGGTCGTCTGCGCGCCTGCCTAGGGCGCGTTTATTGACCCTTTTCGTGGAGCAGTTTGTTTTAGAGAAATGAGGTGGCGGTTACGGCGGCGCCCCATACGTCTCCTCAGCGACCACGCACGAACACGAAACTATTACCACTCCTACCTTGCATCTGTGCGATCAGCTGTCGGAAATGTAACTGAGTTTTCGCTAACGC
This sequence comes from Dermacentor silvarum, assembly GCF_013339745.2. Classification (NCBI taxonomy): domain Eukaryota; kingdom Metazoa; phylum Arthropoda; class Arachnida; order Ixodida; family Ixodidae; genus Dermacentor; species Dermacentor silvarum. The sequence continues at coordinate 340,162 of NW_023606146.1, forward strand.
ACTGCGCTCCAATCATGCTTGATTGAATCATGTGGATTGAAGACGTGTCCAGTAGTTGGCTGCAAATATAGTGACTGGCATGTTAAGGAATGGAATGAATCTGTGCGGCCAAGTTCGCGGAACGCTGCTGCAACTGTGCGAACGCGTTACCGGCACTTCGAGCTGTACGGCTTTGCTCATCCGCCAGCATTGTGTCGCTAACCTTGAAGGAAAGGGATTCTGCCCCAGAACGTCATCAAGAGTAAGTACCAATCGTTAAACAATTACAAAGGGAGTAGCGCCGCTTCTTGTCAGAGTAAGTTTCGCGCACGTTATCTATATACATATTGCCACCTGATGTTTTGAGCCAGCAAATGATCAGCATTGCGTGCCCAGCAAGGACGGCGAAGAACACGACGAAGTCGAAGACCCCGCGCCAGCTGGAGAACCGTCCCTTTGTGTCTGGCATTCTTCGTGTCTGGCTGCTGGTACTGTCGATTGCTCTTGCCTTAGTGCGTGACAAACTGGTGGAGGTGGTGGGTAATCTAATCTATGCACTAAACCCCTCCGAGCAGCAGGAGCTCCAGTCCTGTACCGGTTGTTACGCCTGTACACCGCGCCAGCAGAAGGATCCGTGGACAAGCCCTTGAGTTTGGACTCCTCCCAGAGACAATGGCAGCTCCGACCACCCCAACCGGTATGGAAGGCACTACGCCGATTCATTGTACGCTAATCGATCCGCGAACGCCGAATACCTTCCACGGTGCCATTCATGAGGATGTTGAAGATTGGCGGGTGCACTATGAACGTGTTGCCTCGTTCAACAAGTTGGACGACGCAGACAAACTGAATAAGGTATATTTCAGCCTCAACGATGGCGCACGTGTTTGGTATGAGAACCGTGCAGATGCCCTAACTTCCTGGGAAGAATTCAAACGCCGTAGTTTTGAGATGTCTGCGAGCTCTCATCGCCGAGAACGAGCTGAGCGTGATTTCCAGTCCCGTACACAAATGCCGAATGAAGGTGTCGCAATGTATGTCGAGGACATGACGCGTCTCTTTCGACGAGCCGACACCAGCATGTCGGAAGGAAAGAAGGTGCGGTACCTCATGCGTGGAGTGAAAGAGCAGCTGTTCGGCGGTCTCGTGCACAGTCCTCCCAAGACTGTGTCAGAATTTCTTTCCGGGGCCGTCACCATGGAACAGACTTCTCGGCAGCGGGCACCATCATACGAACGCCAAGTGAACGCTGCCTCACCTACAGACTTCTTCGGAGCTCTCGGGGGCCACGTCGATTTATTTCGAGAGCTCATCCGTTCCGTAATCCGCGAAGAACTCCAGAAACTGTCGGTACCCTCACAGCCGACGCTCAGCTCTTTGTCCAGCGTTGTCCGTGACGAAGTGCATCATGCGCTAAGCGAACCACCCTTCAACACAGAAGCTCAACCGCTAAGAGCTGACAGTCCCCGTATGTCGTATTCGCAAGCTTTGCGGCAACCTGCCCCACCTTCCTCCCCGCTTCGCGCCGCGTCCCCGGCCATACTACAGCCCGACCAAGCGGCCTCTTATTACCACGACCACTGACAGGCCCCAAGGAAATCAGACGTGTGGCGGGCACCTGATCACCGTCGCCGTTTTGCTTTCACTGTGGCGATGCTGGGCGTGTCTACCGACAGTGCTCATATCGAGAGCTCGGACTGCGCGGATTCTCAGCAAACTCGCCGCGACCTAGGTTCGGCCAGCGTCCTCATGCAATTGAAGAATACGTTGCCCAGCAGCGCGGATTCTCATCAGCTTGACACCAGTCACGCTCCCCTTCGCCGCGGCGATTTTCTCCGACTCGCGGTACGTATTCGAGCGTGGTGCAGGGTCGATCGCCCTGCCCGCACCGGGAAAACTAACCACAGCGGCCTTCAGGGGCGAGGCCGCTCTGTCTGCATGTGCTCAAGGACCCCTGCTGACGCGTACGCGGACCGACGATACATCGACGACGACAGTGCCTGCTGATTATGGAAGGTAAATTTCCTTGGACATTCCTGTATTGCTCGACGGTCGTGAATTGAAGTGGACACTGGAGCGGATTTTTCAATAACCAGAGAAAAACTAGCCACCCTTCCCAAGAAAGTGACGACGCCTTGGAATCAAGCGCCAGTTCGTACAGCTGGCGGGCACATCGTCACACCACTCGGCATTTGCACGGCACGAATAGAGATTCGCCGCTCTACGTTTGTTGCCAGCTTGAGCATTCTCCGTCAGTGTTCTCGGGACTTCATCATCGGCATGAACTTTCTCAGGGAGCACGGAGCTATCATCGACATTCGACAACGCCTCGTCACTTTCTCGACAAAGAGTGCCACAGCGACAGCGACGACCAACACCTTCCGCCCTCGAGCACGTCTTCGTATCATCGACGACGCTGTCACGTTACCACCGCGTGCAAGTATCGTGGTTCAAGTGGCATGTGACAGACTCTTACACGGTGAAGCGGACGCAGAAAGCAATCATTCTCTCCTGCTTTCTCAAGGTGTTTGCGTAGCAAGAAGCCTTATTGATCTCCATGATGGCCACTGTGACGTTCTCGTCACAAACTTCAGCTACGAACACCGCCACCTTTTCCCCGGTACTGCCATCGCCTACGCCGACCCGATCACCAATGTCACTGAATGTTTTGATTCCGAGGCAATCGGCACTGCTGAAGCACCTCTAGGCAACGTCGACATTAGTGCAACGCTTTCTGAAGACAACAAACAACCCCTGCGTGAGCTGTTGCGCGAGTTCCACTCTTGCTTTGCACGGTCGTCGAAGATACGTCAAACGTCGATCACGAAACACCGTATCATCAACTATGACGACGCGCACCCTATACGGCAGCAACCTTATCGTGTTTCCCCGACCGAACGGCATGCCATTCAAACGCAGGTAAAGGAAATGCTTCAAGACGGCGTAATACAGCCTTCATGCAGTCCCTGGTCGTCGCCAGTCGTGCTTGTTGAAAAGGAAGATGGCACGCTTCGGTTTTGTGTCGACTACTGGAAGCTAAACAACGTCACAAAGAAAGACGTGTACCCGTTGCCTCGTGTCGACGATTCTCTGGACAGGCTAAGGCGCGCGAAGTATTTCTCCTCTATCGATCTGATAAGTGGCTCCTGGCAAATTGAAGTAGATGAGCGGGACCGCGAGAAAACTTTGTGACTCCGGACGGCCTTTACGAATTTAGAGTACTCCCTTTCGCCCTCGGTTCCGCTCCAGTCACATTCCAGAGAATGATGGATACCATTCTCGCTGACCTCAAATGGAAAAGCTGCCTCGACTATCTCGATGATGTCGTTGTCTTTTCGGCATCTTTTGACGAGCACCTTCGACGCCTTCGGAATGTACTCGAAGCCATTCGATCGGCTGACCTTACCCTTCAAGCCAGAGAAATGCCATTTCGGTTACGAGGAACTGAAGTTTCTCGGTCACGTCGTGAGCGCGGGAAGTGTTCGGCCCGATCCCGAGAAGACTGCTGCCGTGGCTGATTTTCCCGTTCCAACCGATAAGAAAAGTGTCAGACGATTTTTGGGCTTGTGCGCATAATATCAACGCTTCATTGAAAAGTTTTCGAAGATTGCAGAGCCGCTATTTCGCCTTACGCTGACGACGCGCCATTCCTCTGGACTGATGAACAACAGACCGCCTTTGCAGAGCTACAACGTCGATTGTCTTCTCCCATGCTCAGTCATTTCGATGAGGACGCTGACACAGAAGTACACATTGACGCTAGCAATATTGGTCTCGGAGCTATCTTGGTGCATAGGCAAGACGGGACTGAACGAGTTATAGCCTACGCGAGCCGCACTCTGTCACGCGCCGAGTCCACCACAGAGAAGGAGTGCCTCGCGGTCATTTGGGCTACTACAAAGTTTAGGCCGTATCTCTACGGGCGCCCATTTAAAGTTGTGACCGATCATCACGCTTTGTGCTGGTTTGCCAACCTCCGAGACCCTTCTGGACGATTGGCACGTTGGAGTCTGCGACTCCAGGAATTTAACATCACCATCGTATACAAGTCCGGTAGAAAACATGAAGATGCTGACATGCTATCACCTGTTTAATCTCAGAATCTTGACGAGGAAGATGACAGCGCCTTCTTGGAAGCCCTCAGCGGGCCGGATCTGATCGCTAAACAACGATCGGACGCTGAGTTAAGGCCCATCATGGATCACTTAGAAGGTGACATCGCGTCCATTTCTCGCCCTATTTCGGGACGGTTGTCGTCATTTTGCCTACGAGAGGGCATCTTATACAAAAATTGTCGCAGTTTCACCTGAAAGTTGAAGCATCAATTGCGATAGCAAATTTGTAGAGAGCTATACAGAGTTGATGTTAGCTTATCAGCTGTATAACTTGGACATGCAGCAGCACCGGCAACGCGCAGAACTGTTGTCGAGCCGTGCCGTGGCGTTTTTTTTTTTGCCCGCGTTCGCTCAAAATGCGTGCGGCGTTGGTGACTGTTGCCGGAGCCTCTGATATAAATAGGCACTTGGTGCCGCAGCTAAACGTCGCCTCCCTTCCCTCCCCCTTCCCCCCCCTCCCCCACGGCCTCTCGCGCATCGGAAGAAGGCGCGTTTGCTCTACATATATGGTGATTGTAAAGGAGGAAAGAGACGCCTACTTTTGCAGCCCTTAAGGAAGCACGGCGCAGAACGCGCGTTTGTTCTCCGCCGTGCGTTCACTCCCCGTGAAAGAAGGCGTCCCTCGCGCCCTTCACTCGCACATACAGCGTTCAGCGGCGCGCGGTCACGATTCATCTTCATTGACGTCATACGGAACCTCACGGCGACGGCGACGGCGACGGCAGAAATCTGCTTTTGAGTGTCCATATAATTGCTATCGCAATAAAAGAAACACAGGTGCCAGCGACAAACCACATCTTCTAGTAGTGTCTCAAGCCCTTCGCGACGACATCCTATTAGCCTGCCAAGACGAGCCGACATCTGGTCACTTGGGCTACTCACGGACTCTGGACAGGGTACGACAACTGTACTACTGGCCTAGACTGACGGCTTGCGTCAAACGCTACGTGAAAGGATGTCGTGAATGCCAGCGCTGCAACTCACCACCCTTCAAGCCTGCAGGCCTTCTACAACCCATCGACCCTCCGCGTACGCCGTTTGATCAATTTGGAATGGACCTTCTTGGATCATTTCCTTTGTCTTCTTCCGGCAATAAGGGGATCATTGTTGCCACCGATTACTTGACGCGTTACACTGAGACGAAGGCACTACCACGCGGAACAGCATCTGAGGTTGCCCAGTTATTTATGCATCACATTGTGCTTCGGCATGGCGCACCGTCATTCATCATCACTGACCGAGGGCCGGCGTTTACGGCGAAGCTGCTGGATGACATCTTCAAGTTGAGTTGCACGAGTCATCGAAAGGCCACTGCATACCACCTTCAGACCAAAGGATTGACAGAAAGACTAAACAAAACACTGGCAGACATGATCTCTATGTACGTGGATGTGCAGCACAAAACGTGGGACGAAATCCTGCCATACGTAACGTCTGCGTACAACAATGCCACGCAGGAAACTACACGATTCATGCCGTTTTGCCTCGTTTATGGTCGAGATGTTCAAACTATGCTCGACGCCATGATTCCGTATGACGACATCGATCAGCTCGACCAGTTAGCTCTGATGTCGAGGAATACATTCAGCGTGCCGAGGAAGCACGTCAACTGGCCCGTGTGCACATAAGACAGCAGAAGTGTACAGATGCAATAAGGTACAATCTCCACCATCGACAAGTTACCTATGAGCCCGGTGACCAAGTTTGGGTTTGGACCGCCACTTGACGACGAGGCCTCAGCGAGAAACTCCTGAGCAAGTACTTCGGACCGTACACAGTATTAAGGCGTGTCAGTGACGTGAACTATGAAGTGATTCCAGACGGAGACCTGTCAACGCCCAAGCGCCGATTACCACGCGCAGAGATTGTACAGGGTCGTCCACTCTTAGTACGAACACGGCGCCGCGTGGCCGCGCTCCGCGGAGCGCCAGTGCACACGGCGCGGCCGCGCATCGAAGCTACGCGGCGCAGGCGCACAGGGGCTTGGGCGCGGGACTTCGTGTCGTCTGCTAAAGCGCGCGAGTGAGCCGTGTTTGTTCCGTCTGTTGTCTTCTAAAGCACAGCGCGCTCGCGCACTTTAGCAGACGACACGAAGCCCCACCTCCAAGCCCCTGTGCGCCTGCGCCACTTCGCTTCGACGCGCGGCCGCACAGTGTCAGCTGGCACTCAGCGGAGCGTGGCCACGTGGCGCCGTGTTCGTACTAAGAGTTGCCGACCCTGTACATGTCTGCATCAAGCCGTATTTTACACGGTATTGTTCATACAGTGTAGTGGTGAACAACTTTTTTTTTTTTTGCTGTAGTCGCGTCGTCCTCCGAAGAACTGCGAAGCGATTTGTTTTTTTGTTCCCGACCACAGAACGCAGTTTTTTGTCTCGTGTTCATATCCGCATGTGGACTAGCGCGTTTCCATTTTTTTCGTATTACATAATTTGTGTACTTTCCGTACACGTCTTGTGTTTGCGCATCGAGTAGATGCTCATTGTGAGGGAGAATAATTACACCTGGTGTTTTGAGGCAGCAAATGATCAGCATTGCGTGCCCAGCAAGAACGGCGAAGAAGACGACGAAGTCGAAGATCCCGCGCCAGCTGGAGAACCGTCCCTTCGTGTCTGGCATTCTTCGCGTCTGGCTGCTGGTGCTTTGATTGCTCTTACCTTAGTGCGTGACAATATATCCCAAGTGGCAGGAAAACTTGCGCCCACTCTATCACCGACGTATCAAGAATAAGTAATGCGCACTGTATACGCGCAATAAATGACGGACTACACCGATGGCGCACGAATGGTCGAAGCTGAATGTTTCGTGACGCTCCGCAAGAGTAAGCGAGTTACTAGCAGTAGTATATATTTCCCACAAGGTATTACCACGTACAAAACAGATACGTTTCAAGCCCTGTGCGCACAAGAACAAATCTATTGTGACTGAGCACACGCGCGAGCGATTAGGCAGAAAATAATCAGATAGTGGCCGCCGAGGAACTTCACTAAGTCAGAACAATGACAAGCCGCTGCTTCATATATTTGCCAAATAAAGAACAAAGAGCAAAAACACATAATCCTGTTGAATCATGAGAAGAATGTTTGGATAGCTAGGAATACATATTTAGCCCGCTTTTACAACAAGCATCATATATGCGCTGCTTGCGCCGTTTGGACATAGCTTAATCAGCACCGAAAGTGCTTTTGCATGTTGTCTGAAGCTGTGATCACAGCTTCGTGTGGTCACCCAGTCACGTCACGATATCTTCCAAACCGAGGTTTCTAAGCCGCGCGGCGTCATACACTTCCATTGTAATCAAGAAGGCAACGGAGGAAGGTGAGGCAAGTAATGGACGCGTCACCACGTGATGAAAGAAGGCAGCGCCCACGGGATCGCCGCGAAAAGGGTCAATAGGGCCTTCTTCTGACGCTGATGGCAAGCGCTTACGTGGCTCAGTGGTAAATTATCCGACTCCCATGCGGCGGGCCTGGGTTCGATCCCGGCGGCGACCAGGTATTTTTTTCGCATTTCGGGCGATAGCGGTTACGCGGCGGTGGCGGCGAACAACGCCAACCGAAACGGCTATTAGAATGAGCCCATAACAACCTACGCTGTAAAAAACCTGGGAATCTTCTAGACATTTCTCGCGTTGTCGGCCGCGCCCGCCGAACCGTCTTCGAGGAGGGTGGTCACTCGTCCGTTGGCGCACGCTCGGGCTGTCGCACTCCTTCTCTCACTCTCTCACCATTTGTCGGAGTCTGAGAGGGTGTTCCGGCGCGTGTCCTCTCTCAGCTCTCCCTCTCGATACCGTAACCTTCGCGTATGTTGTCTAAGCTTCTATTCTCCGTTGATCGCGTCGGCTGTCTGTGGTGTATGCGCTCTCTCCATCTGCCGAAGCTGCCGCGGAGCGATGTGCTGCTTGGCTGGCTTGGGTGATACGCGGCGCGCGCTGTAATTACGAGTATGTGAACTTTTGGACAAACAACTAGAGTACTCTACATGCATCTGGTGATGAGTTGTGCATGTGTTTCATTACTGTCATTTTATGGCTTTCATTTTATTTTATTGTATTGTAACGAATGATTCAAGGAGTTCTAAGATAACTATTTATTGGGGGCCAACTTGTGCCCGGCAAGTAAATAAATTAAATAACTGCAGCGTTCCAAGCAGGAGATCAAGAAGCCTTCTTTTCCTCGACTGGCGCTGCACTTCCTCTTCTTTTGACAACGGTCACATATATCCGAGTGCGTGCGGTGAATGCACCTGCCATTACGTCTTCGTCTTTGTTGTCCCCACTAATACGCCGTTGTCCTCTTGGAGACCGAACGAACCTGCACGCGTTATTTAAAGACGGTTTTTGTCTTGCGTCATTATTCCCCCTCCAAGAACGCATCGTCCCGATGCGTAAAGTGCCGAAACTGTTGACAAGCTGTTGTCCATACTAAAGTGGTATATGGCACTGAGTAGAGGTACTTGGTAGAACATTCACTGCCTGTCATAATATGGCTTCATTCTGACCACATGAACAGTTTCTGTGCGACGTTGGCATCGTGACGAGGTCACTTGTCCTTCCGGCGTAACTTCGTAGCTTAAGGGACTAATGTGGCGAAGTCTCGGTAACGGACGAAATAACGGCGCAGAAGCTTTTCGGACAGGCCGCGCGTCAGTACAGGAGTCCACACCCATACTCTGTCACCTGGCGCATACTCGATTTCTCTTCGCCGCAAGTTGTACCGGTCGACGTCAATGCGCTGTCTTTGTTGAATGCCGTGTCGCGCCAGCTGACGTGCTTCTTCGGCCCTCTGTATAAATTCGCTGATTTCAGGGTTTTGTTCTGCACTGTCGTTTACCGGCAGCATTGCACTGAGGGTGTGGTAACTGTTCGGCCAAAAACAAGCTGAAATGGCGTCACTTGAGCGGTCTCTTGCAATGCGGTATTGTAAGCGAATGTTGCATATGGTAGTATCTTGTCCCATGTACGGTGCTCTAAGTCTACGTAAATTGACAACGTATCGGTCAGCGTCCTGTTCAGTCACTCGGTCAACCCATTATATTTTGCTTGAGGTTGATAGGCAGTTGTTTTCGTGGCTGGTATGAGTTAGTTGCATAATGGACTGCGTCAAATCCTCTGTGAATGCAGTTCCTCGGTCCGTGATAATAACTGCAGGGGCACCATGTCGTAGTACCACGTTGGTGACAAGGAATTCAGCCACTTCAATGGCTGTATCACTGATTAGAGAGGCTGTCTCGGCATATCGAGTTAGGTAATCAGTCGCTACTACAATCCATCGTTTCCCTGATGACGATGCCTGAAATGGACCAAGAAAGTCCATTCCTACTTGTTCGAATGGGGCTTCTAGGGGTTTTATTGGTTGAAGGAGGCCTGCGGGTTTTAATGCGGGCGTTTTGCGTCTTTGGCAATCCCGACATGTTCTCACATAATGTTGCACCGAACTCAATAGCTTTGGCCAGTAGTACTTAGCATGAATTCGAGCGAATGTTCTAATCACTCCGAGGTGTCCTGCGGATGGGTCATCATGACAGGCTTGAAGATTTCGGATTGCAAGGATGAAGGAACGACGAGTAAGAATTTCTCTGTGCTGTGCTTAAAATTTCTTTTGTAGAGGACGCTAATATCTCACCACATACGATGATAATCCCCGTTTGAAAACTCGCGGAACATGGACGGGGTGTCCTTCCAGGTGCCTGATGAGTAGAAGCATCTCGGCGTCAGACTGTTGATGTTTGGCCATCTCAGACGTGGTCACGGCTCCAAGAAACGGAAAGTTGTGTCCATCTTCCACAGGAGCAGACTCGACCGCAGCACGTGACAAGCAATTAGCATCACTGTGCTTGCGACCAGATCTATACACGACCGTTGTCGTATTCCTGCAGCCTCAGGCTCCATCTAGCAAGTCGCCCAGAAGGATCCTTCAGGTTTGCAAGCCAGCACAACGAGTGATGGTCGCTGATTGCTCAGAACGGCCTACCGTATAAGTATGGTCGGAATTTTTCTATGGCCCATATTACTGCGAGACATTCCTTTTCCGTTGCAGAGTAGTTAGTTTCAGCCCTGGAAAGAGTGCGGATATCGTATGCAATCACTCTTTCCTCTCTATTTTGCCACTGAACGAGGACGGCACCAAGCCCGAAATTGCTTGCGTCCGTGTGGATGTCTGTCTCCGCTTCGTCATTAAAGTGCGCAAGAACTGGGTGGTCTTGAAGTCGGCGTCGTAGCTCATTGAATGCATCTTCTTGTTCACTTAGCCAAATGAAAGCTACATCTTCTTTTGTCAATCGCGTTAACGGCTCGGCAATCTTCGAAAAAATTTTGACGAAACGTCTATAATAGGCACAAAGTCCTAAAAATCGCCTGACGGCCTTTTTATCCGTTGGTCTAGGAAACGTTTCTACAGCTGCGGTCTTCTCAGGGTCAGGACGGATGCCTTCAGAACTAATTACATGGCCGAGGAAAAGGAGCTCATGGAAGCCGAAGTGACGTTTTTGTGGCTTTATCGTGAGCCCTGCTGAACTAATAGCGTTGAGCACAGTCCGTAGTCGTTCCACACGCTGATCAAAGGTGGTAGAAAAAATCACGACATCGTCAAGATAAAAAAGACAGGACTGCCACTTTAACCCGGACAGTACAGTGTCCATCATCCGCTGAAATGTGGCAGGTGCGGAACAGAGGCCGAATGGAAGTTGAATTCGTATAACCCGTCTGGTGTGACGAAACGCTGGCTTCTCACGATCTCTTTCGTCCACTACTATCTGCCAGTATCCACTTTTGAGGTCGAGAGAGGGAGTAAAACTGTATATTCAGGAGGTCAGTCAAGCCAAAGATAAATTTAACAGTCACGATCTACTGTCTATCTCCAATCAAATACAAATAAATTTTGGCACATGCTCTCCACGAAAGACAGATCTAACACCATCGAACTCATTGACCTCGATGGTGAACCTATTCCTAATAATGAATGTGCAACCGCCCTAAATAACTACTTTTCTTCTGTATTTACTGCTCCCATTCATGACCCTTGACCGGCCCACACTCTCACTGCTACAGTGCATGCTATGCCAGACCTAGAAATTTACGCGGAGGGCATATTTAACCTAATCAATAGTTCTTAAACCATCATCTTCTGCTGGCTGTGATGGATAAGTAGTAACTTCTGAACACCTCTATGTATCAGCTCATAATACTTGGCTATTATTCAACCAATCGCTAGAAACTGGGACCGTTCCCGGTGACTGGAAGAAAGCTAATATCTTGCCTATCTTTAAATCAGGTGACCGCTCGAACCTTGCCAATTACCGCCCAATCTTCCTTACAAGCATCCCCTCAAAATTACTTGAACACATCATAGCCCGAGCCTATTGAACACCTTGAGGCAATTAGTTTTTTCTACCCACGACATTCTGCTTATCATGGACAGGAACCTGCAGATCGACGCTGTTTTCTTAGATTATTCAAAAGCTTTCGAGGGTCTCACAAGCTCTTACTAACAAACTATTGGATTGGAATTGCAATAACTTACTCAAAGGAGGGAACAATCCTATCCGGGCGCACACAACACACTTCCACAAACATGTAACGCTCACCTCTAACCGATGTGACTTCGGGCGTCCCCAGGTGCCTGTCTGTCGCCTTTATTATCCTAATCTATGTGAACGACTTGCTACTAGCATAAATGTAAACTACGACTTTTCGCAGACGACTGCGTAGTTTACAACACCGTTAACTCCTCTGACGATGTTCTTTACCTGCAGCGTGACCTCGATGTCATCTCGTCATGGTGCGAAAAATGGCACATGCCTCTCAACTTACCAAAATGCAAATCGATGTGTTTTACCCGAAAGCGCATTCCCTTTCAGACCACTTTTTTCTTTCCTGATGCAATCGTTTATTGGAATGCGCTCCCTGACCGCTTCGTTACCTGTACTGACCGCAAAAAATTTCGTGAATACCTAACAAATCACTTTGAATAACTTTCTGTTGCCAGTGTATATCGTTCATGAACCCATCACAAAACACTCGTAATAGTCTACCCTTGTCAGCCCTTCCACCTAGTGTATTTTTTTTGTTCACGAACGTATTGCCGCGTTGCTTATTTAAATTCGTAATTTTTGCTTGATTGTTTAAAGTCATACAAAATCAGCAATGTTTTGGTTTGTAGTTGTTTTGTACGTAACCACTTTTACACGTGTTTGTATTGCCCCCCCCCCCTTGTATAATGCCTTCGGGCCTTCAAGGTGATAATGAAATGAAATGAAATGAAAAGAATTTCGCATCCCGCAGTCTATCAAGGGTGTCATCGATTCTCGGCAGTGGATAAACATCCCGCTTTGTGACGACGTTCAACTTTCGATAATCCACGCCGAAACGCAAGGTGCGATCCTTTTTTTTTACAAGCACCACGGGCGAAGCCCACGGGCTGGTCGACGGTTGAATTACGTCGTCTCTCAGCATTTCTTCAACTTGGTTTCTGATGACCTCTCTCTCCTTCGGTGCCACTCGGTAGGGATGCTGGCAAATAGGCCTGACAGCTTCGTCGACAATGATACGGTGTTTGGCAATGGATGTTCTCTGGACTTTGGATGACGTTGAGAAACACGTGGTGAATTCTCGTATAAGGCCTTCTATTTGCTGCTTCTGGGTCGTTGAGAATGCTGCTTCGATCTTGATGGATGCGAGTATGTAGTCTACGTTGTCAGACTTGAGTGGTGCAGCCTCGGAAGGGTTCAAATCCATAATCTGGACATAATCATTAAGGCGGACATTGACAGTTTCCTTCGCAATATGCAGGACTTCATTTCCAAAATTAGTGACAGACATTCGAACACCCACCACGCCACCGAACAAGACCTCTGGCCTTACAGATCCCTTTTTCGAGTAAGAGGCCAACGTTACTGTCTGCTATTCCTTCATGGTCGCTGAATACGTTGCTTCTTACGGCGACAGCTATGCTGGATCTTGGGGGTATAGTGACGTCGTCATCTATAATCTGGAGCGCATCAAATTGTTCTTCACACTCGAACGTGGCGATGGCGTGCTTCGTTGGGAACGACACACGAGATTCCTGCAATTTGATTACTGCACCGTTCGCCTGCAAAAACTTTAGTCCAATAATTAAATCCCTCGAGCATTCTCACAGGATAATGAAAGTAGCGGCGTATGTGAAGCCACGTATTCCAATTCTACAAGTGCACCTGCCCACCGGGCCGATAAGGTGTCCTCCGGCTGTTCGAATTTACGGTCCTCTCCAAGGAGTCAGCACTTTCTTCGGTCTTCTGGCAAGTTCTTTACTCATAACTGAATGGTCTGCGCCTGTGTCTATTAAAGCAGTAATTTCGTAGCCGTGTACAACCACACACAAATCGGAAGTAACGTCACAGTTTCCGCAACTGCTCTCGCGTCTGTCGCTACATTTCGGAGTCAGCGCTGGAGGCTCTGTTCTTGCGTCGACAGCGGCCTTACCTCCACAGGTCGCGGTATTAGTTTTCCCAACACGGGCTTTGGGAACTTCGCCTCGGGGAGCTTGAGGATGGACGCGGGCTCGGTGATCGATATTGCAGTGGTTCTGTTGACTGAAGTTGGCGTTGCTGTGAAGTCTGAGGGCTTTGGTGCGTTGACAAATACTCCCGGATATCAAAAGGGCGTTCACCGTTTCTTGGGCAAGGAACGTTTATGGAAAAACCCCGAAGTCCCGCTCTTCGGTACTCGCACATCCGGTACAGATGAGCAGCTTCGCTGCAGTGGTAGCGCAGCGGGATTCTATCAGGAGTGTGCTATATGTCAGCCTTCCGCAATCTCGTCTCAGGTGGAGGCGGCGTGAACTGAGGTTCGGGTACATGGGTAGGCGCCGTGACGAAAGTACCTCCAGGCGTTCCTCTGAGTACCTCGGCGTACGATACTGTCGGCCGTATCATTGGTGACGCTTGTGGCTGTGCTTGTGGGTGCTGTTCGCGGACTGCTTGTCTCCCTTCTTAACGAACCACTTCTGCCAATGAAGAGACCGCTGTAGGGCCATTGTTCAGCTGTTGCCTCTGGAGCTCTTCTCGAACCACAGACCTTACGAGTTCTAGTGAGACATCGACGCCGTTCTCGAACACCGTTGATATGGTGTCCACAGCTGCGACATTCATATCGCGGTTGTAGAGCCTTGCTCGCTGTTGGAGTGTCCTTTCCATAGTTGTCGCCTCGGCGCGGAATGCGGGCAGGTGCGTGGAGGGCTTCGAACCAAACCGGCAAAAAGCTCCTGCTTCACACCGCGCATCAGATGCCGAAGCTTCTTGTCCTCACTCATGCTCGAATCGGCCCGGCGAAATAAGCGGGGCATATCTTCGACATGCATTGCCACGCTTTCGTTGTTTCGTTGGCATCTTGCTTGCAAAGCGGCTTCAGCTATTTCTCTGTGGTCTGTGCTCGAATACGTAGCCAGTAACTCCCGTCGGAAGTCATTCCATGACCGGAGGGCAGCTTCATGGTTTTCAAACCACGTTCGTGCAGAGACTTTCAACGCGAAATAAACGTTGCGGCGCTTCCGGTCTTCGTTCCATCCATTGTAGTACGCCACACGCTCAAAGCCTTCTAACCAGTCCTCGGCGTCTTCAAAAGTGTCGCCGTGGAAAGGCTTAGGCGTCATCGGCTGATCAACGACGACGTGGGTTGAGGCGGTCTGGGATGTCATTTCGGTATTGGCTGCTGCTGCTATTCTAGTTGGCTCCGGCAAAAGAGAGAACTCGGGTCGCTCACCACGTAGGCGACGGCTCGTGCGCTGGTGGACAGGCGTGAGCTCGTTGGGTCCGAGTTGGCATGGCTCCGGGCTGCTTTCTTCAAATCGAATGGGGCTGGAATTCATACCCAGCACCTCAACCAAAATTGTAACGAATGATTCAAGGAGTTCTAAGATAACTATTTATTGAGGGGCTAACTTGTGCCCGGCAAGTAAATAAATTAAATAACTGCAGCGTTCCAAGCAGGAGATCAAGAAGCCTTCTTTTCCTCGAGCGGCGCTTCACTTCCTTTTCTTTTGACAACGGTCACATATATCCGAGTGCGTGCGGCGAATGCACGTGTGATTACGTCTTCGTCTTTGTTGTCCTCACTAATGCGCCGTTGTCCTCTTGGAGACCGAACGAACCTGCGCGCGTTATTTAAAGACGGTTTTTGTCTTGCGTCAATATCATCTCAATTCAGTCTGGTTGCCACAAGCCTATAAGTAGACAAGAAGTGAGACTCTGACCACCATTACCTATACGAAATAATGTGGCACCCTCATCTTCTTTCTGTTTTTATATAGCAGAGCTGTTATGGAGACTTCCACCACCGTTTTCCTGTGGCGGTGGTAAAAGTCGGTTGCGGTGTGCGGCGGCTCATGTCGACAATGAAGGTGACGTACGCGGTTAATATAGCCTTGCCCCTCCAGGTACGACTGTCAGCTTTGCTCAGCATCTCCAGCCCAGCATCACAACGCAATCTCGAGCTCCGCAGCACAAGGTCGTAGCCACTGGGCTACCGTGGCGGATGAGTCTACGAGGAAGTATACCATTACAAGAGTCCGCAAATACAGTTATTAAAAACCTATTCTCGATTAAAATACGTTAAATTGAGTGTTTAGTTACAGCAGGCTGCCAAAACAATTTGAGGGTTACAAGGTGTCTTCTGCACACGCGATCCAACAGGTTCAGCTTCAGATGCTTTTGCGTAGTCTTATCGGGCAATCGGCTCTCTTTTTTTTCATTAGGTTAATATTCCAAGAACTTTGCTACAACAACGACACATCGCATGCTATTGCTTTCTCGCGCTCCCTGTTACGGACGCTACATGGCAGAGGTTGACATGAAATCCCCAAAACATCGCGCATGCCGTTGAGCGAAGAGACAGACTGCACACACAAGACTAAATAAGACTCCGAAGAAGTGCCAAAGGCCGCAAAATAAAGAAGGATAGTGAGTAAAAACCCACAAAAACATGAATGATTGAATACGTAAAAAAACAATCATTGATATCTTACCAAATTCGCGCATGTTTCATTAAGTGAAAAAGAAGTTCAGCCATGAAGAAGGATACACCCAGCGCTGAGGAGTCATCCGCTTAACGTGAAGATTTCGAAGCAAAACTGCCTCACAGAGTGGTCTGGGACAATGCCTCGTCACCTTTGCCGAGCCCGGTGAGAGTGGATTTATAGAGCTTTATATACGGAATGAAGTCTAGAGATGGGAATTAGGCGGCGTTCGGGTGTTTTAAAATAGAGAACTATTAAACAATAAATCTAAGCCTTAGTTTAACAAGGGAATAGGCTAAACAGAGGTTTTGCGGCTCGCATAGTTGCTGCTAGCTGTGAAATGGTTTTCTGGTGCATATTGTGACGAGTTTTTCACGGTGCGATGGTAGGCATGCCAGCAGATATACAGTAAACAGGCACTGACGAGGGCATTGTTGAGTGAACCTGTGCGCTTTAAACCCAGGTAGGACTAGACGGTCGCAAAAGCGAGAATAGCGGAATCAAACGACGGAATCAAGTGACAGGGGGCTACCCAAGTTCAGCAGCCGTGCGGTATTGCAGATGCACAATCAGACAACGGCACCATCTGTAGCCAGAGGCAGTTTAAGTCTATTTATATAAATATATTTGCGCAACACATAATTACTTGCTTGTATTATTTTCCCGTGCGCTCAGCCTCCAAAGATGAGCGAGCGCTGTTCCTCAAGAAACGCAGTATTGGTGAGAATAACAGACAAGTTTGTTTGCCTCCTGTGACAACCTACATTGCCCAAGCTATGTTTCAGAGCGAAAACGCGGAAAAGTGCCGCTGGCAGGTCGGTGTAGAAAGGTGGCTGTGCGCATCTTTACTAACAGCGCGAACGAACCAACCGGGGCAAAGAAGAAAGACGGAACACGAGCGCAAATCCCACTATATTGTGTATAGCGGTCTTCTGTCATTTTTCGCTCTTTGGTTGACGGTAATACCTGGCTTGCGGGTGTACGCATGCGTAAGTTTTCCTATTTATGTGTTGTTTGTATGAAATAAAATTTCAGTCGTGAGTCAGCGCTCGTGTTACGTTTTCCTTCTTTGCCCCTGTTGGTACATGCAGATGTGCTGAATCACCCAGTTGGCTCTGCGCGCCACGCCGCTAGGAGAACGTTGGTTGATCTATCTTTTAGAGGAATTGATCATAACACCTAATTGAAACGTGTATTCTGAGAATCAGTGGTAGTTCATCAATGTGCAGACTTTTTAATAGTTACAGTATCGCTCGAAGGGCAAAGCAATGACACCGATAGGAAACATACGAGGACTGTGCTGCCGCGCAGCGTAAACATGATGATTATGTGTAGTGTTTATTGGCTCAAGGGCCAGATATGGCCAACCAGAGCCATACAAGTGCTGAGCAGCGTAAGGACACCCTAGAGGCTACCATGCGTCATAGGTACATCCGGGGCGGCGGTGAGTGCGTATGAGGCTAAACTGCGTCGCTACAGCTGCGGCGACATCGCGCGTGCGCCCATTCACATGGTCAGAGGTGAGCAGACGCGCTTTAGGCGTACGCGCTTCTGAGTGGCATCTCTAGGAGGATGCAATGAAAAGCGAGCGACATTGGCTGGCCAGGCGCCCGTTTCCCTCCGCCCACCCGTTTCCAACCGCACCTCACCCCTCCCCATCCTCCCACCTACCGAGGTCGACCCATCCGTCACCTCTCCGTGTTGTCCCGCATTTCTCTGACCGTCCCTCTATCAGCACCCACCGCCTCAAATGATGATAATTATTATTAAGGCGACAGCCTTATATGTCTCATGAGTATGTCGACCTTGGTCGAATAGGCGTCGACGACACGAAAAGTACAAAAAGGCTACGAACACTCGGAATCATGTGCGAGTCGAACCCACGACCATTGGCGTTAAGGAATGCGAAGATAATTAAGGCACAGCGTATTAGGGTAGAGTTAATTAGGACACTGGAACCCACGACTTTAGGTGGGAGTCGAAACCTAGGCCTTCCGAATGAAGAGAGATGACAAAGCAAAGTACACTAAGCGATTTAAGGGCGGGGACTAAGCGAAATAAAAGGGTGAGTGAGCGAATTAAGAGGATGAGCAAGCGAAGTAAGAGAATAAGTAAGCGAATTGAGAGCGATGACTAAGCAAAGTAGACTAAGCGAATTCAGCGGTAGGTGTATGTCATGTGTCCGTAGTTAATCCATCAGCACTTGGGCTTTCGCCTTCAAGTCGTCTTAGCGATAACACACAGACCCTGTGAATTTTATATTGGCCTTCCCTTCGAAACGGGGTGGCGAGAAAAAGTAACCTAGCGTGGTTCAGCTAATAAAGCAACCTATATATTTATCAGTCTGGCATTTCGTTCATGTCTTCTTAATACTTTCTCTCTCAGAAAATTTATATCTAACTTCTATAGTTACCCATGCTTGTAAGTTATCCGGTGCTATCAATTTCTTCCGTCTTTTTTCTTCACAAATAGTATAAACGTCTCTGACTTAACTCGACTTCTGACGGGTAATGCATCCATCCGCTTTAAATCTCACCTCATTTGGAAAGTGTAGGTATCCTACGGATCTCGCTGGCTGTAGGAAACATCCATTTTCCACACAAAGACACTTTGTCTCGTGGGAATGCCAGGAAATTGGGTGATCATGATCTCGTGATGTACGCACATGGGACATATTTTCGCCGGAGCTCTGCATACAAAAACACTTTCGTGTTCACTTAGGCTTTTTTATTTTTTAAATTCGAAGCACTTTAGGGGCCCGGGTTGTCTTCGGCGTCCGTCACGTGTGATCTGCCGTGATGACGCTCAAAAACAAGTGCTCAAAACAGGGTCAAAACAAGTACAGAATTGATCAAATCTGGTTCAAAATGAACTAACATGATTCAGAATAACTTAAAAGACAGGGATAATCAAGCATTAAGCGCAATAATTAACAGAAATTTGTTAAAACTGCTTCCATCATTAGTAATGGCTTCGGCTTCATGTGCGTTGAGGTTTGGCTCCATGCGGTTTCCCACCAGTTGTGCCTTAGCATAGGTGTCAAAACGGATGATGGATTGCTAAACAGAAGATAAACACAGGATAAAACAAGGTAAACACAAGGAAAATACAAGGGAAGCACCGGCGCATCACTGCTTCGCACTTTCCCAGGTTTCACGTCAGTGGAGCTGCATTAGCGCTGGATTGGAACTACACAAGCGCAGGATGCACAACTTTCTGCATCGTGGTCCCTGCACAACGATGGGAAACACGTCGGGCTTCGTCAGACTGGGCACACTGTTTTTGAGTACCTACTGCACCAAAGGCCATTAATGTAGGCGGGAAACAACATTGTACACCTTCGTAAAGACATCAAAAGAAATGCAGCCAATAAAGCACTTCACTTAATTTTCGTATTTGCCAACAATTAAGCGAATAAAAGCTCGTCAGTCCACCGGCCACTGCTAGTATATTTGAAGTACACAATTTATAGGGGGGTTCTGTGAGCGGCAGAAAAGGAGGACCACGGCGAAGAAGCAAAATCATGCGGCAGGCAGTGGCAGTCATGTATAATGCTGGCAAAAAAAGCATGCTTAAGGACGGTGAAGCTAGATACATAATCGCGGACTTTTATTGGGTGATAACCTAATATCGAGCGGAGTAGCCTAATCGTTTTCTGATTTCGGAAGCTTTTTTTGAAAAATTATATTCATTTGAAACGTACCGAGCTCACCTGGATCCACTCCATCTTCCGGACATTAGTCTTTGCGAAGGAGTC